>NC_064408.1:29590500-29936000 GCF_023375975.1 Astyanax mexicanus
GTATTACACGTCTAGGACAGTGTGGTACTGTCCTATACTTTTTCAGTATATGTATGTAAACCTGGTTGGGGTGCTTGTTAGACAGATAGGCAGATAGGCAGATAGACAGATAGACAGATAGAGAGAGACAGATAGAGAGATACTTTATTTATCCCGAAGGAAATTTAGGCGTCCAGCAGCAACAATACAATAAACATACTCGGACAAATCAAAACACAGAACAATAGAAAATATATAAGGCTATTAAAAAAACCTAACTATACAAGGTAAGGATCTATCTGTAAATGGGGCAGTGCAGTAGATGTGGCTAATGGTCATAAATAATTAAATAATTAACAGAGTAAAGTGCAATGTGCAATGACCTCGATTACGAAAGTGACTGATGTGACATAGAAATATAATATAAATATAAATATGCATACGACAGTTCTAAAAAGAGAATGTAAAAATGTGAATACCCAATCATGAGTAAAGTGTACTTGAATGTAAGTGAGGTTGGGGAAGTGTTAATATAAATAATTAAGTGGTTGAATAATGTCCATGTGGTGTGACTGGATTAAACTCATTCGGCAGCAGCATCCCGTCCCCGATGGGAGAGTCTGATGGCTCTCGGAATGAAGGATTTTCTGAGTCTGTCTGTTTTGCTGGGACACAGTATAAAGCAGTGCACCTAGTGCAGCACAGGACTTTAATGGATAGTGTGATGAGTACATAGAGAACAATGTAGGACTGAACACACTGTGTGGTTCTTGATAGGACAGTTAAACAGTACTAAATGAATAGTGAAACAGAAAGTACAGTAATGCTAATATCTGTATTTATAGTTACAGTATGACCTAGTATGTACAGAATGAAGGTCACATGCACATACTGTTCCTGCTCTGGGTCCATGTCTGCTTGCCTGTGTGAAAACCTGTGTTCACAGATTTTTAGTGTTTTGCCAATCTCTGTCCTGATGAAATATGAATCCTTAGTGATTCTGGGACAGCTCTCCTGCTGGAAGAGCCTCATTGAATTTAGCATGACTGGCTGCACTGGAACAATAGGACTCTAATTCCCATCTTCAGAGTCCCAGAGCTGGCAGAGATGAGTCAGCAAACCTATCGTTTCTCTTCCTCCCTGCCCTCTTAACTCCCACACTCAAAGCCCAGTTTGAAAGCCTGCCTGAGCACACACAATGCATTGAAAGGACACCCCTACCAGCTACGTGCTCATGGGTCACGTAGACACGCTGTTGCAATTTAATTGAAAACTCCTACATTGTTGCTATATTTGTTGCTCATAACCAAAATTACCTTAAATGCTCTGTAGGGAAAACTTGTTTGCATGCAGTTACTGACTGTAGCTTATAGTGGTGGGAATCACTGGGCGTCTTACAATACAATTTTATCATGATACACTGCCCACAACACTGAGAGACAATTTTCTACGATACTTCATGACATCCGTGTTACTGATAAGCAAATGCCAGGAATTATGGATTTATTGGTGTCTTTCACATAATTTGACCACCAGTATTCATCACAGGTTTACCCTATAGCATAGCGTAATGAAGCAGTAACTTTAATTCAAACAAGTACTTTGTTGACCAGATATTTTTTTGTTTCACCCTCATGATGAGATGCAAATATTGTTGCATTTGTAATGGTGAAATAAGTGATTTGATTTCAGGAAGGACTAGGGAATGGAGCAGTAAAAGTATACAAGTTGCTTATTTCACCATAATCTGAATATGCAATACATATCACATTACAGGGGTTATGATTTTACATATATTGTGATGTATTTCATTTCTTATAAAGACTTATATGCATATATTATTATATGCATATAATGCAAACTGAGCAAACCTCGACTGCTGGTTAACTGTTGTACTTTTCAGATCCCATTATTCAGCACAAAATGATGCACTGTAGAAAGGTATTCCACAGTAGAAACATTTACTCCACCCAAATAAATAATAGTATTAATTGTTTTAATATTATTATGTTTTACAGACTGAATGATGATACATTCTTGCACATGATTAATATGAGATATTATATAAAACCAAAGTCATGTTTTCCACAGCTTGGCTTTGGTCCACCCCTGGGTTTGCTTTAGACACAAAATTACTTTGAATAATGAGAGCCATCTGGATGTAAAGTAAATGAAAGGTTTAAAGACAAGACATTAATCTGTAAATGAACATGGTCCAGACCTCTCTGGTCTGACAGAACAGCTCACACTGGACAGAATGCTGAGCTTGTCCTTAAGGGACCGCGAGTAAAGTTGTTTTAGAAATTGTTTTTTTTTTTTTTGCTTTTTTTGTGGGTGTATTAATGTTTGTTTCTTGTCCTTGTAGACGGCTCTGTGAGCACCAGTATGGAAACTCTCCCCGCGTTCGAATTAACGGTCACGTGGCGGCACGCTTCCCCTTTATCCCTCTTCCTCTGGACTACATACTGCCTGAGCTGCTGAAGAATGCCATGAGGTAATGATACTATCAGTACTGTCAAAACTAGGTCAGAGGGCACAAACATAAACATGAGTTGTGAGAGTTTGACTGCCTCCAAATACTCTTTCCTCACTTGAGATTTGATCATCTCTGGCCAGTGACAACTCAATCAAGGCTTTTCTTGCTAATAAGTGGTTAAGGATGTGCTGGTGTGAACTGCTGTAGGATACCTTTCTTACGTAAATGTCATGTATCCTGCATTGTTTTTTAAGAATGTTAATGTTTTGTTAAAATACTTAAATCACATACTCGTTTTGTTCAAGCTATACTGAAAAAAAACTGCAACTCAAAGACTGGGGGTTGGAAATACACAGTTTTTAGAAGAAACACAAACTAAATGCTAACATAAATGCTAACATGCTAACGTAAAATTCATGGAAACAAATAAAAAATACACAAAATAAGAAAATAAATAAAATACCTTTTGGGAAAATTCTTATTCTTATATAATTCTTGTATAAATTCTTAGTTGAGAAGTTTTAAGCTTTTCTTTGTATTCAAGTATGAATTAGAGTGCAGAGAAGAAATGTGATGTACTTTTCCAGCATAATAAACTCAACAGTTAGATTGGAGATAAAGTGGCTTTTTTGCAAACAGAAAAAAGAGAGAAAGGTAATTTTCAGAGTCAGTGTACTTTTTATAATGATTTTGAAGCTGCTATTTTTAAGAATTTATTTTGTTGCTATAAAACATTGCTTTAAACCTCGCTGGTCTGTTATGTTGAGGATTTTCAGTGGATAGAAAATCTTTGGAACATTTGGAGAAGCATGTTCTTTTCAGCATTTGTTACCCTGCTAAGAAAAGCAGCAAGCTTCTCTTTAGAAAAAGCTTGTTGACATTGTTTCCCCACACCCTCCCCTTTTGGCTGCACTTGAGAAGTCGGGTCAGGGTGACCTGACATGAGCTTTAATTGCCGCAGGTTGCCGCCGCCTTGAATTGTTCTGAATTCTTGGCACTGCTAAAATTAGGCTAAAACTCTGCCACCAAACCAGCCGGCTGCTGTGTCTAATAAAACTATTTATGCAACAGCTCCCACACACCCTTTTTGGTGCATTATGCACATGTAAAAGCAATAATGACTCCTGTTTGTTTAGCATAAGCTGCAAAGTGTATGTCATGAAATGGGAGACACACAATTTTTATCAGATAATGCAACAATATTAAAAAAATTGTAAAGTATTAAGGATTATTCTGAACATTAGTCATAAAGGGAAACAGATGCATGAGCTCATTTGAGGTCCTGGTACTGGATTTCTATTAATTAATTGATTTTAATGATCCCTGCACCTTCCAGTTCCAGTGTTCTGAATGGAGTGTCAGCTTACCCGAGCAGCTTTTGTTAGCATTAAGTGCTCTGATCCTGATGGATTAGATGGATGGACTGAATGGATTACTTTAGTCTTATTTAATTTGAAATGTCAACTCAGAGTTTTCAGCTTGAATATAGTAAAGGAAGGGTTTAAATGTTTTTGTAAATTACAGATGTAGGGTGTAAACAAACTGAAGAGTGCAAATTGTGTTAAAATGGTGTGTGTTTGTGCTCCTTGTGGATCTGTGTTTGAATGGAATATCCTTTCAGTTCAGAAAGAAGTTTTGTGATTTCCTGTCGCTTGTGAGTACTTGTCAGCTAGTGTGTTCTGTGTGGCAGTAAGAGAGCAGACTGGGAGTCAGTTCTGTGTCATTGTTCTGGTAAGGGAACGACATGTCCTTGGCAACAAGCCCCTGCCTGAGGTTTTCGCCTCGTGATTCCCTTAAGATTTTGTTTAGTAGACTTCAAAGTACGAACTGCTCTGAGATCAGAGGTTAGACATTGTGGTTTCTATGGGAATGGTGATTTTAAACCAGTAGATTACTTTAGAACCCAAACCGAGGTGAAACTTCCACTCGCCCTTTTTTATTTGGCTCCGGTCCAGCATTCAGAAAGGATCTTGACATGTTCAATCTGGGATCAGTTTTAAGATGTGCTTTTGCTAGAAATAACATGCACAATTTAGACATGAGCAGATTTAGTCTGTTATGTCTGAGGTTTTAATTTTGCAAAGGACTCAAATGCAAATGTAATAGAAGCTAGCGTTCGTCCAGTCCCATCACGTCACATCCAGTAAAACTTCCATTTTCATTTATTTGCAGCTACTTGTTTTGTGTAAAACATATTTTTGGAACATGACACATAAATCATGATAACTTGTTTATTTCATTTATTTTAACTCATCAAATTAAGAGGTTGTGATGTCAGAAACTTGAATAGGTTTTACCATTGACTACTTAGTGATGTAGTGTCCTTTTTTTTTTTTTCCACAAAGCCTCCACAGGTTTAGCGCCCCTGCTTGCAGGTTGCAGTACTTTTGGCCCTGCCAGTTCCTATATGTTTCAAAACAGCCTATTTTCTCTTCTAAATATCATTCTAATTGTCTAATACCAACAGCTTTCCCTATACTAATATTAGCATTCTACTAAACCAGCATAGCAGCCTTTGTTCATTACATGACAGTGGAGTTTTATTTGAATGCAAATTAACTTTACTTTAACTGTTAAAACTTGACACTTATTGGACAAGTTGTATCCAGTGGAAATTCAGTGAAAAAAATCTGCTTTGCATCTGTGCTGTTACTTTAGTGCCGGCAGCCTGAGAAATATTTGGCCTGAAAGAGAGCAGCGGGTCTGGCTTTTAAATTGAAGTGATGATCCTAAAGAAAAACGTCTCATGTTAGTGGTACACCATGGTATTAAATATTCCAGATACAAGTTTAGTTTGAACAGTACTGAGGGATGATGCCTATATAACTACACAACTAAAACAGAAGAAATTACTTTTAAACACAAGTTGAGCGATAGCTGGTATTTTCCCCTTTGGGTAAAATAACCTTAATTGCAACCTCAAAACCTCAGATGTCTTAACAATCTACCAGTTTACAATATGGAGAAAGTTTACGACTTGGAGAAAGTTTTCCACACTCCGTGCAGATTTTTTTTTCTCAAATGTGTGATATTTGAAGGGTTAGCATGTACAGCCTGTTTTAGTTTACAGAATTCATGTCAATAGGATTAAGCTCTAATGTACATATTTTTTTAATATATATTAAAAAAGAGAGGCTGTTTTTACCTCTTGTATTTTGAGCCCCATTTTTAACATGTCTATCTTGTTCTATAGGGCCACTATGGAAAGCCACTTGGACACCCCTTACAACGTACCAGATGTGGTGGTTACTATTGCCAACAACGATACTGACTTTGTCATCAGGTTGGTGCGTGTGCGTGTGTGTCCATGTGCGCGCGCGTCCGTGTGCGCGCGCGTCCGTGTGTCCGACCCCTCGGTGACTACTTGGTTGACTTCTTGTGACCAGTTGAATGAAAAGAATGAGGGGATCAGTAAGGTTCTCAGAATAGCTGAACTAATGTATCTCCTTAGCAACTCCAAAGGAAAGGAACAGAAGCCTGGCAGTTATCTAACCTATCTCCTCAGCCTGTATATGTCGGCAAGCCTGTTCATTAAACAGAGTGCAGTCATTATGGAAAAAGAAGTCCATTAACCTGTCCTGCGCAGAGTGTCGCCAGCTGTCTTGAGCAGTGATAAAATCTGTTTGTGCTGGGCAAATTTTTTGCTCACACATGCACACTATTTGTCCAACAGTGCACTACACCGCATATTAACTGCTTATTGCACTACATTCCATTCCGCAGATATTTACATTACAGTCCAGAGTGGGCTTGGAAAAAGCTCTAAGCAGATGGAACATTTTGCCATTTAGATGCTAAGTGCTGTGTTTGCTGTAGAGCTACACTGGTCATTGCTTTTTATTGTAAAAGGGCAGGATTTAACAGCAGCTATTTTTGGATTTTTTGTACAGTTCATAGAATGCACAAAGTTCCACACTGTATAAAGTGTGTAATAGTTTATTGTTATTTAACGTTTTTCCCTTGGGAGCCCCTCAGAGTTACTGCTTGATACATGTGAGTGATGTTCTATTCTGTGGTCACCTAGAAATTTTTGGTTAATCATAACCAATGCCAGAACTATTTCAGAACAGAGTTGAGGTCAGTTCAGTGAACTAGCTTGAACAAACTTACTGCTTGGGTACTTTTTAAGGAGATTTTAAATTATACATTATATAAAAAACAATGCTAAAGTAATGTAAATTAATTGCATAGATTAATTGCATTCCTTGGTGTCCTTTGGGCCGGCGCTACACTTTCAGTCACTATAACATGCTTTAAGGCAAATGAAAAGGCTCATACCTAAAGACCATGTAACAAACAGTAATCATACACATATCCTATTATACAGAAGAACATCTAACCTGCACCATACATAACATCATTCTGATATAAAGAAATCAGCGATTCAGTCATCTTAGAAACAGTTTGCATTAACACTAGAATTTTGAGGGAATAAAAAGAAAACCTTAGCATACACCTAATCTTACATCAGTTAAAGCATAAGTTAAAGCACTCCTGTAGATTTTTCTAAATTCTTAACCATGTGTTTAGTTTCAGATGTGTTTTAGATTATTCTTATGACCGTATTGATGTAAGTGAGCAGGTGGCAACTGGCACCTAAAATACTGGCACCTAATACACAAACATGAAATGACATGACATCCTTAGAAATGAACTGGTTTCCCCACATCAGATGTAGTTGTTAATACGTTTAACTCTATTGCACTATTTATTATTTTTTTTGCTACTACATATAAAGCCAGAAACTGTATCGGGCTGCACAGGTTTTAAGATTAAGATTTGGCTAATGCAGCTAAAAAGGCGTAACCCTTAGACCTTTCTGTGTTCTATGTTTTAGAAAGTGTTTAAATTGCAGATAAAAAGCAAGCCCTTATTTAATCTGTGCTTTAAAAAGACCTGTTCAAATGTGTTATCTCTTCTTTTAAAAGTGACCTACTGCATGAAGGACTGGCTCTTATGTGGTTGTGTTTTGTGCAGGATCTCTGATCGTGGTGGAGGCATTCCACACAGTATTCTGGATAAAGTGATGGACTACCATTTCAGCACAGCTGAGGAGAGCACACAGGACCCACGCATGAGCAACCTCTTTAACACCATGACCAACAGCGGCCCTCAGTCTGGCCCCATGCATGGGTAATTTTTTAACAATCTATTGTATAAAATGAAACTAAGGTCAATTTAAATACTTTATGTAGAATAACTTCTGTATTTTAACAATTACTGAAAGAACAGCTGGAAAGCCTGTCAATATTTTGACTCTTTTGCGATTGGTCCGTCAGTTGGGACTTAGGACTTGTTATCTCCAGGTAAAGGTTTTTGCACTGTGCTTATGTTTTAATAAGCTATATTTGGCATGTAATTGTTACTCAATGTCCTGCAAATATTGACACTGTTCAGAGCTGTCTACTGGTAGCACCACAGTTGCACAGTTAGTTGCATCCTAGTTATTTGATCACGTGGTCTGAGTGAATTGCTTCAGATTGGACCAGTTTGTCTGCAGGTGTTTGGTTTTACAACAGCAATACTGCCCCCTCTTAGACAGTAAAGCTTAGGCGATGATCTATGCCATTTAAAAGGGTAAACCTTGTAGTTGGTTTGTTTACTTATTTTGGACCCTTTTTTTTTCATTGAATTGTTATAGAACACACATTTCTTCTTAATTCCCAATAGTTTCTCATCAAGTTGCTACTGGCTGTTTTTTATTTTATTTATGAAGAGTGATTGTAAATAATATACATAAAAAAAAACCCAGCTGCATATACACGGTCAGTGCTGTTTCGAGGAGTAGAATAAATAAATTCTGTACTGTAATATTTATTATTAGAAATTGTACAATGTACTGATTATTCTAATAAAATTAGTAAGTGGCAAGCAATAAAATGGACTGAAAGCAATATTAATAAACTCACTTTAAAGAAGAGTGTAAAATAAATACTTTGGAAAAAATAAACTGCAGACCCTAGTTTGCTGCTTATAACTGATAATTCATGGAGCGTAAATTTTAGGTCATTTTTGGTCTGCTTTGTTATCTGCACAAGCTATTGTGTGTTTTATGCATAGTGCACTTTTTCAGGTTTCTTTGGTAAAGACAGCGGTCCTATATGGAGCCACTCAAAGAGCCATTTGGATGCTGACCTGATTAAGGGGCTATATGCAGTTGTGGAATCCTTTTTGATGATGGATTTCACAGCTTTATACCATTTAGAACTACTGGTATATTAAATTGTCCTTAGAGACTAAGCAATGTAATTAATAATATAGCTTTAAAATAATTACATGAGTAATTGTACTAAATTATTTCATTTATTTATTTGTTTTTATATTTAGTAAGGTTCTAAATTGTGTAGAAAATGATTAGTTGTGGGAGTCCTGCCAATATGTCATAGTTTTTATTTTAACATATTTAATACAATATTTCTTCTTCCCCTAGGTTTGGTTTTGGTCTACCCACCTCTCGAGCGTATGCTGAATACCTGGGAGGTTCCTTGGCCATCCAGTCCATGCAGGGCATTGGCACTGACGTATACCTGCGTCTGCGCCACATCGATGGCAAGGGAGAAAGCTTCAGAGTGTGAAAGGCAGTTTCTTGTTCTCAGTGACTTTGCCAATCACAACCAAGTGTTTTTGAGGGTTCATACGTTCACAGAGGCCTGGATGCACCACTTCTTTCAAGATTAGACACTTATCCCATGTCTCCTACCAATGTTCACTAGTTCTGCAAAGTGTGCTTTTCTTTTACCCCATCACCCAATGCCCCTTTTACATTTCAGTCTCTTTTTGTACATTTTTTTTTTATATCTTGCATGAATGTGTCACACAGTGCTTGGTTATGTCATGGGAAATCATGGTAATTGTCACATTTTTCCCCTTAAGTTAACAAGTTCCTAATTATTTAAATGTCTTGAGGCTTGCTTTGGTCAAAACACCTCAAGGGTCCAATGCTGAAGCACCCATCTTCACCCTGTCTAAAACCACCCTGTTCAAAGTGGCAGGTTTGAGTGCCTGTTTCTTGAACTGATAACGAGCCACTATTTACCCCACCCTTTTCGTTACTGTTCTTTGTTACACAAATTCAAAGACTACTTGTGAGCTAGTTAGCCTTTCATACTTCACCTCGAGTCTCTTTCCATTGTTATGTTCATTTTACTTTTCTGCAGTTTTGCCACTAACATTTGGCAGTTACTGAAACTTTGAACCAGTCCTGTGTTGTACTGACCCAGGAGTCTGTAAAGCAGTCATGCGCAAGATGATTTGCCAAAATTTTTCATTATACAGTTATTTTGCTTACATCAATGCAGTCAACACAATGCTAGTGGTTCCAGTACCACATTTTGTTTTAATTAATAGATTGAGATGTCTTTCCATCTCGCACTGGAGGGGAACACAATCTGAACATATGTATGATATATGACAAGCTATCAGATTTGGACACCCCAGAATGGACAGAATTGTCTGTGTATTTCTGGGTTGATGGGTACTGAAAAAAGTGAATCTTTCATAGAGTGTCCCCTATAAAATTAATGTTCACTGTGAGGAGAGGGAAAAAAAACTTCCACCCTAGAAACTTTCAAGGACAACCACGTGAAAGAAGATTCCTCCTCTCTCACACACTCCTGGTAAAAGATGCAGTCTTGCTGACACTGACTTGAACTCTCAACACTTGGTTTGCCTTTTGGATAGTGATTGAACTCAGAACACCTCATAGCCATTTCCAGTGGCAGAATCTGAGGGAACCTCTGTGTGAACGTCGAATAAACACTGACCGTCGTTGCAGATACTGGTCATCCTCTTGGACGTAAACTTGAGGAGACTTCCACTGCCTTATGGACAAATACAGAATTGACGTATTCTGCTCTCGTTCAGCATCTGTCCAGTGTTCAATCATGCTAGCTTTGATGTTTCATGTATTTACCACACCAGACTAAGATTTTATGCAGCTTCTATGTTTGGCATGGGTAATCTGTTTGGCTTGTTGACCCAACGTAATGAAAATGCAGGGTTTTTTCTTTCATATAATTTTTTGTATGTTATTTTAAAATTGTCTTGTTTGTTGATCTCTCCAAGAATAAGATTATTATTAAAGGTACATTTATAATGATTATGATATTCAGAAATGTTCAGCTCTCTTCTGAAGAAATGTTTGACGGTTAGGCTGGGTTAGATTTAACACATTCCAAAAGGGGTTACAGAGATTGTGGTCACATGACAGATTCCTTCTAAGGTGTCATGGGATTAATGCAATATTTAGTTACTGCAGTAGGTAGAAAAACTTAAAGACCTGTCCTGTTTTTTTTTTTTTCCAGATTCACCTCTGCAGATCTACTGCATTTGTAGCATGCAGTATGTTGCCACAGGCAAAACTGGCTTGAGACACACTTGTAGGTTAATAGGTGGGTACTTAAGTGAAACCCTGCATGTTTTGAGTCTACACATTTTCTGTTGTAGGGAAAATGCCAGTGACTAGTAATCAACCGTTCAGTAGATAAACGCAAAAGACAAAGTTTATGATAGAAATTGTTTTCAAAAATACAGTCCGTTATCAATGATCAGGTGTGTTATGGGTTTGTACCTGTGTATGGTGGTTCATGGATGAGGAGATTTCAGATATGCCTCCCTGAAAAGCTGTATGTTAGTCTGCACGCATGTGCTAAGACGTTGAAGGAGTTCTGTTGCCCAAGTTTGCCCTCTGCTGGGTAAAAATGAGTATTGACTTAGACTCTATTAAAGCTGGTGGAGTCGGGGGAGGTAAAGTGATATTGTAGATGAATGTTCTTAAGTGTAATGGCATTAGAGAAAAAAATACTAACACGCACATGTTAACATGTTTGGTGTACATACATGGCCAAATTATGGCATGAGGTGTCCAGAATGATACGAAGAATGGGATCATTTTATTGGATTTTTGTTATTTGTTGTTGGCTTTGTTTTGTTTCCCAAATAGATGCCAAATCTGCATAGTTTTTTTGACATTATAAAATTATTATTGAGAAGCAGACTGCATCTCTTGTGTTTTTTCTTCTTCTTTTTATTTTTTGTTCGGATAAAATGAGTGACCGATCACTGTGCCTATTTTTACAAGGTGATGTAGCCTTTTCCTAGTGTTGCTGCCAAAAACCTTTTATTTACAAAAGAAACTTAAAAATTGTCACATTAAATGTCAGAGGCAGGCTGACAAAATACAGCAATTTACAACATTTTTGTATAATGGGGAACAGTTCTGGTGTCTGGGACTGTGTAATTTTTACAAATGAGATACATGTTGTATAGATATTCTCTTTAATTTATCACAACAGAACTGACTGATTAGAAGCTTATAATCCTAACAAAATCTTACATAATGTTTTTTAAGCATGCTGACCTGGAAAGTGGTTCAAAATGCACTGTTTTCAAACACTGCTACACCTGTGTGAAGAGAATAACAGGAGGAACTGCTATATGCAACTGACCATGATAATATGTTTATAATATAAATATAATTGCAAAACTACAATAAAATAATATAGAAGTATACACACACACTATACTTTTAATGAATGCATTTCACATTGCTGCTGGCACAGATGTGCACACAGCTTGTCTAATCCCTGTAGATAGGTGCTGCCAAAATAACAAAACTCTCAGGAACAGATGCTACTTTGCACCTATTGCTGAACCAGATGTGCAAACGCATACATACAGATAAACTTTGACCTATGGTTAACGTGCATAATGCCAACGTATTAAGCCCCCCCCCCCCCCTGCATTGAGCTGTGGATTGGTGGAACTGTGTTATCTAAAAATTATGATGCTCCTTCTTTTTTGGGCACTGGTGTCTCAGCGGTTAGTGCACTATTGATGACACAGTTGTGGGTTTGATATGGATTTTGGAGTGTGTCTTCTGAGTGTACTGACTAATGTGTATTTCTTTAATGCTTTTTACTCATCTTACTCCACTTGTCAGACCTCTAATTCTTCTCTTCACTGCTGAAACTGAGACTTAGTCCAATGTTAAGCTGAGCTAAAGGTTCTCTGGTTTTTGTAATTTCTCTAAAGAAAATACCTATATTTTTAATAGTTACAGAGTTATCTGTGTTTGAGTTTTTTTCTAGTTATGATGAAAGTGTGAATGCAGCAACATCTTTTTCAGTACTGCCTTACTACAGACAAAGCTTTGTAAATTGACATTTTGTAATCCATATACATATCCATATACATTTGTTATCCAGATGACATGGCTCATCAGTAAATTTAGCATTTCATTTGGAAATCAAGGGACCAGAGTCTGGTGGAAAAGTGAGGAGGCACACAGTCCAAGCTGCTTGAGGTCTAGTGTGAAGTTTCCACAATTAGTGATCTGTGTGTAATACATTTTTAACTGAATTGTATGTGTGTGATGCATTTGGAAAGTCTTTAGTTTTCCATTTTAAGGCCCAATTCAGAGTTACAAGGGAAGGGGTGAAATCCTCCCCCATAGGAATTGGGACAACCCTTTATGTACCAGATCCAGATATTTAGCAGTGGAATCGTATGTCTTTAGAAAGTGTGCAGGTAATTAATTATTATTATTAATTAATTATTATTTTCCATTCCTTAATTCTTCTGTGATGGGAAACCGAAATTAGCTTTTATTAATTTTTATTTTATTTTAATTTTCCGTTCCACCTTAAATGCTGCAGCCCTTGCCATATGTTGTACCATTTAAGGTGGAACGAGAAAGTTCGCTAGATAGCTAGCTACTGAGATTAACTAATTGCATTTTTTATGCTTGTTATGAAGAAAAATAACATTAACATACACATTAAGGCTAAAGGCTAAGTGGTAGGGACAATGGGTGAAATGGGATTGGGCCTTAATGGATCACAATAGTGATGATGGATCAGGCATTTTATCAATAATTTGATAAGGTTTGACTGTGTTGGAAATGGCTTCACTTCCGATGTACTGTATTATCGCTGAATAATATTGTTGGTAGAATAGGAGTCTGTGTAAATAGATGGAGCTCTCTCTCTCTCTCTTTCTCTCTCTCACTCACTGGGCTGGGCTGGGCGCAGTCTCATCACGTGACCCGTTGATGGCTGAGGAGGGAGGGGAGAAGGAAACCAAAATATTGCAGTCAGAGGCGCTCGATCAGTGTGTCTACAGCTCTAAACCCCAAAACCCGCCCTGTTCACTGGAGTATTATCACTCCTGAAGTGTCTCTGTGGAATATCCGACAGTGAGGTGAGTGATTTCTGCCCGGGTTAGACTGTAGATGTGAGATACTGGTGGATGAGGCGATTCTCATCTTAAACAACAGGCTACAGAGCGCTAGGCTAGGTTAACTCATTAGCCGGACAGCAGCAGCGCTTCAGCCGCGGGATCAGCGGGGCTAGTGCTCACGATCAGACACATTTATCAGGACTAGCGCTTTATTTTTTAATAAAAACTGTGTGATTCAGTAAACAGAGGCCGTTCTGTGGTCGGAGAGAGAGAGTCGATACAGCAGGTTCAGTTAGAGACAGTTTCACTGTGAGTCTGTGTGCGCCAGTGCAGACAGCTGTTTAACTAATCACACAGATCAGCTCCATTAACTGGGTTTAGTTACTGACCCTAAATTAGGCGACTATCCTGTGGTTAATAATGGTTTAAGGCCCAGGCTTTAGTTATATTAATGAATATTGAATATAGCTGAATAATAGCATATATTTGTATAAACTATGTTTAAATCTAACGTTAGTTAGCTTAGCTAAACAGTACACAGAGCATTTAATAAATAATATAGGTTAACTATTAACCAGCCTATTAGCTTAAGTTACCATTATTCTCTTCTGTTGTAGGTTAGCTAGGATATTTGAGTTATTCTGTATCCTGATTCTCACTGAGTCTCACTGTGTTTTCTATTGTAGTTAGCTAGTTAAATGTCTCCCACGGAATGAACATGGACCACAGAAAATCCCCTTTTCAGCTATTTTTGTGATTATCATGAGTTAAAAATGTGGCAAGGCTGGTCACAATACGGTCTCTACTGTAGCTAACGAAGTAAAACTGATTTATTTAGCTAATAAAACAGTGGAAATGTCTAAAATATAAAACATAGCCCAACAAAGACGTGGCTTTTGTTTCCACAAACAGTTCAGTTAGTTATGTGGCTAGTGCTATTCTCAGTGTATTCCTCATATTTAGGTTCATATGTGAATACATTCTTAAAATGTGCAGCCAATACCTGTAAAATAATATTTTCTTAACATGTGCTATGGTGTTAGCTAGCTGTCATAACGTTAAAGTGTTTGAACATGGTGTGACTGGCGAAATAATACTTGGCGCCTAAATAAATATTGTGGCCCCTTGCTGGCCCCTTTTTGTAAATGTATTCTATTTATAGGTAATACCAGATCTACAGACCAGTTAAATAAAGAAAAACATTAAATAAGACTTTTGACTGGTACTGTGTGTATAATCATAAGCTTTATTTATGATTATTCAGAGTCATAATAAATATTTAGAATTCTTCTAGAAGGAAAAGTAATCATAGATATCTAAAGTGGATTTTTAAAAATGTAATTAAAGATTCAAATTTTCCATTTAGGTCAATGATAACATATGACTAGTCAAAATTACATTAAGGATATGTAGTATTTGTAATATGTCTACTCAGAATGTCTGTATGTATCTATAGACCACATATAATTACCAGTAAATATTTTATAGCTGATGGCGGAAATAAGAGTTTCTACTAGAAAGTTTCTTCTTGGAACTGAGACTTGTACTGTTGGTATCATTTTAGGCTAAACTACTTTTGTCTTTTTACAGTCATTGGCTAAGCATTTTATTTGACCTGATTGAAGGTTTCGGGTAATTGAATAGTTGGTTTTCAGGTTCCCACAGCAGCCACATGTTAATATCCTGTTTGGTTGTTTATTCTTTTCACGGCTCAGCTCTGTTCACACTTAATATTTTTTTCTTTCCTGTTAGCCAGAGATGTGTGATGACAGCTGCTTATAGAAACGGGGAAACCCAGCCTTGTAAGTATCGTTAGCTGTTCTTGGCTGCCTTCCTGGACCAAGTTAAAGAAATGTTTTATTAAAGAAGTCAATTTGCACAATTTTGTACTCGCATCAAACTTACTAATCAGCTAAGACATGTTTGATTTCTAATGTTAGCTTCTTTAGTCGTGCATTGGGCCTATGGGGCTAATGTACTGGTAGTCAGACAAAAATGCCCAAGGTTTTCATATGTCTTTACCAGTGTTTACCATCTGTATTTGATGTGTTTAAAGAGACCCTTTCTTTTCATTTTCTGATGGGGAATCACATACTCACATTTTCAAAATTTGACTTTTGATCTGAGAGCAATATTATAGAGAATGCTACACCGTTCCTCATATGATGGAATGGGTTGAGTTGAGTTGTGATTGAAGATAAAACTGATCAGAGCTTGAGGGTCTGTTTTGGAAAATATGCAGCAGAAGAAAAATCCATCCGCTGTAGGAGAGGTGTGGGCTGCAGCGAAGAATGTGTGGGAAGAAAATTCATTTAGATCAGGAGTTCCCAACCTTTTCCAACTTGCAGCCCACGCACCTGACCGACCACGCATGCATCCACAACTCATCAAAAACATTTAAACCAGAATACAAACAAATGTAAAACCGTAATCAGCGTGACCCATCGGATTGTGCTTGAGTGTATAATCTCTCAACAAAATGAACACATTAAATAGCCTACAAATTGCATCTGTTTGTATGTATGTATTCATGATTGATAAATTCCATATGATTAAAAATATTTTGCACTGTCAAACTAAGAATATGAAAAATAACTATTCAGATGTCAGTTTTTCTAGACAAATCGACTAAATGCATGACAATTGTCATAACATTTTATATTTATATATTGTAGAGAAACACAGATTTAGATATTTTTGCACTTCAGTAAAATATAAATAAGCAATGAGGAGATCAAACATATATTTAAAGTTGAACTTAATTTGTGGGGAGGGGCAAAGAACCATGTTTAATGAACCATCCCTTTAAGCATAATCCTTAAGAGTCAAGTCAATACACAATTTCCATTTACATTTAATTAATGTATGAGAAAACAGGTTGGACTAGGTGAAACACAATACTTGTCAACCATAATAACCATAATGCAAATCAACACTCCGCTTCGATATGGCAAAACTATTCATGTTCATACTTTCTCACAGTTGCCATGAGTGGTGACCTGAATGTACCGATGGGATCCTCGTCTGCCGGGATGTCGGACAGGATCCAGGATGGAGGGGGGATGGACTACAGAGATTGGGTTCGCCGCAGCTACCTGGAGCTGGTTACCTCCAACCACCACTCAGTCCAGGCTCTCTCCTGGAGGAAGCTCTACCTGAGCAGGGCCAAACTTAAGGCCTCCAGCCGCACCTCAGCCTTGCTCTCTGGCTTTGCTATGGTCAGTATAATGCTGGGAACAATAAGTTATTGTGTAACATGATTTGTTTAAATTTTGCTTGGCTGTCAAATTTGATTGATAGCCGAAGATTGTTTGCTTTTTTGTTTTTTATTTGGGCTATGAAGCTAATGTTGCTAGCAAATACTGAAGGCGTATTTCACTATTCAAGCTGTGTACCCAAATGATCACACATTTGTCTTGTGACTGCTCAAACAAACTTGCTTATGGTGTTTTAAATATGCTGTGGCCAAGTTTCTGACACTAAATACAGCTCTGGAAAAAAGGAAAAGACCACTTCAGTTTCTGAATCAGTTTCTCTGATTTTACTATTTATAGGTATCAGTTTGAGTAAAATGAACATTGTTGTTGTTTTTTTTATATATAAACTACGGACAACGTTTCTCCCAAATTCTGTTTAAAGCTTTTATTTGCAGAAAATGAGAAATGGCTGAAATAACAAAATAGATACAGAACTTTCAGACCTCAAATAATGCAACGAAAACAAGTTAATAATTACAAAGTGACAGAAATCAATATTTGGTGGAATAACCCTGTTTTTTAATCACAGTTTTCATGCATCTTGGCATGTTGTCCTCCACCAGTCTTACACACTGCTTTTGGATAACTTTATGCCACTCCTGGTGCAAAAATGTAAGCAGTTCAGCTTGGTTTGATGGCTTTTGGTCATCCATCTTCCTCTAGATTGTATTCCAAAGGGTTTCAATTTGGTAAAATCAAAGAAACTTTTCATTTTTAAGTGGTCTCTTATATTTTCCAGTGCTGTATATGTTATACATATGCAGTTTACTTTGGACCTAGTTATAAAGTGTCATATAGAGAAATAGCTTACAAATTGATGATCGCTGATTGGTCATTAAATATGACTAGAGAATTAATTACAAAGGTCAGAAGCATCATTTTATTTATTTGTGCAGACTTTAATTTGCTGAGGTATTTCAGATGGATCACTAGATTAGCATGTGTAGCTGCGTCTTGTGCGAGCCTGAATCCTGTTGCTAAAACAAAGTGAGTCATTAGTCTCCTTGGTTGTTTCTCCTACAATGGTCAGTTGAGAATGTGAGTGGTATTTGTTGTAGATGTCAGTAAGAGCCACGGATAAGAAGCAGCACTGGGGACAGAAACAGACTAAAAATAAAGAATACATATTATCTGAAAGAACAATAAATTGCTGTCGACAAAGCATTATTTAATGTTGTTAAGATTTTAACAGAAACAATATATTTTTTGGTTGATCTTTTCTGCCTCCTTTATTTAAGTTGTTAACCTTGTGTGCAGAACAGAATATCAATAACCTTAAATTTAATCTGTACAGTTAATTCAATAAGGTATACAATGATAATGTAATTCATGAGTTAAATGTATTTAGCAATGGTTTTACTAAATAATCGGCATGTGAATTGTTTTTTGGTTATTTAAAATAATGTTAAATGTAGACAGAAGGAGGTGGTGTTAATGTTATGCTTGATGTATGTCACAGTTTTTCACCATTATCAGGCCATCACTTAACATTGAACAGTTTATTGTTCTGTTGAAGAAAACATAATTATTCTGGTATGAATGGATTTCGTGCAGCAAGTTTGAGGCACTGTTATATTATTATGTTTTCAAACTTAAAGGGACAAGCAGTACTAAATGAGAACAAGTGTGTGAAATGGCTACAGGCTACAGCAGTCCAATTTCCAAACATTGGCGAGAGTCGCCTGCACCACCTGCCCATCCTCGGACATGTAACTCACGCATATGGTCAGATTGACACACAGTAGCAAGCGATGAAGAGTCTTACTCTGTAAGCTGATCAGAGAATGTGTACATTTGCAGTGTTCTTATTGTTTGCACATGATAAACAAATTCATGTGGATTTTTGGATAACTATGTTAGCTTTTTACCCTGGGCTGTGTTAGCTAAAGCTAATAAAGTCCATTATCCCTCAAACAAAACCTCACTGCTCTGATAATACACACTCTGTTGAAATTAGTACTCAGTAGAAAGTGGGACTTTTGGTGATAAATTACCCAGCTATGGTTAGGCAACCTTACTGAAGCATAGTGATTACCTGTTCAGATGATAAATAGTCAGCTCAGTAGTTTCCATGACTGCAGCACAGTGTTTGCATGCTTGTTGTGTTCTACACCTGGTAATGCAGGATGTGCAAATGGGACTGGGGGAATGGTGTTGGGCACTAATGGAGACTAAACACAACACAAACACAATGACAGTGCTTAAATTTTCCTTAATAATTGATGATACATCCTAATCATTTTATGAGTTACTACATAAATTATAATCCATAATGGTCATTTAAACTTAAAACAGGAAAGAAATACAATGTGCATCATGAAAATGTCTGGAATGTACTGGAATGTTATGTCTTGGTCATATCGCACAGTTCTACACAGTTCTAGTTTAGTTTTTGCTTTTGTTACTTTCAGTGTTGACTGTTTATTTTTCATCTCTTTAGGTGGCCATGGTGGAAGTGCAGCTGGAGATGCAGTACAGTTACCCACGTGTGCTCCTCATCGCCTTCAGTGTGTGCACTACAGTGCTGGTGGCCGTGCACCTCTTCGCACTTCTCATCAGCACCTGCATCCTGCCCAATGTGGAAGCAGTCAGCAACATCCACAACCTCAACTCTGTGTCTGAGTCGCCCCATGAACGCATGCACAAGTACATTGAGCTGGCTTGGGGCTTTTCCACAGCCTTGGGCATCCTGCTGTTCCTGGCCGAAGTGGTGCTCCTCTGCTGGATCAAATTCCTGCCTGTGGACTCGGGGGCGTCCCCGAAGCTGAACTGTACCGGCCAGGCAGCCAGTCAGCCAGGCCACAGCGGCTGGCAAGCGGCGTTGGCCTCGACTATCATTATGGTGCCAGTGGGCCTTATCTTCGTGATCTTCACCATCCATTTCTATCGCTCTCTGGTGCGCCACAAGACAGAGCGCCACCACCAGGAGATCGAAGAACTACACAAGATCAAGGTGCAACTGGACGGCCATGAGAGAGGGCTACAAGCAGTGTGAGCACTTGATCTATGTTTTATTTCCTTTTTCTTTACTTTTTCTGCTGTGGCACCATTCTTCATGCCTACAAGCGCCAGCCTTTAAAGTCCCTCCTTGTTGAAGCCAGTTCACCTGCGTGCATTTTTTAAATGCCATAATTTACCACATGCAACAGCCTGGACAGTGTCTTACTCTGCCTTGTTTCAAAATCATTTGTTGAGAGATAGAAGGCGCCTTACATGAAAGTGGCATGTTTACAGATTTTTGCATCAAGGGCTATTTGGTTTTCTTTTTGTTTGGTTAAAGAGTCTTTTTTTCTAATGCTTTTGTGTTATTTTCTGTTGCCATGCCTCAAGAACCAGAGAATGTTACACAGAGGTATTAACCTCCCCCCACCCCTCTTGGAGTAGGTTTCTACGGGGTGGTGTGTAATGGTGTGCCAAAATTGCCCTGGAATTGGGAAAAACAAGGACAAGCATGTGGGAGTCTATTAATAACTAAAACTATTCAGGCTCACTGCCAAAGTAACTGAGTCAGATATGCAATGATTAAAAATCACAGGTCTGTATTGTCTGAGCTTCCATTTGGTGGTAAAAAGTATGTTGTTCCTAAGTTACTAAATTTTTGATGGACTTTCTTTGTACTGAAGAAATCCAGAGATGTTACAAAGAATGTATACAAGCCCGTTAATAAGCTGTATATCAAACCATTTGAATTTTTATGTGACCTAAAAGGACCATTCAGTAAGATGAAATGTCTTAAACAGGTTTTATCATTCAGTAGACAGCTCTGTATATTAGTGCACACGTTTCAAACAGTCAGAGTACATTTTAGGCAAAAAGTAGAATCCTCTATTACTGTTTTTTTGTCTATTTGCAACCATGCCTTGCTTAGTGCTGTATCATTGTGCTACAAGAGGTTTACGTTAAGATTACTGTGGCAGGACTTGTGTGTTCAGAGCAAGTCGGGTCAAACTTCCTGTACAGAGAGCACGCACTTTAAATGGGCATGATTACAAAACTGCCTGCTTCTAAGATGCAGTGAAATTGCTGTTTCATTTTTGTGGTCAAACCTAATGGATCTGCTTTGTGAACTGTATAATTCAGTGATCTATGAGTGGGTAGATTGAACAGCTCCAGATGCTTCCTGTGAAAACCTTTAAAAATAAAGTGTATCGTTTATATAACAAGAACATGTGAGGATAACATTCCAAAAGAAAAAAGATTTTACCTACAACTGCTTGCCTTACTGCAAAGACTTGGAAGTGCACTTGTGCTGTAGTTTGCCACATCAAGACCTGTTTAATTAAGGAGGTTATGTGTATATCTGTTTGAATGCCAGTACATAGATATTCATAGAAAGTAGAAATTGGGCCAAATTCTATGTGTAGTAGTCCAGTCATCATTTATGGATTCTGCTCTTTTGGACATAATTTGATACTAGTCTGAGGAAAAACATAATTCTAAACATCTGTCCTAGGCCAATCATTTTCTTTTTCTTTTTTTTTAATGATTACCTTTTTTTGAAACCAGTGAATGTAGAAATCATGGGCACTGTGGTTCCATTCCATTCTTTAAGAAATTACACTAAAATATCTGCCATGTTATCAAATTTGCAACCAGATTTTGCAGAGTAGAGACCAAAGGCCCGCCTCCTCTCTGAGAATCAACAACTCAGACTGCCTTCATTGAGTTTCAGTGCACTCTAAAGGACCATGTTTAAATAGTAGAAGTGCCATTCATATATTTTATTACAAAAACCAAATGTATGGGGATGGGCAAAGCTACAATCATAGTGTAACCAGTCAGCAAAGGCACTAGACCTGTGGTGGCTTCATTTTTAAGGGCCATTTTCTGTTCATGCTTTCTACAATCATTGACCTTAAGGACTGCGATATTTCTGTGCACCCTAAAAGACATAGGGGTTTAAGGGTTTAAGGATTTGAGCTCATAGTTTGGAAGCATTATTCGTCACTAAATTTTTTTATTAATGCTTGCAAGCTAAGAAGTCTTGCTTATTTGCCAGTCCTAAAACAAACAAACCTCATGTTTTAGAAATGATAACTTTTTTTAGGAAAATAAATACTTTTGAAGCTTATTAGTAGTTACCATTTCATCGGAAGTCATTTAACATAATTTCTATTGACCTCTATAAAAATCTATGATGTATGAAATCACAAAACAAGTGGCCTTTTCAAGCTGTGTATAAGTTAAAATTGGAAGTTATGGTTTTGATATGACCGTGGCAACAAAACAAATGCCTTCTTCTTTCACACGTCTGATCATGTTTTGTGAATTATTGCTTTGCCATTGTATTTAATGATTTAATCTCAAGTAATGAGCTGGGATCACTATTTGCCATTCATGTTTTTTTTTTGAAGAAATTTATTCCAAAAGAGGCAGTTCATGCATGTGGACCCAGTATACACTACAATAAAGGACTATAGGCTTTAATGTCCAATGGTTAGTGGCATCAGCCCAAAATATTTAACTTTGACCAAAATGGAGCACTTGTGAACGGAATGGATGTGGACTTTACACTGCAGTCTTTGCAGAACAAACCAATGCCTTTGGCAAACTCTGTGTTTTGGACAATGTATGTGCATCACGTGACATGATGAGCACACAAAACAGGTGATGGTCATACTCTTAATTTGGTGCACAATATTTAACCAACTGTTCACAGAATTGTTTTGTGGGGTGGCATGTCCTTTTCATATTCTGTCTGTGTACTTGTATGTTAATTTATGTCAAATAAACACCTTATTTTGTTTACTTTCAATGCATATATTTTTGTCAATTTATTGGTTTTGTTGTCTGTACTGGTTTTAGATATTTAGAGATCAATATATAATCAAGTTTTACTCTCTCAGCCATCACTAAGCACAATATGAGCTACTGTTGCTGGTTCTAAGGTTACAGAGATGACAGCTAGTGCTCTCCTAGTCTCCAAGTGCTCAGCTAGTTTAAAAAAGATTGTCTGACTTCATGTCACTCAACTAGCAGATGCTAGCTTTTACACTTTTAGGGATGGCTAGTTCTGGGATAAATTGGGTATATGAAAGCTGTACACTAGGGGTGTACATAGACATCATAGCTTGGCCTAAACATGGTACATTGGGAAAAAGTATAGTAACTGCAGCCTGCAGTGAGTTAATTAGCTAGCAACGTTTAAACAGTTGCTTGTTCAGTGCATTCCTATCAATGGCTGTATATAAGAATTTATACATATGTACAGTCATATGAAAAAGTTTGGGCACCCCTATTAATCTTAATCATTTTTAGTTCTAAATATTTGGGTGTTTGCAACAGCCATTTCAGTTTGATATATCTAATAACTGATGGACACAGTAATATTTCAGGATTGAAATGAGGTTTATTGTACTAACAGAAAATGTGCAATATGCATTAAACCAAAATTTGACCGGTGCAAAAGTATGGGCACCCTTATCATTTTATTGATTTGAATACTCCTAACTACTTTTTACTGATTTACTGAAGCACAAAATTGGTTTGGTAACCTCACCAAGCCAAGAAAAATATCAGAAAGGCAGAGAAGAAGAATGGTGAGAACAGTCAAGGACAATCCACAGACCACCTCCAAAGAGCTGCAGCATCATCTTGCTGCAGATGGAGTCACTGTGCATCGGTCAACAATACAGCGCACTTTGCACAAGGAGAAGCTGTATGGGAGAGTGATGCGAAAGAAGCTTTTGCACACGTCAGGCGACTCTGTTTGTGGCGTGCTTGCAGAAATGGCTTCTTTCGCATCACTCTCCCAAACAGCTTCTCCTTGTGCAAAGTGCGCTGTATTGTTGACCGATGCACAGTGACACCATCTTTCAAAGCTCAATGAGGTTACCAAACCAATTTTGTGCTTCAGTAAGTCAGTAAAAAGTAGTTAGGAGTATTCAAATCAATAAAATGATAAGGGTGCCCATACTTTTGCACCGGTCAAATTTTGGTTTAATGCATATTGCACATTTTCTGTTAAAAATGATTAAGATTAATAGGGGTGCCCAAACTTTTTCATATGACTGTATATACATGGTTTTCACACACAGACCCAAACATGTTCAACCAACCCACCATGGTTTCAATTCATAAAATATTAGTTAATTCTCAGTTGTTTTAAATCTAAATGTATTTAAAAGGATTTAAAAGAGGGAAAAAAAATGAGAATCTGAATAACTTCCTACATTCAGGAGAAGGGGACTACAAACAAGGCTACAGTTCCCAAATTACCATGCAAATCCATTGTCTTACACACTGTCTGTAAAACATAAACACTTTCTACTTACAAAGGAATCTGAGGCAGGAAGGCCGGACGTGTTTTATCCGGGTCTGACACAGTTCAGAAGAGAGCACCCTTTGTCTGAACCTTCCCAGTGTAAAAAGATTGAATTTATGGTGATTTTGAAGCATTTATTGGTCAGTTCTTAATATTTTCAGAAAGTTACGAAGACAAAAAAATAATAATTTTTGCATGAAAATAATATACTGTGATCTCCATTTGACAGGTTTTCTACCCCAAAATTTGCCATTATGGGTATACGCTTCATTCTGGATATAATATTTTTTTAAATTTCTTTAATCTTTTCTCAAAGTTTCCTATAAAAATACACATATAAGAATCATTGTCAATTTTCCTGAAACCAGATTGGTTTTTAAATGTTGAAAACATATACATCTGAGCAGTAGTATCAGGTCTTACATCATTCTAAGACTCAAAAAAGAGTGATGATGTCCTGAAGCAGGTCAGGCCTGGTCAGATTTCCCACTGAGCCGTGTTCATAGCAGCTGAGGCTGGCATGTCCACGTGAAGCAGGACAGCTGGCGCAGTGGAAATTCTGGCAATCAATCTTTCTTGGAGCTGAGAATGGAGCAGACATTCACAAAATAAACAAAATATAGGGACACCTGCTTCAATATTGCTTCTTCTAAACGTATGATTTCATCCTGCTTTTGGTTGCTTTTGAGTAAAAGTCTCCACTTTTACTGCATTTAGCAGTAAAAGTGGAGTTAGCCTGCATTTAGCAACAAGATACTAGAAAGGATGTTGAACAAATACCACCGTGCCTCATGGCCATCCCCACAACTTGTCCCAAAAGTACTGAATGAAAAGAATACAGTTCCACTGCTCCACAGCTCAATGCTGGGGGCATCAGATCCCTCTAGACAAACCCTAGGCATTAGGCATGGTGCCTATAATTTCATGTTTGTTTATCTACTCCGAAGAGTTCTTTTTGGCAATGTCTGTAGATGATTAGACGTGCTGTAGATGTCAGTTTGCACATTTGTGTCAGCAATTGATGCAACTTCAAGTAGTTGAATGCATTCATTAGAAAGGGTATCCACAAACATTTGGACATAATAGGTCACCTACTCATTTAGAAATATTTCTGCATCCAGGACCAGAATTGGGAAATATTATTAGCCTTCTGAATTTAAACCTATGATCTAAACTAACTGGAACAGTAGTCAGTAGTATTGGACTACATAACATTTTGAATAAAGTATTACCATTACATAGTCTATGACTAGGCCTAACCCATGTCTGGCAAACTGCCCCCATAAAGACCCTGCAGAGACCTTACTTTGAAAGACATAACAACAATTAAGGGACACATGCCCAATTAGTGCCACTAATTAGCCAGCTTAACTAATGAGTCTCTTAATTAGCACCTACCCAGCTGAAGTCCAGCAAATGTTAAAGAGGTTAATGAGGGAAAGATTGAACAGGTGTGCCACTTGTTTAAAAGGAACAGAGGCAGCCCACTTTCCAGTGGGTCATTGTGTTTTGTTTGGTGTAGAGTGCAAATGCCACAGCAGGTTTTGTTCTGCTTGCAGTGATGACCTGAATGAACCAGGTAATCTTTAAAGCAATCAATCTAATGTCAATTTTAATTGACCATGTGTTCAATGGTCATGGGTGTTTCCTAGAAACAATGAGGTAAAGCTTTATGTCTTAAAACAGCCAAGAGCTGCTTTGTTTGAATTTGCATTTTAAACAAATCTGGACATGCACTTTAGCATTTGCTTTGCATACAGTGCAATTCCAGTGTAACTTCTGATAAGAATAGCCTGTATAGGTGTGGTGGATGGAAGCGATGATGAGAGTATTGTTCCTGACTTGGTATTGCCACTACATAGTGACTTTGACCAAGGTCTGATTGGATATTTAATCTTCTCTCTGAGCTGTATGTAGTTGTGTGTGTGTGTGTGTGTTTTTTTTTTTTTTTTTTTGCTGTCCTGTTTTTACCACTCACAAAGTGACAACTGGTCATGTATACCACATAAGTAACAATTTCCAACCTCTCAGTCTTTTAGAATAAAGAAAATGTTAAGTGCCTTCCTATCTTAATTTTTTTTTGGAGGGTGGCATCTTGCAGTAGTGGCCTGTGGTCATGAAACTGCAATTATAAAACTCGGCAGAGGTATTTTTATCTATTTTTTAATTAAGGGATATGGAAGGAAGACATGGGGAAAATAGGGGAAAGACTTAAACTTGCTAATGTTAGGATTTACAGTTAAACATTTTACATTATATTGTAAGTTAATCAACCCTCAAACACACTTTTTGTGAAGTGTGGTAAATGGTTGTATGTTAATTGGGAAGCTATGTAAACATTATTACTTTTTCACACAATTTCGTGGTGACTGGGTCAAATTTTCTCATTTTCCTTGTACCCCAACCGGAGAAAGATTTGCTTTTCAAGCTGCTTCTAAAGGTTTTTGGGAAATGGGCTATAAGTCTAATGAAGGTTTTTTTTTTTTTTTTTTTTTTTTAATATAACCATGTAAGTGTCATTGTTACAACTGACCCAGCTAAAGCAAGATTGTGGCTTGACTGGCTATCTAAATCAGGGTTTAACACTAGACAGCGCTTTTGCACCATTTAAGTAAAATTTTATGCTTTTTAAGGTTTCGTTTAATATAATTTAAGAGCCAAAAATCTTTAGCTTCTCTCCCTGATAATGTTAGCTAACTTGCTGCTAATGTTAGTATGTTAGCTAGCTTCCTGCTTACCTTAGTTCTCTCCCTGGATTAGATGTTTACGATGGGCCACTGTTTTCCCACCGGCATTAAACGCACCATCTGAAAATGTAATGCCTGCATCAAATTTACAGTAAATTTAAGACCTTAATTACCTGGATTTTAAATGAAGACTTTTTAAGGCTCTGTGGGAACCCTGATAGAGTTGTCATTATTGGCTACTTTAGCCTTGCAGCACCAAGACAAAATGTTTTTTGCTGGGTTAGAACGTGGAAAAAATCAAGTCTATTTAGTGTGCTCTGACCTACCCCTAATTCTTTCCTCTTCCCTCCTCTTCTGTTCTAGGCTCTGCTCGTGGGGGTGTTAAACAAACCCTGTTGACAGGGGCAGCCCCTCTGGGACCCTGCAATGAACCTCTGGTTAGAGTTGGGTCATGGATATGGGAACAAGCATTTTGTGCTCATCTATCTTTAGCCTGGACTGATGAGTATTGCAGCTCTGGACTGTTCACTTAATGGGCTTAGTCAGGTGAAATGCAGGGGGATGTAGACCATCACTTCCTTGCCAGTGAACCAAATGTATTTGCCCACAGTTTAGAGCTGGTGTAAACTTTCCTTTTGGATACAGAGCTGTTGCTATGTTTAGCTTGCTAAAACTATAACTGAACAAAATGTAACGAGGCTTTTCGTTGTATATAAATTTAGCGTTTGGGGGCTTTGCTTATAATCCATACACCACAATCACTTCAACACCACTGAGCATGAGCCTGGCCCTATAATTGAACTGTCTAGCTAGATATTATAAAGCTTTTCTGGATGTTGCAGTCTAGCCTTGTAGCTTGTTTTTCAGTGGAAGGCACCCTAGTCTGAAAGTACGTTCCCACAGCTTTCTCTGGAATGCTGTCAGGCATTATAAGCACTTGGGATTTTATCTAAATATCTTGTGGCTGCTTAGTCCTAAAATGGTGCCATGTTTGTTTGGGGTCATATTTGAAAAAACAAAGAAAGAAGGAAACTGGACATTTAGCAATCCAGTCTTTAAACCCTCGTGGGGTGATGGACTTGAGCTGAGTGAAACAGTTCTAGGGTTTCTGCCACAGATTTGCTGACTGGCAGTGATTGTTGGTAACAAGGTAGCTTTATATGTTAATTACTTTACTGTACAAATATTGTATGCTGTATCTTTGAATATTAATCACTTTATTTAGCGTGTGTGCGTGTGCGTGCGTGTCAAAGCAACAAATGTACCTAAAATACTGAGAGTGCATTTATTGCTAAGCAATTGTAAATAGGGCAAGGCTCTTTTACCTTTGTGTTTTTGTCAAACAAATCTCCAAGGCATTGACATGTGAAGTAACACACTCCTTTCATATGCAGTTGTGTTGTCATTTATTAATAAACTAATTCTGACAAACACTTGACGTGTGTTAAGTGTCTCTTTCACAGGAGCTGTAAATATTTTCCCAACACTGAGGGGGAAGGTTTGTAATGAGTTTTTAATGAGCTTTAAAGCCTTTTATAGCTGCAGCCCAGGAAGCATTAAGAAAGTTGGTCATTTAAAAACGCAACATTAGAATGTGATTCTACAGAACCTTTTTAATTTAAAAATTATGAACAGCAAACATCATGCTTTTATTTCAAGAACATGAGAAAGGTTTCAATAAAAGCGAATGGGGGCAATTGTGTAGAGCTGTTTCAGAACAAACTGTCTAGTTTTTAGAAGAATATCTCAAGGAATGTTAATTTTATAAAAATGCTGGGTTAAAACATTTTTGGCAAGCTTGCTGGGAACGGCTAGAGTATTTTATTTTTTAATCACTGAGATGATTTAAGGGGTGTGTGTGCTTGCAACAGAATTCTAAAAAGAGTCCTTTTTATGGGTGTTTCAATAAAGATAAACATGTAAAGGATGCCACTTTTCTCAACAGTTAAGATGCTACTGTGTATATCCCAAGACAACCAAATTATTAACTTTTATCTTAAATGCATATATAACTCATTGTAACTGCTTTGAGAAATGTCTCACTTCAAAAGTGAGGACCAAGCCCCTGCAACAGCATGCTGCAGGTGGAGCATTAATGTTGCTCAACAGAACCCTAGGAGTTGTATATTGGCCTCGATTTTAGATGTGGGGTCTCCAAAGCAGATTTTTGGGCATAACTTTCATTTGCATAGTAGCTGAGTCACACAACAATTTTCTTGCTCATGTAGTTTCA
The DNA here is from genome assembly GCF_023375975.1 of Astyanax mexicanus. Classification (NCBI taxonomy): domain Eukaryota; kingdom Metazoa; phylum Chordata; class Actinopteri; order Characiformes; family Acestrorhamphidae; genus Astyanax; species Astyanax mexicanus. The sequence continues at coordinate 29,619,575 of NC_064408.1, forward strand.
GAGAATGCCTTTCTCCAAAGTACAATGTCACTGAACCTTGCTAAAGCCTTCACATTTTTCACAGCTTATGAGTTTTTATATTCAAAAGCTCATCCAGTTAGTTCAGCAATAAAAATTGGCATTATTCATGACTTAAATCAACAGTTTTGGTAATTTACAAGTACACAAAACTGATCTTGTTTCCATAAAGATTACGGTACTTTGCACTGTCATAGGGGTAGGTCTTGTAAGTGAATTATCAGGAAATGCACAATAAATGCTGCAAAACCACTTGAACTCTACCCTTCCGGTGAATAGATTTTGATTAAATGCTGCAGTTCAGAGGGATAGCCTGTGAGGGGACATCGGTGGTTGGCTTTGACGTACATGTATATGCATCGATAGCAGAAGACATAGCCTGAAGTAGCCAGGGCCGTGTCATTGCTGCGCAACTTCCTGCACAGTGGGCAGACTTTATTGTTTGTGTGAGAGTCCTGGTCCTCCAGATGAAGTGGGGGTGGAGGTGTAGGGTGGGATGTGAGCGACTTTATGTTGCTCTGGTTCTCTGAGGAGTACCACCACTCCAGAAACTGCAGGAAAAACACACCCAGAGAGAGACTAGTGGAGAGAGATACTGCCACGCCTCCAACCATTGTGGACAATACACGATGCAGCTTCTCTCCAATGCTGTTGAGGGAAAAACAATTCGCAATTACATTGCATTATTCACCAGAGAATTTTTCACTTAATTCTACTGAAATACACTAAATATATATAGGATTTTATCAGAGTTTTATCTTGACCAAATTAGTCAGTTATAACATTAATAAATAATAATGCTCACCTCTGACTGGGGCTCAGTGCGGGGCCTGTTGGTTTGAGATCCAAGCTGCGAATGTCATGAGCTGTGAGGTAAGACAATTTAACTCCAGCCAGCCACAACAGGGGTGAGTGTGTCCGTGTTTTTCCAAAAACGTAAAACAGCTGATGGAAAAATGTCCAGCCATCCCATGCCATGCACACGTAAGGGTAGACAGCCAGAAAGGCCCTGTACATCTTCTGAGTAAAGGACTGTGGCAGCCGTATGGAGAAGTCATCCTCTTCCTTCTGGCGGGCCAGGACCTTCTCCAGCTTGGTCCGCAGGTATGGTAGGAGGGCAAGGAGGAGCAAGGAGCGCAGGTGCTGCCTACGGCTGAGGCCTTGGTAGGCTGCTCGAGTGCTGTCTCCACCTACCCGTTTCAGGCCGTAGAAGTTTTCAGAAAATGATGCACTGGTGCGTGACAGGAAATGGTGCTGCAGCAGGAGGTCCAGGACAGCGTAGATCTCGTCAAACTTCCTCCAGAGAATTCCATATCGATCAGGATTGGATTCAGCCAAGATCTAAGTATACATAATGACAAATAACCACAGAAGGAACAACACAAATAGGTTATGACACTACTGATGGTTATGACACTACTGATACTAAAGTATCATTTTTCGAAAAGGCAAGAAGTGGTAAGAATTATTTTATGGAACAATTTTATTTTACAACTGTGTTAAAATACCTTTGTATTTATGTCCTCTGCGGGATTCAGTATGTCAGTTTGTTTTATAAATGTATAATACAATATAATATTATATTACTTTACATAATGTTGCTTGCATGTTTTTATTCTGAGCAAGCAAAAGTATTATTAGTATTAGTATTATCTTAGTACTGGTATTAAGGATGCACTGATCTGATATTAATATAAGTTTTGTGTGCGAAGTGCGGAGATAGCGGTGAGACCCAGATGGTTGGACGTCAGCAGGAGGGAGCCATTATTGACAGACTGATCTGCATATTATCAGGTGTCTGCATACCAAAGTACTCAGACACATCATCCACGCCTATAGCACAGTTGAACTTGAGAGGGCACTGCAGAGGCAGAAATTACCATAATAAAAGCAGTACTGGTTAGTTTCATTTAGGGCTGGGGCGACGCATCGACATAATCGACGTCATCGATTACAAAAATACATCGATTTGCATAACGTGCGTCGGCGCGTCGTAAACATGGCGGCGCCTGTGGAGAGCATTAGAGGTTAGATCGGGCCCAAAAATTCCAACTGGCTGTTTTCGGGCTGTTTTAATGAGCGAAATATGATCAGAATTATGTTAATTAACACGGTAACATAGAAGCATAGAACTATTATTTAATTAAAATGATTTTTAAGAACAGCTAAACACAGTTCTGCAAGTCAAACGCGGAGGAGTTCACGTGCGAGAGAGAGAGAGAGAGAGAGAGATTTGCTTGTTCTACTCACAGGTGAAGGTTCTCTTTGATCTCCTCGTGCTCATATTCTAGTCCCATTCATAATTCTGCAGCTCCCTCAGTGTTTTCTGCCGTATTTTGCGGCTAGCGCGAGCGCTTACAACTGACACCGCGGACCGCGAGGTGCCGCCGCGTTTGTGCCGAATCCGACTCTCTGCTGAATCTGACTCCCGCTTCGCGGACAGAATCGGCACAACACCCCCGCTGTAGAACTGCGGTAGTGAAAACAGCGCTTATAAATAAATTAGTTTAGTTTCACTTTCAGTTTTCGTTATTTTTTTTTAAATAAAAATATAATTAAAAAACAGACGCCTACATCTCGGACTATTTTCTGGAGCCCGGGTCGGATTTACGGGCGGGCCTCGGGTCATGTCGGGTTCGGGCAGAGAATCTAAGCTCTAGGGAGCTTGGACTCCGGAGAGCAATCTCCAGCTACAAAAAAACGCCAGCGGGCATCTAAAGTTTGGGAGCATTTCACGCAAAAGGGCAACAATGTGGTCCTCTGCCATACGTGCAAAAGGAGCACTTGAAGCGCAAACATCCAGGAGCACTATGTCAACAGGGTCACACAGTAAGTTACCGTTTACATCAGGGTCTCCGCGGGTGTCCTTAAAAAGACTTAAGGCTGTCTACCAAAGGTTTTAAACCTGCCACAGGCAGAAATTATACATTTTTGGTTTATATTTGTGCATGGCATTTCGCAGTTTCCAGAAACAGTAGCATTATTCATAAGTTCAGGTGTTTAGCTAAGCTAGCTGCCTTAAGTTATTTTAGCTAGCGCCGTCGGCGCTGCGGTGTCACACCGTTTTCTGTCACCGTCGGAATTTTGTGACCAGTGCTCACGGTTATGAGCGTTCATTGGCAAAACGGAAGCTTTCTATACCTACACCTTACCCTCAGCCCTAAACTGAACCGTTTTGGCCAGTCGGGGTAAACATTAGAAACGAACACGTTTCGAATCGGCCAGTGCACCGGTCTGCTGAGAACTACTTGCCAGTGGTCACAAAATCTAGCGGTCACAGAAAACAGTGCAACACACGGTTGTGGTGTATGGGAGCTTATCCATTTTTAGCGTTATAGATCTAAACAACGTGCTGTACATGTAAGTGATTATAAGTGTGGGGTTTGGTTTAGTAGGCTTGTGTTGTTGTTGTTGTTGTTGTTATTATATATAAATATAGTAATTTATCGTTTGCTTTAAAACGTAAAATAATTATTTAAATATGTTTCTCAATGAATAGATTAGTCGACTAATCGAAAAAAATAATCGTTAGAATAATCGTTTAAAAAATAATCGTTAGGGACAGCCCTAGTTTCATTACTTTAAAGTAACATATATTAATAGAAACAATATGGTTTAGAGGCTCTTTAATATTGAATTTAAAAGCTGTACCGAGGCCCAATATGTTAAACTATATTTGATTTTGCAAGGTTAGTAAATGTTTAAGTCAATTAAGAAAGTCTCTCGACTAATGATATCAGATCGGTATGGGGTATCAACTTTTAAGTTAACTTCTGCCTCAGTATTGGAAGTGAAAAAGTGAAAAAAGTAATAAAAAAAAAATCACTGCATCCAATACAAAGCTATAACTACAGTACCAGGCATATTTGGACAAACCTTTCACCTCATAAAATGTTTTTCTTTATTTAATTGTAGATTAATAACAAACACATAAAAACAATTAAGGCACATATATGGAATTGGAGCTTAGTGCAAAGGAAAAACAGCAACTACTATTTAGCACCTTCAGGAACTCCTTTAAGACGCTAAGAAAACTATACCAGGTGACTCTACCTCATAAAGACACTGAAAAATACCAATTGTGCAGATCTGTCCTTAAAGCTAAACATGGAGGAATCTAAAATATGAAACATATTCTGGTCTGTTTAACAATCATATTCATGTACAGCTTTAATGATTTCAATATTAAATTTATAATGTAAAAATTGATTTGTATAATATTGCAATATTTTGAGATTAAATATTTAAGAAAAACAGTATTGAATACAAAACAATAAATCAACCTGTTATGGTTGTGATGATAATCGTTATTGTACATAATAATATGGATTTGTGGTGTAACCAGAGGGATAGTTTGAAACTAACTAGTAGTTATTAAGGACTTAGTAGAGACTTTACACACAAACTTAAGAAGGAACTTACGCAAAAGTGGTGCAATGTTCTCTAACTATAATTATGCTTTCATACTATGAGAGTTAAAATTGTTGATGTCGATGTTATATACGGAATTGTTTATAGTATCACAATCTATTGCTATATACCGAATCGTAACCCCTTCAAGTATCGTATCGCCAGGATCACAACACGCAGTCCTCAGTATTCAGTTGTTTTGCGGGCTTACCTTCACGGCGTGCTGCAGTGCGGGTTTGACAGCACCCATCAACGAGTCCTGAGCTAAAACCTCAAAAATACTCGGCCTGTCTTCCACTGCTGCTGCTGCTGCTGTGGTCAGATGTGCTCCTCTCTCCGCCATTCTGAGCGAGTTTACAGATAGATAACCTACTTAAACTTCAAAATTAGACTGTAAATCAGAGAATACTTCAGTTAGGAAGCGAACAGCGGTGTCTATAACCCACTCTGCGCTCAAAACAACCAGAACCGGGCGCCATAGTGGCCAAAGTACAGTGTAAACACTGTTTAACGCATGCCATTCTCTGCACCTCGGCGGTGCAACAACATGGCTGTTCCGTGTTTTTCCAAGAGCTCCCAACTTTCCGTTCCGGCCGCTCCATCTTCTTCCCCCCTCCGTCTACAGCTGTGGCAGTGAAAGCGGCCAGCAGCAGCAGCGGTTCACTCCAGCTCCGTTTACACCCGGATACCCTTTAAAATCCTCTCCGCTCCTGTTTCCGAGGTAGGGGCTTTTATTGTTGCTGTTTTGGACAGTCTGTTTATTTGCTGGCGAGGCGAGTTAAAAGGCCGATTTAACGAATGTCGTTCATTTTTCGTAGATGATAGCTAGCGATAGGTTAGCTTAGCAAGCTACCTAGCTAGTTAGCCTAGCCCAGATAACCTAACGTTAAACGGTCACACCCAGGGGTAATTGCTATGGGAGCCTCAAATATCGAGCTTAAATACATTATTTACACTGAATATACTGTGTTTTCTGTCTATGGGTAAATAAATAAACAGTGTTCTGTCTGAGAATGGAGCTGAACGGATATGAACGGATTCCTGGCCGGCCTGCTGTGTTTCGGATGTTCATTCTGATTAGATAAAGTTATTAAGACATATTAGACGTTTCTTTCATTTGTTTTCCAGCAGAATAAGCTTTATACTGAACATATATCTCTTTTTAAATTCACCATGACTATATTAACCTTCCTACCTGGCTAACATTACACCCATAGCCAAATATATAGTAAACTACTTATATATTTTCTTAATTTATTTAAGGGTTTTTTTTTTAAGAAACTTATTTACAAATCCTTTGGATTAATGATAATTATTGAAGAGTTTACATATCATTACACCATCAAATTTTTTTAATGCATAGATATACACGCATAACTATACACACATATATTCTTACAGGTCTGGAACATAAATAAGAGACCACTTAAAAATTATGTGTTTCTTTGATTCTACCAAATTGAAAACCTCTGAATTATAATCAAGAGGAAGATGAATAGTCACAAGACATCAAACCAAACTGAACTGCTTAAATTTTTGCACCAGGAGTGGCATAAAGTTATCCAAAATCAGTGTGTAAGACTGGTGGAGGAGAACATGCCAAGATGCATGAAAACTGTGATTAAAATCCAGCGTAATTCCACCAGATATTTATTTCTGAACTCTTAAAAATATGTAAATGAGCTTGTTCTCCTTGCATTATTTGAGGTCTAAGAGGTCTGCGTCTTTTTTGGTATTTTAGCCATTTCTCATTTTCTGCAAATAAATGACAATATTTACATTTGGAATTTAGGAGAAATGTTGTTTGTAGTTTATAGAATAAAACAACAAAGCTCGTTTAAATCGTACAACACATACAACTACTACAATATTAGAGCTTATGTCCTTTGTAAGTGTTAAATAAGTTACAGGGTTTGAAAGAGATTTCAGTAAATGTCCTATAAAACATATACAATAGGGTAGGTAGCGAGATAATTTGGCTATGGGTGTAACCTTAGCTAGATTTATGTTAAATCTATCATTCTTTTTTGCCAAACGGCTATTTTTTTGCATTATAAAAAAAAAACTTTCACAACATAAATTGAGACTCCTATTTGTGGTTACATATTTATTTGTATTATTTTAATGTGTGCTTTTCTCTGAAGTGAACTTGAACACCAATCAAAATGACAGACTCAAAGTATTTCACTACAAACAAAAAAGGTAAGGTTTTAACTTTGATTGACATTTATTTTTTCTCATTAATAAATCTGAATTAAACCTCACTCACACCTGGCATGGTAGTTTTATCTGGTCAGTGCTTTATGTTTTATTAACCTTACCCTACAATTATTATTTTCTATAGGAGAGATATTTGAACTGAAAGCTGAGTTAAACAATGAGAAGAAGGAGAAGAGGAAGGAAGCGGTGAAAAAAGTCATCGCTGCCATGACCGTGGGCAAGGATGTCAGGTATGATGGGTTTATTGGACACTGTTATTTAAATGCAGGGCAAGGATCATTTTCAGGGCAATAATGTCACGTGTTCTGTGAGCTATTTGCTTTATATGTTTTTTAATTGTTTGGGCCACAGACATCGCAGTTGTAATTTATTTATAATGATTCTGTAAGGAGAACGAAATTAATTTCTTTTTTTTCTTGGGGATTATTTGTTAGAAAAATGTTTAAATGAATCCCACACTGTGTAGGCTGTAATTTAGCTTAGCTTTAGCTCATTTTCATTTTGACTTATTATTTTGCACTGCAGTTGATGCTTTATTATTATTATTATTATTATTATTATCATTCCTTATTCTGTGACTATTAAACACTCTAGTCAATAATCAAGTAAAAGTGTTTCAAAGTGCTAGCATGTTTTTTTTTTTTGTTTTTTTTTTTCATTTGACTGTTTAAGTTTGTCTCTTTATTTAAAATAGATTATGAGGAGATTTGTATATTGCTGATGGTGGTGATCTTGATTTAAATCTATCCTGCCTCGTTCTTTCCTCTCTGTAGCTCTTTGTTCCCGGATGTGGTGAACTGCATGCAGACTGATAACTTGGAGCTGAAGAAACTGGTCTATCTATACCTGATGAACTATGCCAAGAGTCAGCCTGATATGGCCATTATGGCTGTCAACAGTTTTGTAAAGGCAAGTTTTTCTCTTGATATTAAAGAAGAGATGCTTAAAATGTGCTTATGCTATTTGCAACTTAACTCTCAATAGGTATTGCTTTAAACCACTTGCTTTAAACATTATAAACACATAGAGCATGTAGCTTTTCCTTTATCTTTCAAAATGATAGTGGCATTCTTCTTTAGAAATAACCCTAGGTTAAACATGTTCTGTGAGATTTAATGTCATAAATATTCCACTGTATTCTGTTGGTTTGGAGAAAGCTTGGAGAAACTTTTGGAAGCATTTAGGCTACATTTACATCACTAAACTGAAGTAGTCCAGCTCTGTTTTTATAAGCTGTAGATGAGAGCTGTTTTATTGCAAATTTGTTTCTCTAAAGCCTATTAAATATATAAGTGGTCAATATTGCAATTATTGTTTTAGGATCTGTATGGTCATCATGATTCACAGTGTAAAATTCTGAGTATGTCATTGTTTAATTCAGGTAGAAGATCCTATCTCTATTATTTTAAATTAATCTTGTTAATCACTACAGATGTCCTGTGGTGACATTACTGTGTGTCTGTCTTTTCCCTCAGGATTGTGAGGATCCTAATCCACTCATTCGAGCCCTGGCTGTGCGCACCATGGGCTGCATTCGTGTGGATAAGATTACAGAATACCTGTGTGAGCCTCTGAGGAAATGTCTGAAGGATGAAGACCCGTATGTGAGGAAGACTGCTGCTGTGTGTGTGGCCAAGCTGCATGACATCAATGCTCAGATGGTGGAGGACCAGGGCTTCTTGGACTCCCTTAGGGACCTTATTGCTGACTCTAACCCAATGGTTCGTAATTATGCTCGTTGTGTGCTAAACGTAAAAATTCATATGTTTTATGTATAGGTTAGCTGAAGTTAACATCGTGTGGGTTGCCAGATTGGCACATTTGCCAGATCTCTCATTTTCATGGCTGCAGCATGCTGTTTGCATGTTGTTGTGTTCTATACCTGGCAACCCAGAGTGTGGAAATGGGACTGGGGAAATTGCGGTAGGCAGACTTCTTTGTGCACAGTTCCAATAAGAAAATACTGACTGAAGCTCTGCTGACAAGAGCTGCCAGTGATTAAAGCCAGCATGTTTCCTTAATAACTGATGATACATCCTTACCATTATATCACTACAGAAAATATCATCCTTAATAGTTCCAAAGGTACCGTTTAGAAAAGTGCATTGTTTCACATTAAGCATAGCCTTAAATGGCCTGAGGTAGAGTGCAGGAATTGATCAATGACATTAGGTAAGGAAGGGCTGGTCAGTCCAACGTTAAATGTGCCCTGCAACTGAGTATTCACATTGTATATATTTTGTTCCCTTACTTCATAGTCCTGAGACTACAATCATATTGTAAGTGCGTATGTATAATTCTGCTGGTATGCATTTATACTAGTTTGTTTCCCTTTAGTGAAGCATACAGAATCGAGTTGAGCATTAATGACTCCCTCTTGTGGGGAAAAAAAAATTCTCAACATTAAGGAGTGTGAGATTTCAGCCAGAATTGTGAGATGCTTTGCCTTTAATAGGAAACTATATTCTCTATTATTTTTTTCTTTTTGTTCTCTTTAGGTTGTGGCTAATGCAGTGGCAGCACTGTCTGAGATCAGCGAGTCTCACCCCAATAGTAATCTCCTGGACCTGAACCCCCAGAACATCAACAAGCTGTTGACAGCCCTGAATGAGTGCACTGAATGGGGCCAGATCTTCATCCTGGATTGCTTGTCTAACTACAATCCTAAAGATGAACGTGAAGCTCAGAGGTAAGAAAACAAACAAAAGTTTATTGGGAGAATACAACAAAGTTAGAGCTTTTTTTATTGTTTATGTAGACTTAGTAGGAGACATAACTGGTTATTAGAATATAGGTGTATTTGCTTCACATTATTATTCACTTGCTTAATCAAATGTAATAGACAGGGCCAAATGTAAGGATTCATTGTATGCCATCTGGTATTGTTTTATAAATTTTACATAACCAAAAAAATATATTAAATCAAACAGTTGATCAAGCTTCTGTTAAAACACATATCAGGTTACTTGCATGCAAAATAAGAGTTCTTAAATGCTTTCCGGTTAAGAACTAAACAGAAAGTAATAACCTTGTTGGACATGTTTTCTAGCATCTGCGAGCGTGTGACCCCACGTCTCTCACATGCCAACTCAGCTGTGGTGTTGTCAGCAGTGAAGGTCCTAATGAAGTTCCTAGAGCTGCTGCCAAAAGATTCTGATTATTACAACACCCTGCTGAAGAAGCTTTCTCCTCCTCTGGTCACACTGCTGTCTGGAGAGCCTGAGGTCCAGTATGTGGCTCTAAGGAACATCAACCTCATTGTGCAGAAGAGGTAAGAAACAGAACTTGGATTTTTTACATTGAACACACACAAATACACACATTAGTAAGAAAGTACATCTGTTAAAATTTCAACATATAATGTATCAAAAAATATATATTTGTGTAATTAGACTATGCCATCACTAGATGGCACTATTCCTCTTCAGCTCACATTTTTTCTGCCTAAAATCACTGCAGCCCAAACCTTTATAAAGCTGCAGTATCTGAACAGCCATATTTAGGGCCCGAGCACCGAAAAGCCCTATTGTTTTTGGTCAGTATTATTATTATTATTATTATTATTATTATTATTATTATTATAGTCAGGTTCGCCCATTTTTGAGGCCTTTCCGATACTCGAAAACTCATACAAATTGTCATAGGCCTAAAACTCAGCGAAAATGAAAAAGTTACATAAGGCATGGGCGTGGTCGTCGTTCAGGAGCTCTATAGCGCCCCCAAACGTCGGCAGTGGCCGGGATGAAGTTTGTCCAATGTGCACCAATTTTGGTACGCTCATTAACCACTTCATAAAGAACAAGGATCACTTGGTTTTATTTGACTCTGCCCAACAGGAAGTCGGCCATTTTGACAGGAAGTCGCAAAAAAAAAAGTTTCCCGCTGGGTTTCGGAGGGGTTAAGATGTTTAAAAACTCCTAAAATTTTACAGACCTATTTGGCTTAGGCCATACTTTGACCTTAAATTAAAATGTTGTATTTTCGTGTTTCATCAGCTCTCTAGCGCCACCTATTTCATATGACATTTTTGGAAAGCACTCAGCCTCTTGATAATTGGTAGATTCAATAAGGCCTCGAATTGATTTAGATCATAGACTGTGTATAGCTGGACAGAGCATCGTCTCTTAATAGTGAAGCCACCACAGATCGGGCGCCCCCTGCTGTTCGGCTGCAGAAAGCTGTGTAACTCCACCCATCCCCATAGGTTTCAATGGCAAAACAGAACAACTTTCAATCACGTTTTTTTCTAATAAACTGTAATTCTACCTCCATTATTTAAATGCAACAGCTAGTGTAACCTCTGCTTATATTGTCAAATTTTTATATCCCCACAGAATTCGGTTTTTAAAACTTTATTCAGCTCTATTCAAAAAAGGTGTGGTTATGGTAAAAGGGCTGCTTATGGGCGGGACCAATAACAGACCGTCAGCTCCGCTCCGCCCCGCTCTGCAGTCTGTGACCGCGAGGCAGCCCTCAGGGGCGGGGTTATTTAAATGAGTAGGAGGTCTCTCCACAGCCTTTCTCCCTCCTCTGGTCTCTACTGCGCAGGCTCTGGTCTCTGAATCGCCAAAATGGCGGAAGATTTTGGCTTCATTTCCATTGAATGAATGGGAACAGTGACACGGCGTCCATCTTTATATACAGTCTATGATTTAGATATATATTGCCATTTTTGTTGTGTGTAGCTAGATGACTCTACAGCGCCCCCTATTTGGTTCGGCTAATAAATTAGCCGTGGCCTTCTCAAAGATTCTCCGATATTCTCGATTTTTGACAGAAACATAGACAATATGATTCCGCACGTATTAGCTATCGGCATGCATTAGCTCCGCCCAACAGGAAGTCGGCCATTTTGGAATTTGGGGAATTTTTACACATTTTTCACGAACTCATTCGAACTCCTCCTAGAGTCTTTGTCAGATTACCTCTAAATTGTCAGTGGATAGTCTCCAGACATACATGGTGATAAATTGCGAAGGAATAGTCGATAGCTGACAGGCAATTAATTTAATGGAGACGCAACACAAGACCAAAGTGAAACCATGACACGGTCATAACACAGATGATTGAAAATTAATGAAACTTGGCAAAAACACGAGACATCATAAGACACGATTTTAGTATTGGTAAGACTGACTCCGCCCAACAGGAAGTCGGCCATTTTGAAATAAGTGCATTTTAGACACATTTTTTGCATACTTTGTCGAACTCCTCCTAGGGAATTTGTTGAATACTCTTGATATTTGTCAGCAATAAACTACTAACATACCTGATGATAAATTGTGAAGGAATAGTCGATATCTTAAATGAGGACGAAATGGCGGACAGTTGAATTGCTTGAGATGCCCCATTAATACAGGAAGTGAATACATTCTGGTGTTGATAGGTGTTTGAGGAGGTTAAAATTGATGAAAACTTCATAAATATGCATTTCATTGGCTCTCTAGCGCCACCAAGGTTTTTAATGCATATTTGACATTACGGGAATGCTCAAAAACTCTTGAAAATTGTCAGATTCCATAACAGCAAAAAACACTACAAATATTGTGCTAATTTTTTCATGTGAGGCTAGCGGACTCTACAGCGCCCCCTAATTCGTTCGTTTAATAAATTAGCTATGGATGTGTCAAAATTTGTCTAATCTTCTCAAATTTTGGTAGGAGCGTAGATACTGTGACTCTGCACATATTTGCAATTGGCTTGTATTAGCTCCGCCCAACAGGAAGTCGGCCATATTGGAATTTGTAATATTTTTACACTTTTTTCACAAACTCATTTAAACTGCTCTTAAAGTCTTTGTCAGATTACCTCTAAATTAGCTGTGAATGAACATCAGAAACAGTTGATGAAAATTGCCAAAGGAATAGTTGATCACTAAAACGGTGATGTAATGGCGGGCAATTGATTGACAAGAGACGCAACACTAAACCAAAGTGAAACCATGACACGGTCAGATCACAGATGATTGAAAATTCCTGAAACTTGGCAAAAACACAAGAGACATCATTAGACACGTTTCCAGTATTGGTAGGACTGACTCCGCCCAACAGGAAGTCGGCCATTTTGAAATATCTGCATTTTACATACATTTTTTGCGTATGTTGTCAAACTACTCCTAGAAATTTTGTTGAATTCTTTTGGTATTTGGTGAAAATAAACATTGAACATATCTGATGATAACTTGTGAAGAAATAGTCGATATCTTAAACGAGGAGGGAATGGCGGACGGTTGAATGTTTGAGATGCCACATCAAAACTAGAGGTTGACACCTAGGTAATGCTAGGAGTTTTGAGGACGTTATAACAGAGAAAAGCTCACAAAATTTGACTGGCCTGCTTATCTGAGGCTGTTGTTTGATCTAGAATTAGAATTTCAAATACATAGGTTTTAACAGCGCTATAGCACCACCTGTACTTTAAATGGGTATTTTACATGTTAAACAGGATAAAAAACTCTAGAAAAGTGGCACACTCAATAAGACCTCAAAATTACTCTCACCAGTTTCTCGGTTTGGCCCGGTACGATTTGCGCTGTTATGCGAGGGCCCTACGTCCCCCTGTGACAGGGGGCAACTCGTTGCAGTTGTTCTTAGAATGCATAGAGGTAAAAAATAAAATACTTGCGAATTTTGGAATGATAAAGAATGAGAAGAGAATACTTTTCCAGTTTTATTTATTCAGTCTGTGTTTGTCCAGCTGATTTACTATGGCCCAGACATGGTCATATATATGGCTGCACATATATTCCTAAAACTTGCTGAAATTAGTGCTGCTGGAAAGACCCTAATCTTTGCAGCCGGTTCCTGTTAGTAGTGGAATTAGCACCTTTAGTTGAACAAAAACAGTTCTGAAATTTTTACAGGCTACTGACCTTTAAAACCATGTAAATGTGTGTCTGTGTCTTCTTTCTGCTGCCAGGCCTGAAATCCTGAAGCAAGAGATCAAAGTATTTTTTGTCAAATACAACGATCCCATCTATGTCAAACTGGAGAAATTGGACATCATGATTCGACTGGCCTCTCAGGCCAACATTGCCCAGGTACAGCCAACGTTCCACATTCTTTCATATAATCTGCTCATAAGTGAAATGATATCGGGCATTGGAAGGTTTAGTGTGTGTAGATCTATTTTTGTCAGTAATAAATCAATAATTTTGAGATTTTTGTTGTTTGATTTATTGAAGTATTAAACCCACACTGTTTTTAAGACTTTTTTTTTAATCTACTAGCTTCTAATGTAAATAATTAACCACTGTGCAACTCAAAATACAATAGCCAATTATTGGTCACATTAGCAAGTATAGTCCAGCAAATGTTTCTCTTTTTATACAAATGTCTGAGCTGACTACCGCTTTGCTAAGAAGATAAACGAGTTTCATAAGATATCATCAGTAATTAAAGGGGTTATTGTATTAAATTGGTATGAACATATTTGCAACACTGTGTCTAAGATTGTTTTAACTACAAGTGACCTACAAAATAGAATTATACTAGGAACAGAGAGTTTTCATTGAGATGAGCTGGCAAATGTAGCTGTCAAATGCATATTAACCTTAAATGTTTTTCAGATCCAAATCAAATTCCATTCATTTTGAGTATCTTCTGTTACTAAGTCACATAATACAGTTTTTTATATTTTAGAAACCCAGTAAACAGTATTACAATAAAGTTAGTAAAATCAACTCAGCTTAGATAAAATATGCTATGTGTGCAGTGACCATATTTACATAACATCTCTGGTCTGGTTGTTAATGAATGAAATACTCCAATGCAATTACTAATATTTAATATGCGTGTATAGGTGATTAAGCCCTTCCTATGTATTCCTCCTTTTTTCAGCATGGTTGTGTCTTCTATGTGAGGCATTCTAACACTTACTGTCCATTACAACATTTGGAACAGTGCCCAAAGTGTGCCTGTGTTACAGAATTGTGTAAACTACAGTCTGTTCATTGCATGCCAGGGAGTCGTTGTGTTAGACAGCACAAGCATGCTCAGACTAGCCAAGGGTCCTTAGAATAAAACAAAAAATTCCCTGCTGGCCCTGCCAAGAAAAACTGTAAATATTTTTTCATAGTCCTGTCTCTCACCTTGTGGTGTCTGTCTGCTGAGAAGAGAGCTTAGGTTTCACAGCTTTGTTCTTGTCTTCGGGCTCCATGAAAAACATAACCCCTTCAAAATAAAGGTGCTACAGAAGATTCTTGGAAAGATGCCAAAGATTTTTTGATTGCATAAAGAACCATCTACTTGTAAACATTTATACTTTCTTTACACCTACTAATCTGTTCTTTACTTTTTACATACATGGCTCTTTATTGACCCAAAGGTTGTTCTTCGGTTGCGTTTCTCCAACTACCGTTGGTAGCACCTTTTATTTTTTAAGAATATACGTATCGCTGCTTTCCAGCGAAAAACTTTTCTCTCCATTTTTGTCAATTTTTAGTCCACTGTTTAAACCCTTGGGATTCTCTGTATATTGTGTAAATTCATTGTTATGAAGATACATGTTGTTCATTAAACAGTGACAATATGAAGACACGCATAAAGGGAAGCGTCTGTTTAAATATTTGCTGTCCCTTATGCCATAACACACAGAGTGGTGCTCTGATCAGATTCATAAGTATTCAATTGGAAAATATGAATTGAATGAATAAATGTCCCATTTAATAATGTATTAGTTAAATTGCATTATTTTCTGATAGTTTATACTTATTTTTATGAAAAAATACACTAAATAAAGGCCAGTGATTGTTGGATTTCACAATGGCGGAATACTAATAGAAATGCAACACATTTTTAGTGTTGTTTATTATATGTCTGAAAGTAAACAAATAGATATTATTTTTCTTGATAAAAAAGGGCCAATTGCATGCAGTAGAATCATCCGTTTTTACAGCTTTTACGGTATTATATTTCAAAACCCTCTCTCTGCAGCTGCACTGAAAAGGCTGTGCTTTATTTCCAGGTTCTGGCTGAGCTGAAAGAATATGCCACCGAGGTGGATGTGGATTTTGTCCGCAAGGCTGTGCGAGCCATTGGACGCTGTGCCATTAAAGTGGAGGTATGACACAGCAGTGCCATAAAGCAGTCTTTGATTCCCAGAGGGTCTTCTTTTCTATTATCAGTGGCCTACTTATAAAGTCCAGATTAACACCTGTAATTTTCAGCTGCAGGGAAGCTGTTAGTCATCACTAATTACAGCAATTTTGTTTATAAAATGTTGAATTGTGTGTAGTTGTTTACTTCTCTCTCGCTCTCTCTCCCCCTCTCTTCTCTCACTCAATAGCAATCCGCTGAGCGCTGCGTAAGCACTCTGCTGGACCTCATCCAGACAAAGGTGAACTATGTGGTACAGGAAGCCATCGTGGTGATTAGGGACATTTTCCGCAAGTACCCTAACAAGTCAGTCTTTCTTCTTATAGTCTCCAAGTGTTTGTGTGTTTGGTGTTCAACAGCCACCCTAAAACAGTTTATTTACAATATATATTTTTTGTGAAAAATGTGCTTCTAATATAAGATGAGTATAAGATAACTGACTATTTCATAAAGTAAGATTCCTCAGTCAGTGAAATAAGTCAGTGCTGTCTACTAAAAGAAGATTGCCTGTAAATAATGTAAGCTACACACTTAAC
This sequence comes from Astyanax mexicanus, assembly GCF_023375975.1. Lineage (NCBI taxonomy): Eukaryota > Metazoa > Chordata > Actinopteri > Characiformes > Acestrorhamphidae > Astyanax > Astyanax mexicanus. Next base: position 29,635,854 of record NC_064408.1, read on the forward strand.
TCTCAGAATGATGCTGCCAGCATTATTGTGCAGGAATACTGTATAAGCACTGCTGCTCTAAATGGAGAAGTGCTTTGTGCTATTTTAGATAACATGTTTTTGCTCTCCTGTCAAATTCAAGGGCCATTTTTACAGCGCGTAAGCTTCCACCTATTTACCAGTTAGCAGTTATACTCTGGTTTCTAAAATGCAGTTTCCCTTAAGATCAGAAGTTCTGTCTGTTTGTAATTCTCACCTCCCTTTTGTGGTTGCTCATCATTGACATACTCTTCTAAGATGATGTCATTAAACCATGTTTTTTGAGCATTTCCATTTTAATGTGAGTGTTTTAAGACTTCCTGTATTGCTCTGCTTGATTATTTCCAAAACACTGATTTGATCTACTCAGAACACTTTCCTCCTAATTATGTAGGTATGAGAGTATCATTGCCACTCTGTGTGAGAACCTGGACTCTCTGGATGAACCGGATGCTCGTGCTGCCATGATCTGGATTGTGGGTGAATATGCAGAGAGAATTGACAATGCTGATGAGCTTCTGGAGAGTTTCCTGGAGGGCTTCCATGATGAGAGCACTCAGGTGTGTTGTTCTGCTCTGAGCGAGAATTTCAAATGCAGAATTTAAATTGGGCTAAACAAGATGGCTAAAGATTAATTTCTTGTATATTGAAACTAATTTTTTTTTTAAGCAAAATGACTACTGTTGTGTACTATGAAAAAAGTATATATCTTAATTAGGACTGCAGGGATTAGTCTTAAATTGTTTATTAGTTGACTAATCAACTAAAGTCAAACTTTTTGTGCATATTTTGCTTAGAAGAACATTGTGGGCAATATTTGTGTAATAAACAAATGTTAGTCTCGTCGATGTATGGCCTAGCAGTAAACATCGGATGCAGCTCTACTCCTTTGCAATCACATATTTATACATCCAGAGCCTGTTGTTTGTAGGTTCAACTGACCCTGCTGACTGCTATAGTGAAGCTATTCCTGAAAAAGCCTTCGGAGACACAGGAGCTGGTACAGCAAGTGCTCAGTCTGGCAACACAGGTGAGACCTTCCTTGACATTCATTTTTGTCCTCCCAAAAAAGCTCCAGCACAGACTTGTATTATTCGCTCATTATTTCTGTATAATAGATATTTAATCAGACAGTCTGTTCTCACCTCCTCTGAAATGAAATTGTTTTGTTACAGGCAGGCCTCTAATCGTCATGATCATCCAACACCAGTTTAATTCTCATGCGGTGTTTCATTTCTGCTTCAGCCGCATTAAAATGAAGAAATAAAGATATCTTAGTCTCTTATTAGCAGATATAGGGTGCTTTCACACTTGCCTTGTTTGGTCCAGACTTTTGGAAATTTTTGTTTGGTTTGAACCAAAATAGTAACTGTGAAATGTCCCAGACCCTTAAAAAAGGACAATTATTTGGCCTGACCAAAAGAGAAGGTCTTGGCTTGGTGAATCAAGTGAAAAGTATCAATATGCACCTCGTGTAGATAATGTCAATAAGACATGGTCCTTTAAGACAACACTAACTGGACTAATTGTATACAATGTAACAAACACATGAACATTAGTTCTGACTCTCTTCTGAAAATAGCAAATTCTAGGCCTGGATAAGTTTTGGAAAAATACAAATACCCAGAAGGTTTTGGAAAAGTAATGGAAATTTGGACTACAAATCTTTGTGGTTAAGTTAATTAATGGAGAAAATCTATTTTGAGCCAACAAAATAAATCAGCTTAGAGTTAATTCAGTAATTTAGTCCTACACAGTGGAGCTCTCAGGATCTGACACACATTTTATTATTAAAGATTGTTTTAGCATTTTATCTGATTTTTTTTAGACCTATAATACATTTTTATTGTAGTGGATTTTTGGTTTTATTGCCCATGTCTGCACTGACATTTAAAAAATTGTATGATCATAAACAATGTCATGGAAATGTATTGGTTAAAACGTGTATGTAGCCTTTTCATGTCTGAAGAACATCTTGTTAGTCACTGAACTCTCTGACTTCTTACTTCCTCTATCTTTCTTTCTTTTCACAGGACTCTGATAACCCTGACCTGCGTGATCGTGGCTACATCTACTGGCGTCTGCTCTCCACTGACCCGGTGACAGCCAAAGAGGTGGTGCTGTCTGAGAAGCCCCTGATCTCTGAGGAGACAGACCTGATCGAGCCCACTCTACTGGACGAGCTTATCTGCCACATTGGCTCACTGGCCTCCGTCTACCACAAACCCCCTAATGCCTTTGTGGAGGGCAGTCACGGCATCCACCGCAAGCACCTGCCCATCCAGCATGGCAGGTAGATACTGAGAGGGAGAGTTCTTTGTAAGACATGAAAAAAAAATCCAGGTGATTTAGAGAAATATAATATGAAGCAGGTGATTTATTGTTTAACTGCACAATGAAAGAAAAATGATGCTTGAATTTGAATGAACTTTGATTGATGAAAGTGAAGAGAAGCACTCCAAACAAAACATAATCTAGATTTATAGTTAGTATGTGATAAAAGGTTAATTGACTAGTTTAATTGAATGTGTAAGTATGAATTAGTTTCAGTCTTAATTTACTTAACTTTTTCATTCTTTATGACAGTCGGAATCAAAAAGCATGCAGTGTTTACCCTTACGATTTTGTTGTCAAAATGATAAATGGAGGTAAACAAGTCTCTTGAATCTGTTGTCAGCTGACAGGAACAAAGAAAACCCTGACACACAACAGCTTCATTGTTAGGCTCGGATTGAAAACAATGCCTGATTGATTTGTCTGTTATTTTGTTTTGCACCATGTTCAGTCATTTGCCCTGCACTTTGTGCCCATCTCCTCTGTAGCATTGACACTGGAGAGAGCCCGATCAGCTCCGGCCCAGCCGCCCCCATCGACCAGCCCCAGGTTATCCCATCTCAGGGTGACCTTCTGGGTGACCTGCTCAACCTCGACTTGGGCCCTCCAGTCAATGTGCCCCAGGTGTCCTCCATGCAGATGGGTGCTGTGGACCTTCTAGGAGGAGGTCTAGACAGTCTGGTGAGTGCCACATTATACATTTATAAGGGGTCATTTTTAATGGTTTTGTTCACAGATGTCTGGAAGGGAAAAGCTGAGATTTTTTTCTCTATCCTCTAATTTAGTCAGTGAGTGAAGATATGCTTCTTTAGATTTGTATTGAAGCTTCGATTGTAGTTCCAAATATTTAAAAACAAGTAATAGAAGATTAGGTTGATTTTGGACACCTGAAAGTTCAGACTAATAGTTTCATGCTGCAGTTTAGTCAGCACACTAAAGAGTGCACTTTGCTATGTCCCGTTATCTCCTACACAAGATGCATCTATGCTTGACGTGAATCTGTTTGCAGAAAAATGTGCAAGCTGCCTTTCTGGGTGTTGTATTAAATCAGGTCTCCCTACCAGAATCAGACTCCATCCTAGTGTCTCCATGTCACACTGCAGTGTAACATATTTCCCTCACATTCCTTTACTTCTGTTTATAAATAAGGGTTAATCTACAGTTACAGTAGATACAGGTGTGAATTCATTTTACTGCATGATGTGCATCCACATAAAAGGAAGTCAGGTTTTGACACAGCACTGGTTCTTTTTTTTTTCTTCTATTGTGTAATAGGATAACAATAGCCTACTACATTTTCTTGTAATTGGTCCAAAAGTACAAACATTTCAAAATGTCTTTTTACATTGCAAATAAACTAGACTATGATTCAGTGTATTACACCATCTTTCATGTCTTCTATATTGGTTCAGACCAAAATGAAAAGTCCCAATGTCCGGACTAAACAAGGTAGATAGGTATGCACTCTTATAATCTTAATACAGACATTTAGTTTTAAAGGATTGTTTATGTAGTTTCTCACACAAATTAGGACTTTCTGCTGTCAGTCAGTTTGGCTTCACGGTGGCTGCCGTGAGAATCCGTAAGAAGCCAGCTAAGGATACCAGTCAACTGTTAGGTTTCAAATAAAGGCTACTTGTGGCTGTGCATCATACTTTAAGCATTTTTATTAATACAGACAATTATTTTTATGGTCACACAGACTTTTATTAATTTTTAGTAAGACTTTTTATTTCATGTGGAATTTCACTGTGTGAAGCTAACCATTGTTGTTTGAACTTTTCCATTTAATGCTCTCTGCAAGCTCATCTTTTTCACTGTTAATTTTTATTAGTTTAAGAGGGCAATGTGTTGACCTGACTGCACCTGCATTTTAGTATTCCTGAAATTACTGCTCTTTACTGTTTGTTACCATGGTCACCTACCTCCCAGAGGCATTGGCTTAATAAATGTGGTGCAAAACATTGCCAAAGGCAATGAGAACAGTGCTTCAGATGACACTTTTTAACAGGCTTGCTGCATGATAAATATAAAAAATGATTAGGGGTTTAAGGTATTTAAGAGAACCACATTACAGTTAAACCCCGACATTGTATTTTAGTTCTCATAGCTGCTCTAAAATTTGCCTTGGTTTGAGAAAAAATTGTTTTTGTTTAAAGCTTGAGAGCCTTTAACTAACAAGCCTTATACACATAGTGAAAACAATAATTATGCATATATTAAACATGGATTACGTGGAACTTGCACAACTTTCACAATGAATACCTTTATTTTTATTTGTATTTTATTTAAGTTTTAGATATAGCACTGCATAACCTGCTCGTATCAGTGATCTCTGTGGTTCTGTTCTGATGTCAGTAAAATTTAGAAGACATTACACAATTATAAACTTAACATGATTTTACAGTGAGGGCAGACTAAACATGTGGTGATAGTCAGTAATGAGGTACAATACAACTTTATCACATACACTTTTGTAATCGTAGACACTGAAAAACCATCACTGCATTTCATTCAAACTAATAGCAGTCTCACTTGATATTTTTCGACATTTGGTATAATATGAGCTTGTCCAAATGCTGACTTGTCACTGTGTGAATCAATGACTAATTTGGCAGTTTTTTTTTTAAGGTTTTAACACATTTACAGCTCACAGTAAATGTTCTAATGAGGTCCGCTTTTACAGAATAGGATGTCTAAAAAAAAAAAAAACAGTGGTTCTAAATAAATCTTGAGGAACCCAAGGACATGAAGTACAGATAAGCAGGGTTCTAGCTCTATCAATTTATTATTGTTTTTAAAAACTAAAATTCCAAAAGTCAGTATTCAATTGTAAGTAGACATTTAGTGTACGTACACCTGTCCTACATTTATGGATATGTTTTGTCTCATGCATGTATTGTTTTTAACACAATATTGTGACATAAGTGGAAATTATTGTGATAAATTGTATTACTTGTCCATACTTCCTTTCATGTACTTGTTACACAGTTGTTGTTAATTGCATTATATGGCTAATAAGATTAGTAACTGACTTTTTTAAGTTTGGCTCTACACTCTTAGTTCGTGACGGCTTTGCATAGGTGCTGGAGCAAAGCAGTGTTGACTAAATGCTGTTGGCGGCTAAAGGCCCGCTGGACTCATCAGTCTGCTCTGAAAAGCTTAACAAGCCCTGACTTTGGCTGTCGGACCTGCTATTAAAGGATCCTGATATAAACACACATACGATCCAGAGGTGCTGAAGTATTAGTCTTGTGCCAGAACATAGCCTTGGCGCAACACTGTAATAATGGACTTCCAATATATCCTCACACTATGAGGCTCGCATACGAGTGCTCGCTTCAACAAAGTTAGAATGACTTTCTCCTGATCAATATGAGGACGGGAGTGTGCAGACAGAATGAAATGAAATGAGAAAGTACTTCTCTGAAATTGAAACTTTGAACGCCACAGCATGAGAATTATGGGTAGCAAGTCATCGCTCTTTCACACATGGATATTACAATATGCCCTAAGCCGGGAATTGCGTCTGATAAGAGCTAATTCATTCACCTTGTATGGCGTTTGATATCCGGCCTGAAAGAATGGTGGCTGCGGCCTGATTAACGTCAATTCTGAGATTCATTAAAAGGCTTAGATGTCAAATCCTTTGCTCAGACTGTCTTCCTCCAAGCCTAGATATTGGCCTAAAAATGCCCTCCTCTCATTTAGAGTTCATTAGAACAGAATAAAAGCTGCTCATTATCAGCAGCTTGCACTAAACCATTAGAGCATTTGATGGAATCAAGTCAAATATTAATGAAAGCCACAATCTGAAAGGCAATTTAAAATGTCAGCGCTGCAGCTTAGAGGTTCAAATCTGTCATTCTTATGAAGTCTACATATGAATGTAAAGAAAAAAATCTATATATATGTATGTATTTATGTATGTATGTATGTATGTAAAAGAATATGTTTCAGTTCACTTAGTCCTGTCCACTTTTAATTTGTGGATGGACATAACTTATCCAAACCCGGTTATTTGCTCTGAAACTTTTACCAGTGTGGTGTACTTGCTGTTTAGTCAAATTTGGCAGAAAATCCCTAACTATTGTATTTTATTTTTGGACAGCTTAAAAAAGGACCACATTTGCACTTGATACTCAAGATGCTTGAACAATCAGGATTTTTCTGGATAAGCTCAGGTCAAATAGATATGCACCAATCCAAATCTAATCAATCAGACCACTTCAGTAGGTGATCTGAGACACATTTGAGTTATAATTAGCAGTGTAAACGCAACTGTTTTTCTAAGATACGTTCTACAACCAAAACTCCTCCCAGTACAGATGAAACACCAGTAAAAAGGCTGTGCAGTGAATAATGTTGCATGTTCCGACCCATACAGAAATCAGATCTCAGTCTGGCGAATGGGAGACACGTTGAAGTACCAAGTGTAAACGCATGTGGTTAAAATCTTATCTGGATACAGTCCAGATACTAGTCACCTGAAGTGAACAGGTTTACGCATGTCATTCCTGCCCAAGAAAATACAAAATAAAATCAGCTTGTTGTTATAACTGTAAACCTACAAAGTGCACTTATAGTAGTGCTGGGCGATGTGGCTTCGATTCAGTCTTATGATTAATGTCATTGCTAGCAAAACAGTGCTAATACATTTTGTTCTTGTTTGTGATGTGTCTAAATTGAGCTGCAGTAAATGATGGTTTTCTTTTACCACAATAAGATAAAACAAAGTAACTGACATGGACAAAATTCAACTGATAAGTCGCTCTGAAGGTCGCTCTCGGTTAATTGTTTAGTCCTATTAGGCAGCAGCTGTATCTGATAAATTTGCGACAACAGTATGAAAGTTATGCTGTTTCTTAATTTTTTTATTTATTATTTATTTTGTTCGTCCCTGTACTTTTTACACAACGAGGTGTTAAATCTGTGTATGACTCCCCTTATATCGCATATAACATCGTATGTTATGTTTACGAAGAATAGCAGTTTAGTAGTATATGAACAGTCCACAGTGTCGCACAGCCCCATTCATGTCACACACCTCCAAATCTGAGTTAATTGTGTTCATGAAGGCAGCACCTGCCTGCTGCCGGGTCTTCTCCCGTGTTGTCCGTGCCGAGCGTCAGGTGCCCAGACAAGCGCAGGTGTTCTCCTATGCTTTAATATCCTCTGTAAAATTGAACAAGATTGAACAAAATTGTCAGAAGGCCTCCCGCTGGCTTTCTAATTCCATACTCGAACAGCTACATTCAGGACAACTTGTGTAGAGCTGTGTAGAGAACCTGTTGTATGCTTTGAACTCTGATTATGAAGAAGGCAGGAGTGTTAAACTGACATGGATACCAACCCATGAGAAAATTCTCACTAATATCTGTTTTAGTTGACTACAAATTCAGATCAAATCAGATAGTAGAATTTTATTATGATCAAAAATGTGATTAGTTGTATCTTATGTTCAGACTATCATTCTTAGCTGTTGACTGTTTGATTTAAAATGTAAGTTCTATTCTCAACACAAGATTTGTAAGGGTAGTTTAATAGTTTTTTTCAGTCATATTAAGGGCTGGTGCTTTCATTTTATAAGTTGTGGTTTGTTTGGGTAGACACAAGCCCCTTTCACACTTGCATGGTAATCCAGATTTTTTTTTAATATTACCCGAAGGAGCAGTATGTGTGAATGCAAATGTTCAAATCCGGTGTACTGGACTCTACCTGGGTTTTACACTGCTCACCCCCTAGTATGAAGTCCAGGTAGAGCTCAAGTGAGCCAATAAGTGAATAATAAGGTTATTTCCTGGAGAATTCAGCATGTGCTATGTGCCCCTGGCCTGAACTACGCTGAATATTGTCTGTAGAACTCATCTGACACTAAAAATCTCCAGCTGTAAGCTACATATGTGAAAGGGCAGCAGCAGACATTTTAGTTAAATTTTTGTGTCTGCGGATTCATGCTTTGTGAAACGTCCCCCAGGCTGTCTGGCCACTTTTTTCTTGAATTGAACTAAGCTAACAGACAGCACCCTTAAAACTTATTCATACAGTCTTACAAAATGTTAATGTTACACTGCGGGATCTTTCCAGCGTTCTTCAGGTCTCTTTTTTATTACAACAGTATAAATTTGTATCTGTGGCTTTTCACTGATAGCAATAATTCCATGTAACCATAATTTGGCTGCTTTCATTAGGCCCTGGCCAGAGTCCTGGATCATAGACCCTATGTGTCATGTCTCAAACTGTAGAAACTGTTGAACCCGGATGATTGATTCTAGATTGTAGAAGCAGCTGTGAAAACAGGCTTTGGTTGTAGGAGTCAGAATACAAGAGGAAGACTTTTCTGTGATGTTTATGTAAAACCATTAGCAGTAATATTTACTATCAGGTTCCCACAGTGCATTGTCTGTCTTAATAGCAGTGCAAATGGATTGTAGTATGTAGTGCTTTCTTTCCAGACAGCACACTTGCGCCAAGCTTTTATGATTTGACATAATGTGCGGACAATGAACTAGCTGCCAGACTGGTCTTTAAAGTGTACCAATGTGTTCTATTTGAGAATAAAGCTGTTAGAGATTCTGTTTTATTTATTTTTGCATGTTTGCTAACGGATCTTTGATAAATCAACATGTAAGAAAGCTTATACAGCATGTTTTTTTGAAGATGCTCAGTAATTCCATATGCAATTTGCTGTAATTGACTTAATTTTACTAAAATAGGAAAATGAGGGCTCTGAGTGGTCCAGCGGGCTAAGCTCTGCCACTGTGATCAGGAGATATTGCTGGTTGGAATCCTGTTCATGTAGCTTTCCATTAGCTCCTGGAGCCCTGAGAGAGCACAATTGGCCTTGGTCTCTCTGGGTGGGTATATGTCGCTCTCTCCCCACATCACTCCAAAGGGTGATGTCGCTCAGCACAAGGCGTCTGTGAGCTGATGTATCAAAACCGAGTCGGTGCGCTTTCCTCCGAGCACGCTGTGATGTTACTTGGCAATGCTGCATCAGCAGCAGTTTGAAAAGTGACGGTGGCTGACTTCACATGTATCAGAGGAAGCATGTGCTAGTCTTCACCTTCCTGGTGTTCGGGCATTGGTAGTGATAGGGGGATTTAATTAGAAATTAATTTTATAAAATACCAAATTGTGTAAATCTGTATTTTATTTCAAAACTTATCTAGTAAAATTTGATTAAATGGTCATGCTTTATATAGTTCCTGCAAAAGAAGACACCAAAGAAGCCAGGACTCACAGCCAGAGCCAAACTCTGCTGAGATTTACTTTGCAACCCATCAAATTAACGCTTCCTCATAAACGTTTGCCTTGAACTCCGTGTGCCGTGCCTCTTTTACACGGGGAAGGCTGAAGTATGAGCTTGATTCTGCAGTAACCTCACACAGCGTCCCTCAGTATCAACTAACCATTATAGAGGCTGGCAGCTATAACAGGCTGTAATATGGAGTTATGTTGAGTCGCAGTCTCCCTGTCTCGCTGTCCTTCCCTGCTGGGTGACTGTCAGATTCAAAGCTCCCCAGCTCCCCTTCTCATCGCAAAGTTGAGCCAAAAGCTTACTGCCATAGCAGGGGGTAAAAACACTCTGTACAACACCCCTCAGAGGGTGATATTGCTGTGCATAAATCTTATCAGAGTGTACCATATGAGGTCTTGAGAAAATATTTTAGAACTTTTCAGATTCTATTTGATGCCCAATTATCCAAAAATTTCTTCATAATACTAAAAAAGTAATAAACAATATACACAGTAGGCCATCAAAACCATAGAGCAACTTGTTGTTTAAGTCAGTGAAAACATGGAAAAGAGAATATGGGTACGAAAATGGATGCATCTCGATGATGATAATTAATGTTATCTCCACTCTTTGCTTTTTTCTCACCCCGTGTTTTTTTTCTTTCATTGTCTATCACATCTTTTAGCAGGTCATACATAATGAAGGCTCTTTAAAGAGTACCTGAAAAATAATAATGTGGCTGTCAGAGAAAGGAAGCTCTTAGAGAAGCTGCCAGTTATTTTCGACTATGTGATAACTGGCCCTTGATGAATGAGCTATTTATTAAGTGCATTTAAGTTGTGTCGTACAGTACAGTCAAAATCGTTTTTTATTATATAAAAATTATATTATATTATATATTATATAAAAATGTATTAAACAAAACAGAATATGTGTTCTATTTTATATTCTTCAAAGTAGCTTGGCATTTTCTTAGTCAGTTTTATAAGGTAGTCAGAGCGAGTACTGAGTGAAGGCTGGGTTATCTCTGAACTGAGGCTGGCATTCTCTAAAACAGTTGGAAGCAAAAAATGGGCTTTTAATCATGTAGTGTGAACCTTAAAAAAAGATTTTAACCTTGAATGTTTCAGTTGATTGCACAGCTCTTTGTAATGTGTTTTTTTAGCCCAACCAAGGATTGGAGGTTTACAACAAGCAGTGGTCTATTTGTGTAACATTCATACCTGTCAAGTCTCCCGTTTTGGCCGGAAAACTACCGTATTTTACCCCTCGTTCTGGCCATCCTCACGTATTAGTATTTCCTGTGAATTTCTCGTATTATCATAAAAAATCTTAAAAGAGTCTTAAACAATAAAAGGCATGTTATTTAAATAAAACTGTAAAAAGTGCAATAAAGTAAAATACATGTTTCAGACGTTTTTTTTTTTTTTTTAGAGTGATGCAACTGTGAATGGGTTTAACATTTTGAAGAATTATTCTTTTTGACAGTGTTTTTCAAAATAAATGCATTTACTAACCAGATATATAATTTACATATAATTTTCCCATGATGCCTATTGCCTGCACAGTAGTACTGTGTGTGTATGTGTGTGTTTATGAACTGTTTGTTTGTGACTGATAAACAGCTTACTTCAAGTTTAAAATTAGCCTCTGCTGTTACGTGTGTGACCTGCAAGTCTCACAGGGACGGATACAGGTCCTTTTTCATTCATCACGCCCCTGTAGAGAGAGCAGTTTCTCTGCCAGGGAGGAATATAAGGTAATGAATAATTTCAAAGGGAGAAGAAAAATAAAGGGTGAGAATGTGCTTGAATTCTGATTATCTGCTGACTCAGGAGGGAGTGTTTGATCTGCTGTTGACTGGACCGGAATGCTAAGTCTGTTAAAGCCTCTCACTGTGTGTATTTATTATTTACCAGTCTGGGTTTGGGTCTTCTCTGTTTTAGCTCGGGGGAGACCTTGGAGGAGGTGTTGGGGGAAGTCCTGCAGTAAGTGAGCTAATCTGTCCCCTCGTCCGCCTGTCTGTCTGTCTGTAGCTTGCATTGCTGTCCGTTTGTCTGCTCTCTGCATGCTGTTAAATTTACAGATCCTGATACAGGCTGCATAGATTAGCATCTCCTAGATGGATGTTGGTGTACGCTTCTTTTTTTCCCCCATTTTTCTTTCTTTTATTTCTGTTGTGTGCACCTGGGTGCTTGTTTTCTGGGATGCATTAACAAATCTCCTGTGGTGAAATGAGCGTAAATTGTATTATAATTTGTTTTTCTTTATTGTTTTTGATTTCTCATTATACCAAATTAGCTATTGCAAGTGTTGGTCATGCAAAATTTTGCTAAATTGTCTTGCATTTTCTGTATTGCTTTGGTGAATTAGGAGGGGTCATTGGGTATGCTTTATACAGCTGTTTGTTTCTGTGTTTTGTATTTATACTTAATGATCAGTAAGCATGATGATGTATTTTGAAACATATACAGCTCTGGAAAAAAATAAGAGACTACTTCAGTTTCTGAATCAGTTTCTATGATTTTGCTATTTATAGATATTTGTTTAAGTAAAATGAATATTCTCATTTAGAGCATTTGTTTGTAGAAAATGAGACATGACTGAAATAACAAAAAATATATTGTTTCAGACCTCAAATAACAGTTTGTATTCATAAAGGTATAAGGATAACACTGGAATAACACTGTTTTTTAATCACAGTTTTTATGCATCTTGGCATGTTCTCCTCCACCAGTCTTACACACTGCTTTTGGATAACTTTATGCTACTCCTGGTAATAAGAATTGAAGCAGTTCAGCTTGGTTTGATGACTTGTGATCATCCATCTTCCTCTTGATTAAATTCCAGAGGTTTTCAAATTAGTAAAATCAAAGAAACTCATCATTTTTAGGTGGTCTCTTAATTTTTTTCAGAGCTGTATATTTTTAAAAAGAAAACAAAACAGAAGACTATAACAGCCTGCTTCAATGATACCTCTTGATTTATGGTTATGGTTTGTTACAGCAGTTTTGTTTTGTTGATAAGAGTTTTTAACTAATATTAAATACTAATTTTATTTCAGTGGATCCCAATCAAATCACTGTCTATTAAAACATGTTACCATTGTTAGCCAGTTTTGATCTCTTGTATTTTGTGTGTGTACACTTATATGTTTCACAGGTTGGGCAGAATTTCATTCCGTCTTCAGTGCCCAACACATTTGCTCCATCACCAACCCCAGCAACGCTGAGCAGTGGACTTAATGACCTGTTTGAGCTTTCCACAAGCATGGCCATCACTACAGGCGGTTATGTGACACCTAAAGCTGTAAGTACTGATTTTTCATTTTAAATATCACATCCTATGCTTCTCTTATTAAAATGTCATCAGAAATGCAACCTTCAAAATAGAACTAACTTCTTTTCATTAAGTCATGTTAATTGTGAAGTTTTAACACGGTATCATGTTTTTATATTTTAATTGAAACACTTAATTCAATAATTAAAAACAGCTCTGATACTCTTTTAACTACAATGTTCCTTTGACATGTCATCTCTTTGTAAGCCAAACTATTTCCACACTAATGACCATACACATTGTTTTATGGAATTATATCGCTTACAGATTGTGCTGTGTGTAACAGGTGTGATAATACAAAATAGTAATTTTTAAATATATTGGATAGAATAGTTTTAAATATTTCAATATTTATGATGTGTATATATATATAAATTTTATTTATTTATTTATTTATTTTTCCGGGAAAAAAAAGAAAGGTTTCCAATATTATACAGAAACATCAAGGGCAACTAAGCATTCAACTTGTCCTTTCCTTGCAAATCCATATGTAATATATCCATATAATCCATATAATCCAAAATGTATAAGATTTCTTAGACCAGCACTTAATTGAAAATACAACGTGTATGAAGGGGGGAAAAAACACAGGAGGAAAACCCCAAAGTAAAACGCCAGCAATCACACATAAATTATTTAACATTTTTTAAAACAGATTTACTGAGCTCTTTTTAGTATAGGTAATTTAACTGAGATCTTGAAGGATATAAGAAACAGCTTTGTGCAGAGTTAAGCACCTCCACAATGCGACATTTAAAAGTTGGTATAAAACCAGTAATTTTATGTACAGTTTAAAACAAAAACACCTCCAGCATTTACTCGGACAAGTAAAGTATAATGTTGATGTTAAGTGTAATGTTTTTAATTCAGTTTGATGTGTTGACCTGCAATGCTAGTTCAGATTTCATAGGCAGTACCTGTCCAACATGTCTAAAACCTTAAACTAGATTAATTCTAATTCTGCTGCTGTCACACTGCATTCGTCTAGAACATTAATACATCTCGAGAGTGCAGCTCACTGGGGAACGCCAGAGGCAGCTGCATTAATAATAACTCCATCATCCCAACTCGGCTCTGAGGGAAAACTAGGTTAAAGCTCACCTTCCGTCGTTTTTTCTTTCATTTTAAAATGTCTAGTTGTGGTCTCTAGTATGAATGAATGACATGTGAGCCGTTTTTGTAAAAAAAAAAGTGCTCAGGTGTCTCTGTATAGCTCTTTTTTAATGGACTGTTTTAGGGGTGTGTCCAAAATGACCGGATTCCAGCTTTGCTCATGAATATTCATACATGCAAACAGCATGCAAATATCTCTCCTCTGATTGGCTAGGAGCACTGCGACGCCCCTCCACCGCTCTGCCGCTCACTGCCTCCCACCTCCTAACTGATGAGCGGTGATGTTGCGTCGCTTCAGCTCCGCCTCTGGGAGTTTCTCGAGCCAAGGTGGGCTGGTCTGTGAGTTTCTGCCTACGTAGGCAGAAAGATAATTCAAAATTCACCCGTTTTTCGGAGGGGGGGAGGGGGGATTTCTTTGCTTAGCTCCTGCAGACAATGGGGGCTGCAAAACAGTTTAATGTGCAGGTGTACACATTCAACTCGGAGAGACCTACTGTATTCCACAAAAAACAAGAAAAATCGGATTTTCGCGGAAGGTGACCTTTAAGAGAATAAAGAACGTGGAAATGTAATGCCAAGGGCACAGCAATCCAGCATACTCCTCCAAATGCAGATCTTTTAGCCTGGCAGCTTCAGAATATACAGAAGAACTTGCATCTTAAAGGAACCAGTATGAAAGATATATGTCATGAAATTGAATCAGCACTGCCACATTTTTCGTCGCTGTCACACAGAAAAATTGTATTTCCTTCCTTAGCGGAGAAATAAATGTAAAATGTAAAAACGATTTAGTTCCAAGTGATTTTATATCATTTTTGTAATTAATACACAATGTAAAAGACAATTTCCAGAATCAAATGATTTCAAAACACCCAAAAAATGCTGTTTTGACATGTTGGAGGTCTTTACACAGTGTGCTTTAATACAGAACGTTCAGGCTTGATACAGATAAATGGCTTATCTTTTTAAGCCTGTCAAAAAATATGACTGCATATCTGTGCTTTCAATTTTCCATTTTACAAGTGCTGGCTGGTGTGTGCTATCAGGAATATCAGCTCATAGCAGTGGGAACAAATGCACAGAGGGGCAGCTGTGCCACTTAAATACTTCATTGCTCCGCAATCCACTGGATAATGCAGTGCACAGATTATCCAAGAGGCACACTGCAGACTCTTGCTGAAAGATTTACCAAGTCTGAATTCTGGCATTCTGCAGAGATACAAACATAAAGGTGTCAGTTTATTTTGACTTGATACTGAGCTCTCTGTTTTTCTCAGTGGAAATCTCTTGTTTCGTTTGTAGTGGCCACAGCTAACCTGAATCTGAAGCACTGTCAAAGAGAGGTTGATATGTGTCCCTTTAGCAGCAAGTGTGAATAAACAGACACAGGAGGAGGAAAGGGAGGGTAATGGATATTAATGCTGACCTTTTCTTTGCAGGTATGGTTGCCGGCAGTCAAGGCCAAAGGGTTAGAAATTTCTGGAACTTTCTCCCGCCGTCAGGGTCACATGTATATGGACATGACCTTCACCAACAAAGCCCTGCAGCACATGACTGACTTTGCCATTCAGTTCAATAAGAACAGGTATTTGAATGAGCGTTGGTTTTGATGATTATTTTGACACTATTTCCACAATGCAGTTTATGATATGCATCTAATTATAGTTCATGCATAATATTTAAAGAGAGCTGATCTCATCTGCAGCAGGCAGTCAGTTACCATGTACAGTAATTGTTCTGTACTTAAAATTCAGCTTTCAATCAGATTTCTTTATCGGTTTACTAGATCTTGCTCTGATCTAAGAAAATTTGATTATTCTGTTAACATTACTACTTGAATAATCAGATAACTGCACAGATTGGATTATAATGGATTTTGAGTGCATTTAAACACATTCATTGTATTATTATGGGTGTATTTCAAATTTAACAGCCTTTGCATTTTCTTAAGTTTGGTTCTTTTGTTCTTTTACATTTTTTTACAGTTCAAATGTAGATGATGTAAACTGCTGCTTTGTTTCTCTTTTTTCTTGCTTCTTGTTTCTAGTTTCGGTGTGATTCCTACAACACCTCTTCCCATTCACACACCACTAATGCCCAATCAGAGCATCGACATCTCCCTGCCTCTCAACACCATTGGGCCAGTTATGAAGATGGACCCACTTAACAACCTCCAGGTAAATCACCAGTGTCGTCTTCTTCTTCTTCTTCTTCTCTTGTGCTTACTCTTACTATTCTCCTGCACCCACACACTCCTCCACATTCCTAAAGTTATTGGAGCTAACCCAGCGCTTTGCAAGTTGCAGTAGAGCTTTAAAATTCATATTGTTATTCAGTATTAATCCCAACTCTTGGCTCTTGACAATAAATTAGCCAACACATTTTTCAGACGATTACACTGAATTGTGTAATTATCTCACGTGGCTGTCAGAGAGATTCACTGATGTTTTCAAGAGAATGTTGTTTAATAATGGCAGTGGTAATGAGTGCGCGTGCCAGAGGCAACAGCTGTAGGCAGCTAATCAATCAGACAGAAGTGCTCAGTTCACTCTTTATGCACTGCAATCACTTCAGGCGGGCCTGTTCTCACTCTGAGCTGAACTGGAGGATGTGGGATTCACTCAGAAATGGCTGCCTCCCCTCTGCGTTCAGCCAGTCTCTCCTACTTAGCCCCTTGCTGACAGTAGACAGTAAGAGAAAAACGCTAATGTGCCAAAACCCAACCGGGAGGGCCTCCAGCAGGGCCGTCGCACAGTGTGTTCCAGCTCTAGCTTTCACACCTTAATGATCTGGGTTATTCTCTGCACTGCCTCCCCAGCTAGCTTTTGAGAGTGTTGTTTGACATTCTCCACTATGCATTGCAGTCACCCCTTCCTCTGCCCTTCTTGGCTTATGGGGTATGCCTCTCCAAATCTCATTCCTTTTTTTCACTCCTTCCACTCCCTGTTGCTTTTTAGGAGTGTAGTAATGCATCTGAAGGTGGCTGTTCAGCTACTTGCTTTTGCAGTAAACAAAGCCATTTACAATTTTTTTTAGATTGTGTGTATGTATTTTATGTGTTTTAATCACATTTGTGTCTTAAGTGGGTTTTGTTTATTTTAATGATTCAGAATTTCCATGCAGCGCCTTTTTTATACTTAATCAAAGTCATAACTAAAATTTATGTGTTGGTTACACTGTATACATTTGATGCAGTTGGTTGTGGTTTGACATTTCCCATGGTTTGCATGATACACCTGCATCTCACCACCATCGGCTGCATTTTCCTTTTCTTAACATTGGTTTGTTTGTTGAGGGGTGTGCATCTGTCAATTGATTTAACTGGATTTAATAAGTTCTGTTGGGATTTCATTGCTATTATACTTGTGATATATTGCCATTATGGCATAAGTTCCTGCTGTCTTATTTTACTTTCTTTTAGTGGTTCTTCTGTTACTTAATTGGTGACAGTAGTCTGCCTTATCCTTCTGTAATTGCTCTAAAAAACAAACCATCCAAAGAAGTGTTTTTACACTGCAAACCAACTAAACAAAAAGTACCTTTTAACTCCTGCAGTTTTGTTTTGGCCCAAACTAAAAAATCTACAGGTCTGGCCCAAACAAATTAAAATGAGTCTTATTTAAATAATTAACCCTTTATTTCTATTACTTTTGCATTTTTTTTCTTCTCTTGTCTTTTTTTTATTTCCACGTGACTGACAACACTTGAACCTGTCTGACACAAACGGAGCCCCTGCAGGGACTGTTTATATGCTTGCTCTTTGGAATTGTATGCTTGCCAGACTGAAGAGCCACCACTTTCCAAAACTGAGCCTGTTGCAACACTGTGCATTGGGCTGTGTGACCCCTATTACCATGTGCAGGTCCCCCATTACCAGAGACAAAACTCCAGTGGCTTCATTATAGCTAATCCTTAGGTCTTTTCAGACAGGAGACGAGGGCACAGAGGCAGTTCAGTAACCTCTTATACACACCCACTTGGGTAGAAGCTCAGTGGTGGGTTGTTTTTATTATCCTTGGTTGCCTGGGATATCTTAGCCATAGTGATGCCAAATGACTACATTTTTTCTCAAACTAACTTTTATTCTTGTTGTAGTTTAAGCTTAATAACTTTGCATTGTTTTCAGTGAATCATTTAAACTATCATATGATACGTTGCCCACGATAACGATGATATTGCAATACTGTCATTCTGTTATATTTAATATATTGCAAGACTGTTTTCTGCTATACATCACATCTGTGTTACTAAAGAGTAACTAAGCGTAAATAAGTAAATATCAGAAATGATGGATTTATTAGTGTAAAATTAGCAGGATTTCACAACCAATGTTCTTCACTGCAGAGTTACCCTATTCATTTGATTAGTGCCACCGTGTGAAGTAATAAAGCAGTAACTTTAGTAAGTCAAACTGGGGGACGAGAGGTTGTTTAAAGCGCATATTTTATATTATATTTTATATTAATATTTAATTTAAAAAAAATAGTATTTGATGCCACATAATGATAATGTATTAGATATACATAAGTTATACAATATATTGCAATATTGGTATTTTGTCCCACCCCTAATGTAAACAAGTCATTTTTCTTGTCTCTAAATGCTTGCAGTTTGTTTAAGTCTTAGTGTTACATGCAAACAACACAAAAACTATAAAACACTTTTTAAGCCTTATGTTTTGCACAAAAAGAAGCCTGCACGTTCTTGTTCCATAAAACATAAAAAGAACATGTCCCTATTTAATCAAAAACCCATCTCATGTAGATGATGCCTGGGCTGCTGCAGGTGCTGCTCAGAATATTAGTAGTGTATTTCCCCTGTTTTGTCCCTGTAGCTTGTACAGATTGTGCCCTGCAAATTGGGCTTTGCAGACAGAATTCTAAAACTGTGATATTTCTAAATCTTCCTCAGCTGAACCAGTGCCATCAGGGCAGGTCAGGTAACAGGTATTGAAGTCCTTGAAAAGATTTTCAACATTTTAAGATTGGTATGTTATTAAATTGATTTGAAAGGAAAATTGGCACCTGGAGTAGAATGGTTTGTACAGTGGGGATGTATTTTAGATGCAAGTACACAGCTTGCTCTCTGGAGAAATCCATATGTCTTCAGTGGGTGCGGGCATATTCGCCTCATGCTGATGCATGTTATGTAAATCGATGTATTTACACAATTGGTTACGTTCCAGCCTCGTTATTAATGTTATCATTGAACCTTCCCTTTAAGCTCTTCAGCCTGATCGCACTGGTTCAGGAATGCTGTGGAATATTTTCAGCACTGTTTGATCTGGCCTTATTTGAGGCAAACGCAGATCAAAGTTTAATTAACTGCTAACATTCTTTTCCTGAAGGAATATATTTAATTGAGATCCATTGTATGTCTTAAAGTTTTCCCCAAAAAAGGAAAACAAAAAGATAAAAGTTCTTCCTAAAGTCGACAACTAGGTCATTGGAAATCCCTAGGGGCTCTAGTGAGCCTCCAGCTCTGGTGCCAAATGTGAGCAGATACGGAGAGTGCCTGTGGACTCAACATCTGTCACAACATACACACACACACACACACACACACACACACACACACACACACACACACACACACACACACACACAACACATAAACAGGTGGCAAGCTGAGGTCGGGCTCTGTTAGTTGTGAGATCATGAAAGGGAGCAGACTCTGGCTCCGAGCCAGCTCTTGAACAGGACAGTTGAAGTACCACACACTCAGCCTCTTACTTAAAAGATATATTTTGATGTAACTTGACAAAAATACAGTAGTAAAGGGCAATTCATGAATACTTAATTTAGTTTTTAATCTTAAATATAAGTAATCTTAATTGCTTAAAATTCTACTACTGAATGGCCAAACATAAAATGTATTCCTTGGGTGTGCACTTTGTAATAAGATTGTAAGATTGTGTCATGTTTCTTAAGATGAAACAGGATTCTCTATCCAAAAGTGTTGACTACGAAGGGTCTTGTGCTCAGTATTTACAGTGTGACAGTCAGGAAAAACTGAAAAGGAGACCTATAGGTAGGGTCCTGCACTGTTTGTGCACCAGCAAATTCTACACACTAAGAAAAATTACAAAGCTTGTCGCTGGGGCTGTACCTTATATTGAGGTACAAAAAAATACCTTTCAGTATACCCATGTTTTTTTGTGCCAGTAAAGATTATAAAGATTATAGACATTATCATCAACTGAATATGGCTTAAAAACTTGATGATCCAAAATTGTCTGGCAATGTGCAAATGTGCAATTAAAATAGTTATTGTTTATTAGTACAGTGATACAGAATACTGAATGTACATTTTGTTTGGTTAAAATGGTATAAATTTGTACTTATTGCTGTTAGGAATGACTTTGTACTTCAGAGGGAACACATCTGATCCTGTGAAGACCAGTATTGTAACTTTTAGGGTACAATTATGAAGAGTGTACCTTTGAGTACATAAAAGTACTTATATGTTACCTTTGTTTTTTAAGAGTGTAAGCACATCCTAGTTTTCAGTATTATGAGCTATTTAAATATTCATGTAAAACCCTCCAGTTTCCATCAAAACAGCTACAGCCTTTTGTCAGATATCTTTTCTTGCATGATTTGTACCTTCTAACCTGTGAGCTGCACCTCTAAACGTATGTAAATATAATCACATTACAGCTTCATTGTCCGGTTTCTCTTGAAGTGCTTTTCTGATCCAGACTTAATGTGACATAATATTATCAAGGTGCTTACCACAACTCTCCTCTGCTGCAGGTGGCTGTGAAAAACAGCATTGACGTATTTTACTTCAGCATTCTGATCCCACTTAACGTCTTCTTTGTTGAAGATGGCAAAATGGGTATGTACCTTGTTTATGCTCTTTTCCCTTTACCAGTTATCTCATTGGTAGTTGTGTATCTCAAATTTCATACTCAGAACAGTAAATCTTGTGTGCTTAAGGCAAATTAAAAACAGTAAATGTAAATCCTGATCGCCTTAGAGGATTAGTAAACAGTTTTTTTTTATTGTTTCCTGCTGTCTAGTAGTGCTAGAGCATTAAATTCTTGATGAATAATTTGTGTGTCCTCCATTACCTCCACAGAGCGCCAGGTGTTCCTAGCCACATGGAAAGACATTCCGAACGAGAATGAACTGCAGTACCAAATCAAGGAGTGCCACTTAAATGCTGGTAAGACCACTGAAATTGTAATGCTCTACTTTGTGATAGTCACACTCGTTGTTGAACATAAACCCAGCTGCTTTAAAGGCCTTTACACACCAAGCATAATTTATCCAATTTATAATCATTTTTAACTCATTTATTGTAATAAAGTCATTGTTAATGGTTGCAGTGTAGCTGTCTTTCTCGTGGGAGACAAGCACACCTCTATGCTAAGAAGAGTCACTAGCAGAACTCTTACAGCTACATTTGCCCATCTGTGGTACATGATTTAATGCAAAATGCTTGTAATAAGGGTTTTTTATTGATTCTGATGGCTACCCAGTGACACTTCCTCAGCGGCTGTACAAACAGAGGCAGTGTCTGCCTTCACATGTGCAGTGAAGGCATGTGCTGATGTGCTGACTAGTGTTACTAGTGATGGAGGGAGTTAGTCTATTTGGCAGAAATGGGGTAGACAATGGGGTAAAATTAGAAATATAGAAAAAAAAAATGATTTGATGTTTTAAATGCAAGTCATGGCCTCTTGCACCCCAAATGCACCAAAATAGTACTGGTGTGAAAATGACCTTATAGGCAGTAGGAGTTCTCTCAGCCAAACTCTATTGATTTTTTTTTTAAGGTAGTGACAGCCTTGGCTTACCTGTGTTTTATGAAAATTAAAAATCAATTACTTCTTTGTGACAAAATCATTAATTGTACTTTGCTCTATTGTTTGTATCTAAGAATGAATATGTGTAATTCAAAAGCACATGATTATAAAGTTAAACCTAGTGCTGCTGTTTACATTAGTTTTTTTGCGTATCCTAGTTGTATTGTTGAACTCTTATTATAGGGTTTGCCATTAATATCTCAGCAAAGTTCATAAAAGAACAGATAATATCCATAGTTTAAACATAAAAAATGTTTCTGCATTTTGTGCTTTTTATGCGTAGTTTATAGTGCATTCAATATGCATCATGTTTTAGAATGAAACAAATTAGTTACATCCAGCTTTAAAACTCCCTGTTATGTTATATTTTGAACCATCTGGTATGCCCAAACTCCCAATAATGTTGGCAGTCTCTTTTTGAAAGGATCTCAAAACTGAGCTGAGGGACATCATGCAACTAAAGATGGAATGCCTCATAATCTTATTTTGTATTGCACTAAACAGGCAGGGGAATGGGGACATTTTTTAGAATAATCTCATTTGTTTGATGAATTGAACAAAAATACTTTTCTGTTATTATTTTCTGGGAGTGTGGAAAGTCAATGCTAACCTTACTTCTTAGAAGCATAAATTGATGTGCTCAGAACAACCTTGGCTGTGAATGTGAGCTGTGACTAAGAGTTCTTCCAAATGGAACATACCTTCTTAAACACCTTCACCCTTACTTAGCCTTGTTTTTCCTATTCATTATGTGTGCATAAATGGGCTGTATTGAACCCATTTTGAGAAAATACATAACTGTTCCTTTAGTCAACAGCTGAAGAGGTTAGATTTTACTTTAATGTTTGAAAATTCAGTGTATTTTACTCTAATATTCACTCTTTCAATACCCTAATATTTGGTGCACTCTGATGTGCAGTGCTCTTTGAAGATGTTTTGGCAGCACAGCAGAAGCCCACCAACACTGTAAAAGTTAATCTCCCAGCAGACCAATGCTTGTACTCAGTAAACAGCAGTCGGTCTAGCCCAGCAGTGCTGTCAGCAAACATCATTGATTAGTCCTGTGTTTAGATATTTACCTCTGTATTAGCAACATGCTATGGTGGCAAATCCAGGTCAAGAAAACCAATAGCCGCCCCAAAATCTGCCTGACTGCTCCAGCTCTGTGAACACATTGTGATAATGTAGGCTTTAAAACCATCACTTCCAGGTCAGGCAGCACTGGTTGACCTTTCCAAGAATCATGTAATTAAATGCTTTCCTTCAAAAGGTTTGATGAGCTTTACAGCATAAAAGCTGAAAATATTTTTTTTTCCTTAGGCTGTGTCTCATTTTGGGAAAACCCCAGCAAATATAGTAAAGAAATTACTGCCCCAAATCTCATTAGCACCCTGCAACATGCATTGTTTTAATAGTATAAAGCAGGGGTATTTATTTAGAATTCAGTATGGTCCAGTTAGAGAAAATTTCCACAGGCCAATTTCGACAGACCGATTGTTAACTTGTGTTATAATTAAGTGCTATATCCTGTAAGGTTGTTTGAACTGAATGCTGAAAAATATATAATAATGATACTAATAATAATAATAATAATAAATAATGCGTCACTGGCCAGATTTTGTATACATTCCTCGCCTGTCTCTCTGTCGCGCTCAACGTGACTTTAGTTTTCGCCCGTTCTCGGGCTCCCTATCTCAGCCGCGTCCCAATTCAACAGCCAGAGCAGCGGGACCGCAACCCTAACAACACGGGTTCGATCCCGTGTGAGGAGCATTGTGTTTATTTATTTATTATTTATTATTACCGCATCAGCACAGATCTGATTGACTGAAGAGAGCTTTTGGTGATCTTACCCCACACGTGATTGGTCTGTGAGTTTACTGTGCCGCAAAGCACGTATACAATTAAATCCTTCTCAGTAGGTTTGGGTCCGCATTGGACAACGTTTGGGACCGCAGTCTGCCCATTAGTGACCCCTGGTATAAAGGAATAAACTATAAAGCACATATTATATGACGTTATATCATTTTATTTTTAACATTGTTGTTACTTGTCAGTTTTTGCAAATATCTGAAGCTCAGCTGCACAGCAAAAAGTAAATATATATTCACACTAAGCACTAAGCCCTTTTACACACATACAAAACCCAAATTAGTTGAGGTTAATAATGCAGTTTAAACCAAGACATCTTTAAACCAGCTGCAATTGGATTAGCTGCTGCTGCTGTCCCATATAAAAATTTATGTTTGAATTCGTGTTCAGGATCTTTGTTCTTATTCATTACAGGATCTTATTTATTACTGACCAAGTGTTATACTTTGTATTACACGCACGCAGGAAATGTATTTATGGTTTCATCATAGAAGAAAAGGCATAATTTAAACTCTGCCTATGTTTCATTTGCACAAGTCTTTTAGGTGACTGTTTTATATTCAGCATGTGATTCAGGGCTTTGACCAGTGGGAACAAATGTCAGTGCTCTAACACAAGCAACATATTTTTCTCCGCTGATGCTGTTTTTAGCCTGCTGATTGCTTCTGACTTGCAGAAACATTGTGCGTCAGTGCTGCACTTACCCAGCAATTTGTTTATAAAGACCTGTACATTTACTCATTGATGCAGCCATTCATGTGGCAGCAGCGAAGTGCATAAAATCATGCAGATTTGTCAGCAGCTTCAGGTAATGTTATCTTTAGCCATCGGAATAGGAAAAAGTGATTACATTGATTTTGTGCCTGGTATGATTGTTGCTGAGAGACTAGATGATTTAATTATACTTAGAACTACTGAGATTTTCAGCAGAACAGGGTCTAGAGGTTATTTAGAATTATGTAATAAAGAATTTTGAGGACAAAACGCTTTGTTTATGAGAGATCAACAGAGAATAGCCACACTGGGTTTAGCTAAAACGGAGACTATGGTTACACAGATGAACAGTGGTGAGCAGAAAAGCATCTCAGAATACACAACATATCCAGCCTTGAAGCAGATGGAGCAGCAAAAGTCCACATCCAGTTCCACTTCTGTCAGCTAAGAACAGACGACTAATGCTGAAAGTTGTACAAGCTTACCATTCATATTCATAGTTTTTAAGCTGAAACTCCTGTTCAGAGCTACAGTATTGTGCAAATGTTTTAGGCATCTGTAAACATTTCAGAGAAGAAAAAGCTTCTTGTCTGTGAACTAAGTGTTTTATAAGCTCAGTAAAACACTAGCATTACAATAAAATTAGTTATTTCTAGTTCTTAATATATCAACACCTGGTTTGGTAAATTTGGTAAACCTGATAAATCAGGTGAGCTGCTGATGAACTAAGAACTTATTGGTGTGGAACAGCATAGTCACCCAGACCTGGATTAAACTCCAGCCTCCCACATTGTAGCTCACTGGCGGGAGGTGATGTTATCCAGTGCACCACACCAACTAAACCAAACCTCTAAATACCTGAAAAGTATGATCTAATCAAATTGAGATCAGATTTCTTAACATGTGTTTTTTTTTTTTTTTTTAGTTTTTCTACGGGTGCTAATGTGATCAGATACAATAGATACAGTACAATTTCTCCAGCAATATTGAGAGAGCTATGAGAAGGGCATCATTGTGTACTAAAAGATGCGGTATTAGCACATTGTTCCCAATATATTGCTTGGTAAGTGTCTAAGCTGAAAGAAACATAAGCATATAGAAGCTCTTGTTTGGCCTTGTAGGAAATTGAATGTTTTTTTTCTAGTGTACTCATGTTTGGCATTGTGTAAAACATTGTTCCAACTTTAATTGACATCCAGTCTTTTCATAGTAGTTTCTCCAGTGTGTACATGTCCATTTCTCACTGCTGACTCTCATTGTAATTCAGCAATAATGTTGCTCGTTTCTCTCTCTGCCTCAAGAAGAAAAGCAACCTCCAGAAATCTAAGCATGACCGGGGCGGGGTGGAGTCGGTTAGATGTTTTACTTATTGACTTTCCATCCACGTTTCATGCAGAACAAGCTCTTACAAAAGGCCCTTCTTGCCATCATCCCATTACCAGGGTCTTGTCTTTTATGTGACAGGGCTTTTATTTTATGTGAGGCACATGCTCTTTCAGCTATTTCTGTACTCAGATAAAGGCACTCTGGGCTTCATTTGTAAAATAACAGTTAATTTTATTATTATTACAGCCAGCACTGTAGCTGCACTGCGCTCTCTCCATCTCTCTCTGTCTCTGTCTCTCACTCACACATTTTCATCACTCATTCTCTTTGTCAATCTCTGTTTCTTGCTCTCCTTCTCTCAGTGCGCACTGATTCAAGCCCTGGGCTCCCGTGGACACACACACACACACACACACACATACACATGTGCGCTGAAGTTATTTTAAGTGCAGCTTTGACAGCAGCAGGTCAGGAGGGTTCCCTGCCCAGTGAAGCAGAGCTCAGGTCTTGTGGGAATAGAAGAGTTTCCATCTTTTTACCTTCTCGTCTTCTGCTCTGTTACCTCTCTGACATTCCCGGAATTCAGTTTCACTTCAGTTGCTTTATTTAGATCCCTCACTCTGCTCTTTTTGGTGTTTTAACACAACCTCTGCTCTAACACATATGATCCACCTTCAGGCTCTGTGTATTTAAGGATTTGGAACCACCAATGTGAGTGCATTAGTTACAATACAGAGTTGTGCCAGTCAGCCATAACATTAACACTACTGACAGGTGAAGTTGAAAAAATTGCATTACCTTCATTTACTGAAGCATCTGCCTATGGGTGGATTTATTATGCAGCAAGTGGAATTGTTGATTGTTGATTTGAGTTGATTTGTTGAGATGTGAGCAGGAAAAAGAGGCAATCTTTAAAATCTGAGCGATTTTACGATAGCCAAACTGTGATAACAGGTCTTTTTTTTCCCCTATGGAGTCGTTTAAGAAAGGGCAATATGTAAACCGGTAAAAGGAACAATGGGCGCATCATAATGTGTGTCCTTTTGCACTTTTCTTTGCTTCCTTCGTGTGTGTTTGAGACTTTTTTGTATGCAAATTAAGTAAAAGAAGACTCTGATTGGCATCCGTATTTATGAAACTTTATGAACTTTATACAACGCAATGCAACCCGTTATGCACCACGGTGTTCAGCAGCTCTCTTCATTGAAATGAATAGAAAATCATTGAGATGAAATTGCAAGTACAAGACATATACCATGAGGCTCAATGATGCAATATTAATATATATAGTTATTTGGGATGCACACATTTTTAAGTTAGTAATTGTATTAGTGGTGCTAAAAGTTTAATGTATATTAAAGTATGCTTCAGCAATTCAGTTTCTCTGTAAATATTATAGTATTATGGCAGTTTATAATAAATACATTCATTATCTTCTGATGCATGAAAAAAATGGGTTAAAATTTTTCAGAGCCCTTTCTCTGATTTTCTAATGTTCACGTCATCTCTTCCACTGATGATGTATCCATTATTCTTTTCATCCCAATCTGTCTCTTTTGACTTGATCACTCCAGTCATTCTCTACTTTTATCTCAATGTCCAATAATTCCATCTCTCTCTCTTTTTTTTAAAGAAAATGTTTCCTCATCTGTCCGTTGCTTTCTGTGTCATCATGCTTTTTTCTGCCTCTCTCTTTCACGCTCGCTCTCTCGCTCTCTCTTTTCATGCACTCTGATGATGTGCCAGCCCCCGGTCTGTCTGATCTATCTTGGTGTGATAATCCATGCTTGGGCTGTGGACCATCAGCACTCTGTCGCTCTGCAGCAGTGTTCGCCTGGGCTGGATCTGTCAGGGTCAGAACTTAAGCTGTGAAAGAGCCCTAGACTAGATATCAGCCTTACCCTCTGCCATCACTTAAACACGACACGTCTCTGTTCCCTTGCCACTCTCTTCACCTTTTCTATCTACATGTCTGCCTCAGAAAAATGCTAGCACCTTTTTTCCAATACAGAACACTGGTGAAAATATTAGATTTTTTTTTTTTTTTTAGAAAAGTGTAAACATAAAGTTCAATAACTAAGTCCTTTTTGCCTTACCTGATTTGTTGCTTGCTAGATTTTTGGACAGATGTATTTTGCAAAGGTTTACCCTTTAGAATTAAAAAGACAAAGCAGCAATAGTAAAATGAATTGCAAAAATGTAAACTATTTGTAAGATCTCCTTGTAGCAGCCCAGGATTATCTGTAGCTGTAATTCAGTTTTTGTTTTTGCTAATTCTTCTGCTTCGTCTTCTTTTTTTTTTCTTCTTCTTCTTTTACTACTTCTTTTACTTTGACCTATTCTTCTACTTCTACTTCTTCTTCTACTACTTCTTCTGCTACTTCTTTTTCAACAAAATTGACCAACTGCAACCTATATAGACTGCATACTCAGGCCTGCTATATTTTCTATATGTGTAATGTGTGAAAAGTCCGTTTTTATTATTTTGATTGTGAACACTGTCCATTCAAACTTATTAGAGATTAGAAATTAAGACATTGTGAAAATTTCATATTGTAAAAAAAAAAAAAAATCACAATATTAATGCCATTTTACCCAATCCTGTGCCTGAATACATGGCATTAATGCACAGTGTTATGTATTTTGAGCAAAAAAAGACATGTACATTATAGATCTATGTTAGTGGGCCTTGTAGCCTTTCGCAGAACCTTGTAGTAGTTAGCTTGTAGCATAGACATCCATAGAGAATTGTAAGTCACAATGTTGACCGATTTTACATATGCGTAATGTACGTAATGTCTCAAAATATTGCTGTCCTCCCCACCCCTGCCTAAAGACTCTCTAGTTTAGTCCTAGCCAGTTCCAGTGTAGTGCTACTAAGGTGGTAAACTAAACTGTGCTTTCTTTGCGTTTAATGAAACAACACTGTATCTTCTCAGCTACTGCTAATTCAATGTCATTGTACAGCTGAAGGCCTTTAATGGAGAACATTAACTGCCCTAGCCAGTTTTACTGTCTAAGAGTTCCAGACATAGGTTTGGCAGCACTGGGGATCAAAACAATTATTATAAGCCCCATATTGTCTGCTATGCTTCTAAAGCCTAAAATATTGCTAACATTGTGTATCCATTATCATGTTTGTAATTAGCCTCTGCTGTTTTATATATGACTATTTGCAGACGAATTAGTATTTGTAGAGTATTCTTATTTAAAATCTATTTCACTGTGGTTGTTAATACACCTTCTGTATTGCAGCCATACTGTAGACTAATTTCACACCGTCACTAAGACGAGACACTGTGACAAAAGGAAGTGAGACCATGTAACTGACTGTGTGCGCGTGTGTGTGTGTGCATGTGCCCTCGGCAGACACGGTGTCAGGCAAGCTGCAGAATAACAACATCTACACCATCGCCAAGCGCAACGTAGAGGGCCAAGACATGCTGTACCAGTCCCTGAAACTCACCAACGGCATCTGGATTCTCGCCGAGCTCCGCATTCAACCCGGCAATCCCAACTATACGGTAAACACTCTGATGTATTTTCTGCTTCTGTGTGTTTTCCACATCTAAGGCTGTGGAAATGCAGCTGTAAATGATGATAGATGGGCTTTTCCAAACCATAAGAGTGAAAATAATACGAAAAACAACTGCAAAACGCAGCATTTAGCCATTCTCAATTAAATGCAAAGTGAACAGCACTATAGAGTAGACATATGAAATGCACTAATGCGTTGTGAGTGAGTTTTTGAAGGTGATGCTCAACAGCATTGATGGGTTACATATAAGCAGTGCTCTGAACCAGTTCAAGGGGAGGAAAAAAATAAACAATAACCGTAAATTTAAACACAGTTTTACTAGGAACAAAAACAAAACCTAAAACCAAAACCTACCTTAAGCCCTATCCGAACGGGATTAGTCTCTCAGGTGGGTCCTGGGGTAACTTTCTCTTTTATGGGGTTTCTTCTGTGATTTTATGTCTGGAACGACCATGTATGTTTTTCTCTCAGATATCCTATGTTTTTTTTTTTTACTGAACTCTGTGGCCCTCCTGTAATTTTATTCCTGTTTTGTCATATATATAGTTAATATATAATATTAATATTAACTAAAACACTGAATTAAAATATATATATATGTATTTCAAGAATACACTACTGCAACAAAATGAAAATTCTATTTTATTATTGTATACAATATGATATTGCACACCCAAAACTGACGTATTAGAAAATACAAGAATTTTATCAGATTTGTAACAGAAGTCAATGATCCAGAATCAGAAAGTCATGATACTAATAATGCAAAAAAAAAAGTAGTACAGTGATGTGATGATTAGGGGTGGAGGGGATATGGCATGATATTTCAGGGTGTAATATCGTTCACGGTATTCAAAAATGTTGGCGATGATATGGCACACCCCTAATTGCAATGTCAAATTTTTCAATATTGTGCAGCCCTAATCTGTATACAATACAAACTTTAAGATGATCAAATATGTTTGATGAATCTTGTTACACAAAATATGACTCATTCCATTCCATTCATTTTCTATTGCATTATTTAGTAATGGTTTTTCCTTATTATCATGTAGTTGTGTAATGCTGAACCTGCGTCATTGCTGAACTCCGGTGCAATGTGATGAATGTGTGGCCCTGAGAGACTGTGTTCTGCCTGGCTGGCTTTTTATGTGTTTAAAACGAGCAAGAAGGTCAAGAGGACTAAGGATTTTGAGTAACAGGCTTGCGCTCAGGTCCAAAGCTGGATCGATCTCCAATTTGTTGCAGCGTGCTCTGACCTGAGTGATGCCCTTTGACGGATGTTGTAGGTTGTAAACCCTCCCTGTACCATATAAAAAATACATTGCTTCTCCTTTTTTTTAGATTGCATTTCTTTTTTCTGTGTTTTTGAGTGTGAAATGGCTTTGAACAAATGCCAGGCTGCATGGACTTTTCTCTTATTCTTACTCTTGTTTTACTTCACCAATCTCGCTGTTGTAACACATCCTTACATAAGCTTTTGACATGAGTTCTCTTCATGACTTAATTGCATATTCATTCAGTGCAGACGCTCCGGAATAAACTAAGCCATAATAGCAGTAAGAAACTCTGTGTCTTCGTCCAAAGGGCAGGGTGGACAAGGTGATCCCTGCAGCATTTAAATATGTGCCTCTGGTGTCATCAGTATTAAAGGAGAACCATTTTTAAGGACGGAGCATTAACATAAATTGATTAGCATACTCTTTGCTCACCACCACCACCATCCACACCCTTCATAGCATATAATCTCTTTTCATGTGTGTCCAAGCCTGGTATTTAGACCGTAAACCAGGGCGACCACATTTAACACTTTTTAAAAGGTGGAGCAATAATTGTGACACAGTTGTGCTCAGTTTTACATAGAGCATGATGAAATAACTGGCTGTCTGACAAGTGTGTAAGAGCTTTTTTCCGTCACTGGCTCTAATCAGGCCCTAGAGTGATTGTAGTTGCAGAGTACTGGGGCCAAGCACCTTTTTGTATGCCAGCTTCAGCACCCAATGTGAGGCCTGGATGAATGTATTAATCCCTTGATTAGAGACGACCACCCCTCGGGTATTCCAGCAGGCATCTGTTTGGGCACTGCTGCAGGGCCTGATTACCTGGACCCCCCCACGAGACTGCTCTGGCCCAGTTTGATTAGAGCCTGACTCCTTCATTCTGTAAATTGATTTTAATGGGTAATTTACCCTGGGTATACTGACACTGTTGGCTTGGCTTGGCTGGGCTTTGAACCGAGAAGGAAGTTCCAGGCCAGCTGGGTTCCAACTAGGAATCAGTGATGTAAAGGTTTAGTGCCAAAGCCAATGCACACACCTGATTTCAGACAGAAAGATTGTTGAAAACTAGCAGTTGGAGTGGAAAGTGAAAGATTAAATGCACATAATATGGTTATCAGGTGCCTGTCGACCTAAAAACCAAACCAGGCACAAGTGGAAAGGTACACTCATTAATATTATTATAATTAATTATAATTAGTCTTTAAGGTCTGTAAGTCTTTTAGCTTTTTGGTATACTTTTGTACTTGTAAAGTTTGAGTGTTTTAAATCTTAGGAAGCCAAATGCCCTCTTCCTGTCAAAGTAAAATTTAACAAACAGTATCCCAATATTATGTTTTACTGTACTGTAGTGAATCTTCAGATCAAAGTTGTCATTTTTATTTGATTAAAAGTTCACACATAAAGAGTCATTAAACAGAGCTCATGTTTCTGTTTGGATAGAATCAGACTGATTGCAAATTATGGTGGGTTTTTATGTTTAATACTATGACAGTTTTTCTATAATTTGATGATGAAATAAATAATGCAGTATATTGTCTTGCTTTCAGTACTGTGATATATTGCAATATATTGAATCTTAGTTCATATTGTATAGACAGGATATTGCCAATACACAGCCCTATTAAGCACCAGACTTTCTGGCAATTGGCCGAAGTGTTTCTGGACAGAGTAGCAATTATTAATCAGCCGCTTGGTGTGGTTTGAGTTAAGGAGTTGATATTATCATCTATAACCTTAAAAGCGTCTGCCTGATATTGTTTAGGTTTTCATTTTCCCACCAAAGCTAAGTTCATTCAGCAGGTAAAAGCTGCGCAATTCTGATTTTGTTTTTCATCATGAGTAAGAGATGTGTCATTTGTATGGCGTGGTGTGAACGGCAACAAACACACTAAATATAACATTTTCAGTTCTAAATGAGGCCACTTCAGTTTGAGATTTTAAAATCCAATGCATATAATTTGGCAACAATGACAGAATGAACAGCCAATGTCAAGGAGACAGAAAAAATGTTTGTGGAAAAACAGAAAAATAGGCATGGTAGATAAAATGACAACAGCGGTAAACAAAGGTTTTATTGGCAGAATAATGAGTATTTGTGGTCATAATAATTATTTGTGGTCATATCTCTGTCTCAATAATATTATATGGCTTGTGCGGCTACTGCCGTATCTAATGAAATAGCCAAGTGCGGTCGCAGCATCAAAGTAAAATAACATGCATAAGAAATAAATTGAAAGAAACAAAGATGCAAAACAAAGCAGTGTCTGTGGCTGAATAATAATTTGGCCTTTTATTTGAACCTGTTTATATATAGTCCAACCTCCAACAGATGCTGTTGTGATGACTTGACCAAAGTTAATCACTTCTTCACCTGTTAGTAGTTTTAATCTTTTGGCTAATTGGTGTAGGATTCTAGTGCAGAACAACTTAAGCCATGCTACATTTTTGTGCTAATGAGAATACATATATATATATATATATATATTTTTGCCATATTTGTTTAAAAATGTTTGAATAAAATCCTCCTTTTTAAAAATGATTTGCAATGCCGGGCATGTTCTCTGTGTGGATTTGAGGATATATTTGAGGAATATATAAGTCCTGCGTAGTTCAAAGGAAAGAATATTCCCTGAGAATGATTCTTAATTAAAACTGGACAATAGTCACTGTGCTTTTGTCAGAGCTGGACACAATGCTATTCACACCCTCCATCTACACTTCCAAGGCGTGTGTGTGTGAGCTTTTAATACAGTGTGCTCGCTCTGTGTAGTTAAATCCTTTATACGGTCTTATGTCATTAAAATTTGGATACACATTGAACAGAGTTAGCTTAATGGCATAAAGCAGTTTGAACATAGCCCTTTATGACCGTGCTTTTGTACAGGACTACCCAAAGTGAATAGCAAGTCATTTGTTGCTTGGAAACGTTGTAAGGACAAACAGTTTAGTCAGGCTGATGGACAATATGGCTCGAGTCTGTGTTTGCATAAAACTAAGTAAAGTAGGATAAAGTGCCTTAGCATGTAATGTCTATTTACTGACTGCTGCACGTTTTAGTGCAAGCTCATCAGATCACACAGTACATATTACATATTACGTGTTTTTCTACCAGTGTGGAAATAGGAACACTGGTGTACGTTTTTACAAATCACCAAAAATAACTTTACAAATCAATATTGTGATAGGAATCATTTCATAATATTTGTATATATTTTTTTATTTATTTAATTATTTTAGGCTGTTTGTAAAATGGATACCACATTTACCACATACACTTTATTGTAAAGGTTCTTAAACCAGTAGCACACAAAGCATTTTTCTGCTGGTTCTGAATACAAATCTACTTCCAGTAGGGATGGGCATTATGGCCCTTAAATAATATCACAATGGTTCTGGTTATTTCTGCACCAACAATATTATTGGTGATATTAAAATATGTATTTTATTGATTTCAAGAATATACTACCTCAACAAAATAAATGTATTACACTACATATAAAATGTTTACAGTTACTCTAGACATTTTATTTAATAAACAACAGTAACTTACCAAGACTTCTATAAACTAATAATAATAATAATAATAATAATAATAATAATAATAATAATAATAATAATAAAAATACCAAATAAATATTAACATGCAAGTAACATCCTCCAAAATCTACGGTACTAACTAAAGGTACTAATGCAAAATTTCTCGTCCATCCATATAAACTGCAGACTTTTAGCAATTATACAGAAAATGCTCTTAAAGCTAAAGTAGACTGCTTTTCAAGACAAAATACTCCTATTATTGCAATATTATTTTATATACAAGCTATTTTCGTGTTGCTGTATATTGTGTATGATGTGATATGGCAGCAGCCTCCCAGAGATCATTATATCTAGATTACTTAGGGTCTAGGTTTATAAAGCAATCACTAGGAACATCATCACCTGCAAATGTGCAGCAGACAAAAGCAGTGTCTGCTTAAAGCGAACTCCAGTCCACCTGTTTCTGCACCAGTTCAGCATCTGTTATCTCAAAAACTGCTTTCACACTTGACCAAACAGACCCAATTCTCAGAGCAATCACTCCGGGCTCCGAAAAACAAAACTCTCATCTAAAAAACCAAGATAAAAAAAGGCACAAAATCCTGTTGTGGGAAGCTTGTGAAACCAGAGCTGCACGTTTTATCAAAAATATCTCTGATCTCTGGCAAGACTGCAATTTGTTTAGTTAAAAATATATTTATATATATTTCTAGCTGTCCACGTATGCAGAATTTTAAGTTGAATATAAAAGTTTTTAAATATCACTTATATACCAGTACCAATAGTATGTAAGCAAGCACTATTTACTACTAATTACAAGTAAAAAGGTAATTTTTCAGAGAACAGAGCAAAAGAATGATCTATCCTGGATTAGAAATACCATTTAACCCAGGGGGGTCCAAACAGTTTCATAAACCTGTTGACATTTTAAAAGATTATTGTTTTCATATCTTTAAGAACACATTCTGCCCTTTCATTGACTGTTAATTACTCTTTTCCCTTTCTTCTCTCTCTCTCTCACAGCTCTCTCTGAAGTGCAGGGCTCCAGAGGTTTCTCAGTACGTGTACCAGATGTATGATGCCGTGCTGAAGAATTGAATCCTCTCTCCATTCCTCCAGCACTTCATCCTGTAATCATTCCTGCGGTACAAGAATACACCTCCTCCCCATTTTCCACTATTTCCAAATGCATCTGTTGGGATTCACCTTTTTTCCGTCAGTGCCCCAGAAGTATCCACAAGCATTCTGCTCGAGTGTCTTTGTGTCGTGGATGAAGTGTAGATGGTGCATTGTGCCTCTTCCACTGCATTTATTGTCCCTGCCGTTATAAAACATGTATGAGTCTTACTTCTATTGCTTATGCTTGTATGTGATGTGTATTTGCTGAACTTGCCCATTCCAATGGTAAAGAAAGATATATAAAAATAATCTGTGTGCTGAGCTGATGGTGTTTCAGGGGCCATACCGTTTTTCACTTGGATCTTTTTGAGTTTTATATTTTCAGGCAGAATCAGAGCTGCCAGAACACAGGAAACACACAACACACTTTTTTGGAACCAGCATGACCTTTGTAGCTAACGGGAGGCAGGAGAGAAAGAAGGATGCAGTGCAGAGTGTAGCCAGAGTTGGATTTGTTTTTAGATGCCATAAAAAGCTAATGCTGTCTTTTTTTTACAGTCGCCACTCCAGAACCACTATATTCAGTAGCTCTAAAGGCCAGCGCACACTTGACTCAACAAACACCAACATTCTGTTCCTGACAGTTTTGGTATTGTTGGATAGGTAGAATAGGGGAAGAACATTCTAGAACTGATTGAATGAGTAGAGGGCATTCTAGAACAGAGTGAATGAGGGGAATTTTAGAACCAAGTGAATAGAGAAGGACATTCTAGAACAGTGCAAAATGATTTTGAGGACATTCTAAAACTGAGAGAATGAGACACATGCATTCTAAAACTGAGAGAATAAAACAAGCACATTCTAGAACTCAGAATAAGAGGGAATTCTAGAAATAAATGAATTTATGTAAGCATTCTAGAACTGAGAGAATGACTGACTTGATTATAG
This sequence comes from Astyanax mexicanus, assembly GCF_023375975.1. Taxonomy (NCBI): domain Eukaryota; kingdom Metazoa; phylum Chordata; class Actinopteri; order Characiformes; family Acestrorhamphidae; genus Astyanax; species Astyanax mexicanus. Next base: position 29,672,045 of record NC_064408.1, read on the forward strand.
AACTGATTGAATATTGGGATCTGAATAAATGGAGGGGGCATTCTAGAAATGATCAAATCAAGGGAGTTGTTCTTGAGTTAAGTGTATTATGAGAGAGAATTCTAAAACTAAGTAAATGAAATTCTAGAACAATCTAACTGGAAATGGACATTCTAGCGTGAACAGAGGGACATTCTGTTCTAGAACAGTGTGAATGAACTTCAGGGCTTCTAGAACAGTGTGAATGAGAAAAGGATATGCTAGGACAGATTAAAGTAAAATAGAATATTTCAGAACTGAGGAAATTCTAGAGCATCATATAAAACAGAGGGTACTCTCTGTATCTTTCAGCAGTTTCTAATAGTGTTCGGTTTTGTTGGTGATTGTTGGGTTTGGGTGATCTGGTCTAGGATTATTGTGCCATTGTTGAGATTTCGCCTTTTCGTTTTTTCACCATTCTTTTTTTTTTTGCCTTGTGTCGTTTTATGTCACCCTCATTTAATTGTGAAAAACTGTGAAGCAGTACATTGCCAATTGTTTGGGTAAAGAAATGAGCTTTGCATGCCTTGGCCTATTCCTATAATAATGACACGTGTATTCATGTTTATTAATATTGTGTATTATTCTGCCTCCTGAACATGACCACACTCCACATTCACTCCGTTGCCATAAATCAGCGACGAGTCATCAGTAATGGCAGTGTGTAGATGTTACCGGGAACACTTTTGGTTGTGTCTGTTCATTCCAGACTGAATGCACGTATCCGTGTATGACATTTTGGGCCCAATTAGTCAGTTAGACTCATCCTACCCTGTCACCACATAGCTGTATGGTCTTGTGCAGTGATGTGTACTGTGATTATATAGATTAGCCTCTCTCTCGGGTTATACCATCTATCATCTATGGATATTAAAAGCTCTTCAGTAGTAGCATATGTTGTACTTGCAATTGCAGTCGCAATGGAGGGAACAAAAGTGTCAAACACACAACTGTGCCAGCTGTTTAGGTGTTTAATAATAACTGTTGAGACATTTGACTTTTTGAGGTTTTTAAAGGAACCATGCTCATTAGTGTGTATGTAATGGTAGTAGGAAGAAATGTGACCTCCATTTTTTGTTGCCAGAAATGTTTGTGCCTGTGATGATGCATGTAGGCCAAAAAACACTTTTCACAACTTTTCAAAAATACTCCACTATCTTTGAATCTTTGAGCCATATATATCTTAAAAAACATAAAATAATTCATTAAGACTGTATGGGACCTCCTTGCATTTCTGCAGTACCAGTGTGTGTGTGTTGGTGTAGAGCTGAATGAATAAAATGTGCTTCAGTACTAAACATAATGTAACCTCGCCAGTCAAAAAACACAATAAAAGTACATCACTGCTGATGAAATTGCTTATTTCAGAAGACATTTCTCCAGATGTGTGTTTAGATGCTAATATTTCAAATAGAGGCCTGCCTTTGTGTTCTCTTTTGTCCTTCTCCCATTATAGAACAGCCCTGTTTCTCCTGCCAGACCTAAAGCCTCAGTCATTCCTCCCTCCTTTTGTTATCCCTTCTTACTACCAATGTTTTACTTCATGTATTTTTCATTTTCAATAAAATCGTCCCTGACCGTATCGCCTTCTCGTCTGTGTCTCTTTGGCATGAATGGAGTCTTGACTTTCCAGATAACACGTCTGGACGCAGCTGTCTGATTAGCCCAGTGTAATCTCTTCCCTCTATGAGAGAGTCTCAGTTGAATACTGAACAGGTCGCTTGCTTTATGACACTTCAGCGGCAGGATTCACGGGGGGTGAGTTCAGGGTCTGGCTGCAAGACTGTCGCCCTGGCTCTTTTTTACTTGAGCTCTAGGTCTTTTCTTTAATACCAAAAAAGTCACATTATAAAGGCAAAATCTGAGCAGAAGCTTGTTAAATATCACTACGAGTGCTGTCTCCAGCACTGCACTGCATAATACAGTGTCAGACTGCCAGTCTTCTTGCTTTATCACAATTATTTTTTTTTTTATTCTTTTTGTCTTCGTGTTTGAATGGAAGGAATAATATAAATGTAAATATTAGAAGGGCAACAGGGCAGCAATGAACAGTAATTTCATTTGTTTTCATCGCATTACCTGTAAGTAAATTTATAAATATAAAATAATAAAAACGAAATAAATAAAGGAATAGATACTTTTTTAAAGCATCATTTCATTTTTTTAATTTTATTTCTACATTTATTTTGTATGTATTTCCCTGTTGCTAAATTTGAGTTAATCACAATTATGCATTTATTAAATTCCATACATATTAATTTTATGAATTCTTTAACATTCATCATATTTATTTATTTTTAAATATTTCCATATTTCTAAATGTTTAATTAATATTTGATTAATTATTTACACAATTCTTAATTTATTCAATTCTGTATTTCTCAATTTTCCATTCATTTGTAAGTATTTTTACATTTCTATATTTATTTCTATATTGTGCTTATATTTTATTCCATATTTCTGCATTCTAAATTCCATTTATGGTTTTCTTTTTTCTTTTTTCATTTAGTTAATTTCATATTTCCACTTTTAATTTCTGTGTGTTAGGCTCTAGTGGCTGGTTTCACTTAATGAATGAATGATACCAATAATGAACTGGTGCATTGAATGAAAGAATAATTGACTTTTTACCTTCTGTGTTTACCATCCTGTTTAATACTCTGGTAGGACCTCTCACCAAATTATAATTATAAGTAAACAAATACAAAAAAATAACAATTGTGTATACACATAAATATAGGAATTCACAAATAAGTAAATAATAATAATAACCTTTGCATGACCAAAATGTGTTTAATCATTTACTTGATTAAATGCATGTATTGATTTATTTATTATGTAATTTTGTGTACTTTAGTCTCTCGCTGAACCCTGGTCTTTGCAGTCTAGACACGTTCCTGGGCTTCACCACTGAATAAATGTATCTACAGGTCATCTCTCTTCTCCTGACACTGTGTGAAGTGGTACAGAACCCTAAATGACAGTGGATTCACATATTTACTTATTTTTTGTGCTCATTTATTGTTTTGTCTATTATCACAACATACACATTGCTTCCTAAAATAACAAATGTATTTTATCAAGAAAATGGCCTACGTAATTTGAGAAATTGAAGCATAATACATGGGCATAGCTTAAAAATATGGATGCTCATAGGTCAGTGCAAGACCCACACTTTTTCATTTTCTGTTTCTGTGTCCGTGTGTGTAGATCTGTTTACATCTCTCAGAACACAGAGTTTGACAGTAAGCTGCACGCAATGCCCTCATAGTAAACCCGGGTCACTCCCCCTCACTGACAGATACAGGCCTCAGAACAAAGAACTCTGACACACAGCATGACTTCCAGAAAAAAAGCTCCCAGTAGCTAAATGCTCCTCAGAGACACGCAGTGCCCCCAGAACCCAGTGCTTGTTCAGTGCGATTGATGAGATCAGGAGGACAGTGTGCAGTCTGCATGAAGAAGAGATAGATAGTACACTTAGAAAAACACATCACAGAAATAACTGATGCAAACACACACAGTGTTCTGATCTTTTGCGATTATTATTGAGTTCGTTTTATACTTCATATCCATTAATAAAAAAAAACAGTGATGAGAAACCTAAAATTAAATATTTGGGCAAAACTGAGATGAAGAGTCAATGGATCACTGAAAATGGAAGTAAATAAAATATGCAAATCCTCAGCCCTTTAGAGCTTCAGTTGAGAGATTGGTATGACCTGGTTCTGTTTATTCGTACAGGGTGTGCTGAGTTTTTTTTTATGTGTTTTAAATGCTACAACATATTTCTCCCTCCTAAAGTACATTTGAGATAAGGACTAGTTTTACTTGGCCCCATTTTTTTCATCAATTTTTCATTCCTTATTCCTTTTTTTAGGATTTGTTTCACTCAGTTTAGTTCAAGTCCCAAATTGATATACACACTGATCACCTTAGCTTTACTGTAGAGACCAGACCAAAAAGAGAAGAACATCACTTAACTGTGATAAGGAATGGATGTTCTATGAAGTAAAGGTTTTGCTTCCTTCAAGTCATGCCGGTGTTGTGCCAAATTCAGCACCCCCGCTAGGAAAAGCACCCGCCTCGGGAGCGCACACGTATGTCTTCTTGGCTTTAACTTTTTTTAGTAAATGAAGATATCCAAGATGCTGTTCTAAGCTACACTGACTCCTAAGAAATAACGAAAAATTGTCATACAACCTGCAGACTCTCCCGTGAGGGAATGCTTTTCCTGGCGGGGGTGCTGAATTTGGCACCATAGTAGTGCCGGAATCTGCACCCCTCCATGAAAAAAAACCCGTCATGAAAAGCACTCTCAAACCTCTCTCATCTTCTTGATAAAAGTGCTTTAACTTTAATTCGGCACAACACCGGGAATATATAATATACACATGGGGTTTGATATTGATATTTGATAAACATTTTTTCAAAAATAAACAACAAATACATTTTATCATGGTGTTCGTGTTGTTTCTGACTTATACCACTATCACATCATATAAATCACATCATCCTTACAAGCTTCAAAGCCAAAAGAACAGATGTCCAAGGTGGATCTGAGGGCACGAATTGACCTGCTGCTTTTACACACATTTGGTCTTATTTTAATTACATTTAAATAACTTTTATTTGTAAATTAACAACATTCTCACCTGATAAATTAAACTGTAATACTTTTTTGGGGGCAACTGTTTCTACTGTTCATTAAAGTACTCCTCTACAGGAACTAGACAAGCAGTGTGTGGGCACTTTTAGATCTGTGTCGGCAATGGGTGCAAATTAAAGTAGCTGAATGTGCTGGTCCTCACTCTCCTATACACTGTAAAACATATTAGCAGCTTCAACCCAAGTTCAGTCCTGGCCAAAAAAAAGTCTCCACCTGGATTTAACTAAGTAAATGATGTGGGGTTGATGCTGCAGTTGGTCTGCAGGATAAGGTTCAGCAACAGTATGTGCTGAAAGAATGAGGTCAGCTGACTACCTGAATATACTGAATATAGACCAGGTTATTCCATCAATGGATTTCTTCTTCCCTGATGGCACAGGCATATTCCAAGATGACAATGTCAGGATTCGTGCAACTGGAATTGTGAAAGAGTTGGTTCAGGGAGCATGAGATCATCATTTTCACACATGTTCACCGCAGAGTCCAGACATTAACTTCACTGAGAATCTGAATCAGAATTTGGGATGTGCTGGAGAAGGATTTGTGCAGTGGTCAGACTCTACCATCATCAATGCTGCAAGATCTTGGTGAAAAAATAACGCAACTCTGGATTGAAATAAATCTTGTGACAATGCAGAAGCTTTTTAAAACAATGCCACAATCAAAGCTAAAGGCAGTTCAACAAAATATTTTTGGTGGCGACTTTTTTTTTGTTGGCCAGTTTCAAGTTCATTTATCTCATTCCAAATTTCAATTTTATTAAAGTAACATAAAAACCTAGCTAAGAGCGTTAAGTTGAAATTACAAAACTTAATTTGATGGGCTAAGATAAAAAAAGGTTTTCATAAATGATTGTCTTAATATGTGAGGGCCTGGAGCATTGCAGTGGTAGGGGAATGTGTGGGTTAGTTGGCTAAGAAAGGGAAAATATTGTGTACAAATAAAAAATATGATAAATTAAAAGAATGTGTGCTGTTTTTTTCGCCTCTTGTAGTTCTAGTCTTGAGTCCTCTCTCTCTGTTCCTCTTACACCACTAGAGAGAGTACCCCCCCCCCCCCTCTCTCTCCCTCAGTGTGTGACAGAGGGTCAGCACGTTCATCCCTCTCTCTGAGAGTTCACAGCTCACAAAACCCCAGCATCCTCACACCTGGACACATCTGACCACAGAGTGTGTAAAGTGACGCGAGCTGACAGGTACGGGTACCACGTGGTTACTTAGCAACAAGGCGAAAAGGCTGTGTTGCTAAGAAACAGCCGCAGAGTCGTGCACATGTTCAGGAGTAAAATCAGAGACCAAAGAAATGCAGATAAAGCTTAAACTGAAATGAACAGTTAATACTACAGTATTATTAATATAATCTGCTCGGTGTATCAGCGGACAGGAGCAGCAGCAGCCGGTCAGCGCTGTGTTCAGCAGCCCGATCTCCTCTCAGAGCTCCGCTGCGTCCCCCGTGTTTACCCCTCAGTCTCCCCGCGCTGCTCTCCGCTTCACTCACCCTCCTCTCTCTCAGAGCCGCCGAGAGCCGAGTCCGAATCACCGATCCAACCGACTCCGCGGAATTCCCTCATCCAAAGAATCGAACACTCAGTTAAACGATTCATTGATTCTCAAATCGACTCCATTCCGAACTCGCTGCTTCTACTCACCAGTAGATCCACAAATAGCAACGAATTACAGCTAAAATAAGGCCAAAGTCTGTGTAAATAAGGGGATGCTCTATTAGAAACATTATAGAAATATTCTCATGTTTTCTACAGAGCACTCATTTTTCAGTATACACTAAAAAATAAAAAAAACTGTTAATGCTTAAATAAGTTATTGAACTTTACTCAGTTACCAACAAAATGCTCTTCTTACTTGCTGTTTTAGTTCCAGTTAATAGCAAAATGTAATGACGGTACTTGTTGTTTTAAGTTCAGATAACTTTAATCAATTAAGCAGCAACTGAGCATGCTCAGAAGCCTTAAACCCACACTGCCATGTTTATGTCAGCTTCTCACTCGAAAGCTCAAACAGCCTCTCTATTGAAAAAACAACTATCGGAATTCTGCAGGGATCTCTACAGCATTTATATTCTGTTTTTTTAACTACAGAACACTACACAAATATTAAATGCACTTCTCAATTGTTTTTAGGTACCAGTCATTGAGCTTGCCATTTTGAATTCAGATAACTTTTCCCTTAACAGGCAAATATTACATAGATATAGATGTTACATGATATTACAAAAATATTAAAAATATTAATAATATCTCAATATCAAGTTTAAAGCGGTTCTTTACTGCCACTGGGCTTATGTTCAGCCACCCTTTCTCTCTATCCCTCTCAATACACATGCATTACTACATAACCTCTCTCACTCATAATATTGTAACATTAGTAACACAACTGTAACACAATAGTCATAGCATGGTAATAACATGGTTAAAATGTAATTTAAACAACACGACAATTATAATAACATTGTAATAACACAATGGTATGTCATTGCAAAAACATGGCACAATAGTTATAATATTGTAGCACAAATTATTTTTGTAACTGAGTCTCAATATTAACGTATTTGTATTTGTTTTCCCTTTTACAAACACTAGTATTTCCTTAAGGAAATGCATATGTAGCTATATATGCATATGATAGTGTTACTATGGGTCTTTAGTAAGGGATATTCAAACATATACCTATAAATAGCAAAATCAGAGAAATTGATTCAGAAACTAAAGTCAGAAACTGGTCTTATTTTATTCCAGAGCTGTATGTCAAAACGCTAAAAAAAAAAAAAAAAAAAAGAGTCGGTTCAAATGATTCACCCTTTCAGGAGTCGAGCATCTCCACTAAGCGCAGTTTTGGCACTGGAGGGAGGAGGAGGAGGAGGAGGAGGAGGAGGGATTGAGGGGGAGCCCTTGTTTGACCACCATTCCTCCCTCTGCTGTCAGAGGCTGAGTGTGAAAGCCCCGCGCTGTTTCCTCACTCAGCCTGCAGGGGTCTGGCGGTGCTGCGGGGGTCTGGCGGTGCTGCGGGGTTTACCGGTCGGTGCGGTGCGGCTCGGTTTGCGCTCAGCAGTTTGCGCAGTTTGTGCTCGCGCGCAACGCTGGCGCGGCGGACGGGCGCTGAGACCTGGCCGGTGTATGAGGGCTGCTCCGCGGACCTCAGGAGGATGTCCCTTTTTCAAGAGAGCCGCTGCCTCCGCCGCCGCTCCCGCGCGCACCTGGAATACCCATGCTCCGAGCGCCGAGCAGCCGCCCGAGAAAAGTCGTGAAAAGTCCGTCTCTCCTCGAGCGCGCGGGGCTCGCGGCAGCGCATTCTCCGCACGCGGCCGAGCTGCTCACCTGCGATCAAGGTACAGTACCGTGAGTCTCGTCCGCGAACCAGGAGCGCGTTCATCACAGGTTCACCACAGCGTGGGGCGAGCAGGGGGTCCACACAGAGCCCCCCAACAATCAGCAACACCGAGCCAGTGAGTGTTAGAGCACTGTTTACACAAGGGTGGGGCATCATCAGTAAAGTAGAGTAAAAGAGATACACAGTTTACTGCTGGGGATGAAACGATACACTTCTACTGTGCAACGATATGTTTAATGTTCCATACTGTCAAGTAAAGCTTCAGTCTGATTTCAGATATTATGATCAAACATGCCTGTACACTCTAACAAAAATAACTACAGATTTGTACTTAAAAAAAAGTATAAAGCTTGTCGCTGAGGTTCAACAGAGAGTACCTTCCAGTCAAAAGCCCTATCTGGATGGGATTAGTTTCTCAGGGGGTCCTGGGGTAATTTTCTCTTTTATGGGGGTCCTCTGTGACTGAATTCCTGTCCGGAAAGACAATGTATGTATTTTCCTCAGATGTCCTCTGAGAAAATTACAGGTTGAATTACCTACAGTTTTTTTGCTGAACTCTGTGGTCCTCTGCTAATTTTAGTCCTGTCCAGATCCACATTTCTGAGAATCGACACCTCGCATTTAATAAAACAGGTATTTGTTCACTGCCTTGCAATAATTACACTTTAGGCGCGTGTTTTTTCTATGGAGATCCACGTAAACACAACAGCCAGTAGAAATGGAGGAGCTCCTGAACGCGATGTTATGTGACTGAGAAAGCCTAAAAACTTACTGGTCCTCCTGTTTTTTCAATTGCAATCCGGATGCAAGAGTTGAAGTGTGAAATATTTTTCAGAGAGAAACTCCTGTCCGGTAAGGGCTAAAGTCTTTTTTCGTACCCATGTTTTTTTTGTACCAGTAAAGATTACAAAAAGATTATAAACATTATCATCAACTGAATATGTGTCAAGAAAGTGATGATTTGCCAGGCTTTCAAATGAAAAATGTATAATTAAAATATATATAGTTTATTAGTACAGTGATACAGAACACAGAATGTACCTTTTGCTTGGTTAAATGGTAAAAAAATGTACTTCCTGCTGTTAGAAAAGACTTTCTACTTCTGAGGAAACACATTTGACCCTGTAAAGACCAATATTATACCTTTAAGTGTACAATTATGAAAAGTGTACCTTTGAGTTTTACAATGTAAAAAAAATTAGGGCTGGGAAGGTAATCAAATGCATTTGATTAAGCATGTTTCTGTTTTAATGTGATTTTCAAAATGGGATAATAAAGAGTGTATATCTTGCCATATAGAAGCTTCCAGAGGGAATATCATTATATAGACATTTGCCTCTGTCTTTTATATGGCAGTGATTTTCATGTTTACATTTTATTTTAACTGAAATAAAACACCTTATTTTTGCACATTGTTTTAATATAAAAGCTGCATGTAAGGTTGAAGAGGTCTGCTTACTATTTGTAACAAAAGTGAAAGAAAACAGAAAAAAAGCTTGTGCACTTTTAATTGTGTTGTCTGTTTACAAATATAAAAATTGAAATTGGTATGTAAGAGACTAAAAAGGGCTCATATTTTGAGCTGAAAAATGATAAACAAAATGGAGAAATATTAGATGAAGTAATCATAGAAAAATAGAATATAATACTACACAGGAATAGATATACCTTATCTGCAAGTAACGGTTATTTTGATAAAACAATTAATCTGCTGATATTTGTTTTATTGATCGATTATTAATTGGCTAAAAAGGAAATACCTGTATTAATATCATTTATTTAATATATATTCAATATATTTGACCACATATTGTTCATATATGAAATATTTTAGAGAAGTAATTTTGTAATTGTATAAGGAAAACACAACTTCTGAAATGTTAATTGAGCATCACACATTCTGACTACCGGTTAAGACTGTCTTAACTCGACAATGCTTTTGGAAAACTGGGCCCTGATCAGTTTGGTGTTTTAGGTTGACTTCAGTGAAATTCGGTTGAAAAAAAAAACTATAAATAAAGCCATTTGGTTATATAGAATGTAAACTTTGTGAAGAGACAAAGAGACATATTGCCGTTATAGTTGTACATTTAATGATTACAGACTGTTCTGGTTTTAAAGTTTCAGGGTTGGATAGCTTAACTTACAGCACACTGTACCTGTGTGAGAGGAGGCTAATATAGAAATGTCTATATGGGGCAGTGTGGCCTTTTCTATTAATATCTTTGTTCCATTTAATTCCTCCTGCCCCTGTTGAAGTGAGCAGGTGCAAAAGTTCCAGCAACTACAACACAGTAGTGGAGGTGCACTAGCCTGTAACACTCACTGTATAGTGCTCAGGTGTGAAGCAGTGTGCTGAAGCAGGTGCTAAACGCTCAGTCGTCCCACTGCTTTCTGATAACTCTTACACTAATTGCTTTCTAATCTGCTAATACTGTGGATTCGCTCAGTTATTCAGGTGTTTGATGAGGTGTGTGAGCCACAGAATATCCATTTCAGTGGGTGTTCTTTTTCTGCTTTGTTCAGCCAGCCCAGAATACATTAGCATTTTTTATAACATATCACATTTGTGAAGCTGTGGTTTGTAGTTCAGTATGTCAAGGTGTCATAGTCATTCATATTCATGCTGTGTAAGTCTTTTTTTATTCTATTTTTTTGGTGGGTTAAGTCACACAATCTGTAGTTGCAATTATCTTATTTTCAGGTTCGCTGCAATTCATGATTATCAGTTCTGTTTTCAGTGTAATTGTTAATATGTTTAAATATTGGCTAATGGCTACACAACTGTACTTCTGTTGTACAGTGGCTTTGAACTTTTCACATTTTGTCACCTTAAAACCACAAACTTGAGATTGAGATTTTAAGTGATCTACTAACACAAAGTGAAGTAAAATGAAAATGAAATAAAAATCCGAAAAGTGTGATGTGCAAAAGTTCAGCTCAAACTCAACCAAGTTGGATGGAGAGGGTCTGAGAACACCACTTTTTATGTCTTGCAACAGAAGCTCAATGGGATTTAGGTCAGGGACTTTGACTGGGCCATTCTAACACATGGATATTCTTTAATCTAAACCACACCTAATGCATAGCATTTAGGCCAAAAAGTTCAACTTTGGTGTCATTTGACCACAGTACCTTCTTCCACATGTTTGCTGTAAATAAAGCACTACTTGCATATGTCTTTTGTTCAACAATGGTTTTCCTCTTGCCATTCTTCCATAAAGGCCAGATTTGTGAATGCATGACTTGAAGTCGTGCACTGGACAGATTCTCCCATCTGAGCTGTGTATTTCGGCAGCTCCTCTAGAGTGACCATGGGCCTATTGGCTGCTTCTCTGAGCAGTGCTATACTTACCGATCTGTCAGTTTGGGAGGACAGCCATGTCTTAGTAGGCTAGCAGTTGTAGATTACTTTTTATAAGTTTTGGATGATGGATTGTACAGTGCTCCTTGGTATGCTTGAAGCTTGGAATGTGTTTTTGTATCCTAACCCTGCTTTAACCCTGTTCACTAGTGTTCTCTAACAAACCACTGAGGCCTTCACAGAACAGATTTAATTATACGGTTCCACTAAATCTGGTGAAAGTCTGGGCTGGTTCACTGAAAAGCACCAAGGTTCTTACAGACTTGAACAGAACCAGTTCCAGAACCAGTTCCAGTACCAGTTACTTTGGTCGAAAAGCACTGTGAGTGTGTTTACATCCTGATCAGATTTCTGAAGTCATCTGAATACTTAAGTGGTTAGGAAAACAGCATACTCCAATTCTGAGATTGGATTAAGGCCTATAAATCTTATTAAGAAATCTGATGATGAAAGATGAGAGTACAGATGTAAACACAGGTAAGGATATTTATTAACAAACCAGATTAAAACAAAAGCAAACATGGTTAGTATAATGCAAAACCAGAATAAAAACATGACTATGAAAACTAGAATAGAAAAACTGAGAAAACTGGACAGGGGAAACTAAACTAGGAGAACAAAACTGATGAACTATGACAGCTGGATTTTAGCTCAGTACATGGATTCTCGGTTAGATTCTCTTCCCCAGACCAAGTTCTGAATATCGATTAAAATTTTTTAAAAATAAATGTTAGAATTATTCAAATGTTTGAAATGCCTAAATTTACAATTTTTAAAGTTTATCTCCAGAACTAACCCAGCACTTCTACATTCTGTCATTAAGGTCAGATAAATGAACACACGTTCACACACTGTCCTGTAGTAAAGGACACAGTGCCATAAGGAACTTTACACATCTTTTTTAAGGGTCTGTGACACATACATCATCATGGGCTGTGTTGATTTTTGGAAGTATTTAATACTTCAGTCTGGGCATGTTCACAAATGTTCCAAGGACACTGTTTGAAAAGCTTGTCTCTATGTCTATGCCCTAATGATAATCATTGATTACAGTTAAGTTTTTTAAGATGGCCTGACTTTACTTTTTTTTTACAGTGGTGTGTTGTTCTTATGCTAACAAAAGTGTTAATTTTTGTATGATTATTTGATACATTTTATTCACCTGCATTAAGGCTTTAAAACAGCCAAAACTGTGTGTTATCACAGGTGACACCATTTATTATGATCTTTTTTTTATTTAACTGGTCTGCGACCAAATCACAACCTTTAAATGATCACTTCTTCTCTTATTCTTCTCTTATTGCTAAAAATGACCTGTTCCTAACTCTGATTCTGGTTCTTTAGGGTCTCAGGTGTGCTTGTCCTATGAATGGGGCTGAGCCGTGCCCAGCTCAGCTTCCAGTGCCCTGGTCAGGACTATGCAGTGCCCTTGTGCCCTCCTGAATGCATTGGCCAGCGGTTTGCGAGAGCAGGGAGGGTGGAGGGGGTCACCGAGGGCGCGGTGGAAGCAGCGGAATGCCCCCGCCATTTCGGATAGCGGTGCTGGGGGCACAGGGCGTGGGCAAGACGGCCATAGTGCAGCGCTTCCTCCACGATGACTACAGCGACGTGGCTGCGTCCAGCCGCACACGCCGGGTGCACCTATCCGCCGCCGTGCTCAACGGCCACGTGCACGACTTGCAGATCACGGACTACCCGGCCATCAGCAGCTTCCCTGGCAGCTCCCTGCAGGTAGGAGCCTCATCCTGAAACCTGTGGGGGGGCTGGAACAATGCAGAGTGTCTAAAATTAAAAAGACACTCTACATAGTGTCAATTCTTTAGCAAAGGTTTCTACAATGCTGACACTGCAGAGAAACATATAGACAGAGCACTGTGGTCTGCACCTGAAGCTGAAGGTGGGCTGGACACTTTAAACTAGTGGTTGAGTGGTGCAACACCTCTAACAATGTTGGTTTAAAGATGGAAACAATGCTTCCTTGCAGTACATTAGTAAATGTACTGCAGCAAAATTGCTTATTAATTTTGTACACCTGGGGAATACCATCTGTTCTCCTGACCACAGTCGGCTGTAGTGCTAATTGGAGTCAAACTTAATGGTCTCCTGTCTCTCCTAACAAACAGGTAGTTTGACATTTGCTTTAAATCCATATACACATCAGTTTCTAAGAAAGAACAGAAAGTAAAATTTTCTAACAACTATTTTCTTATGTAGTGTAGTATTGCAGCTCTATGGTGGCGCAACAGCCTAACTGCAGATTCAAGTGTTTTGAGATCATAAGTTGCAATTTTCTATAGGACTAAGCACTTCATTGTCAAAATCTCCCAGTCTGGATACATCATGCGATAAGTGGGTTCTAAAAAGGAAAAAACTGTTAACAAAGCAGCAGTTCATTAATTAAGGTTTTTGAGACTTACCTCAAAATGTATTGATTCTCTTCATTTTTTATTTATTCCTACTTTCTGTCTCTCTTTCTCCTTTTATTCTTCATTGGGTTTAATTAGATGCAGGAATTTATAATGCAAAATACAACAGCAACAATAATAATACCAATAATTATTATTAGTAATATTAGCATTATTATGCAATATGTACAGCATTATTAATTTTTGAGTTAAAGGCTAAATATTAGTTTTTTTGTTTTAATAATACCAGTTAGAAGACCACACAGATCTGTATCTGTAAGTCATAAAGTCACAGTTCATTCTAGAGCTCGTTATATCTCTCTACAGCGAAATGTCCAGCATTTGATGATGCTTGTGATTTTGTTTTTTACACTTTTGTTGGTGCAGCACTGCTTTGCATAAATTTGCATTCAATTCTAAAAGGCTAGCAGTTGTGTCATCTGCATACATCTGTGTTGCTACAATTCAGTTTTATAACCAGGGCCTGCTGGCTAAACTTTAAACAAGGACAGATCAGGATGATAAATGCAGCACGAACAACTGAAAGACCTAAAGTGACATAAAACATACCAAACTTGCAGGTCTCATTCCATCATTTTTTCATTCATTTTAAAATGTCCAGTTTTGGCTTCTAGTATGAATGAATGCATTGTGAGCTTTAGTTCACTGGATTACTGGTCTCTGAAGAAAGACAGGATTTCGTCTCTTGATCATGAACATTCATACATGCAAACATATTGCCTCTGATTGGCTAACAGCACTGCAGCAGAGAACGCTACCTGCTTTGTACCCCCACAGTCAATTTTACAGCTCTAAAACTCTAAGGACAACGTGTTTTTAGAGTTACTGCCTTAGTTATAAAGAGTTTTATGTAAAGTTTACCCTGAAAGCATCCCCACAGCCAAAAGAAATGTTTTCAATGCCGCGGGGAGAGCCTTGTGGCCGAGCGACTCCCTCCTCAAATAATCTTTCCTCCACCCCTCATAAGTCAAGCGGCGCTGCTCTCCTCGCAACATTGAGAAATATTCTTTCAGCTAAACTAACACTACTAAACCTTCACCATGTTCAAGGCCAAGAGTCCACTTTATATCGTAAAATCCAACACGAACGTTGGATCTTACACAAGATAACTAACGCTAACTAGCTGGTGTAAACACAGTTGTAAGTTCTTTAGCTAATGAGGCAGTGTTGGCTCTACTGCAGCCCGGGTTTAGAGCACATACAACTCCTAAAGTATTTCACAAAGAACAAGAAAGTGGATTTTAGTGGAAGGGCACCTTTAAAGCATTTCCATTCACAAAGGCTATACATAAACTGTTCATCAGTACTAAAATAATAAAATATCTCCTCATCAGTTAACAAACACAACAGTGGTACTGATTAAACCTGTACAATTTATGCTTTCAAAAGATTTCTCAGCTTGGTCTGAGGGAGCTGCAGAAATCGATATAATGGATGTCAAATTCTTTTGTTATCACAAGGGATAAGGCTGAATTCTAAAGTTCTACAGATCAATACCTGAGTAATAATGCAGCAATTTAGGAGGTTAAAGAGCTGCAAATGAAAAAACAACTGTGGAACAGTCTGATCTGTGCTCTCTGAAGAATGATCTACATAGGTTCTCTCTGGATTGATGAAGAACAATTTGTACCACATCCTAATCTTACCTGAATTAGAATGGAGAATGCCCAAACTAGTATCAAATCAATATAAAAAGGTGCCTTTGGGAGCAAATCCTGTGTTCAGGCAGGCTGTGTTCTCCAGCGCTGTCATACTGCCCTCTATCTGTCTTTGTACTGCAAACACACTCACACACACACTCACACACACACACACAGGTCTGACAGCTAGAATGACGTGCAGGCTCAGCAGCCTTCGTCACAGAGGAGGAACAACCTGTCCTTCCATCCTTCAGAGTTAATGAGCAGCGCTCTCTCGCTTGACTGAATGACCCGATGTGTCAAACTGATACATCATGATCAGCAGCAATAATATATCCACCACTCTAACCCTAAATTGTAATCTTCCTCAACTCAAGCATGGTATATTGCAGTGCTTCAAAGTTTCTCAAGCTTTAGAGAAAAGAAGAAAAATGAGAGTGAGTCTGAAGTTTGCTTCTGTACTTTTGCTCTGGAGTGATGGGACCATAAAGTAAAGTTCAGGCCTCGAGTTGGTGGCAGTTTCTGAGTTAGTAGAGATGAAGCAATATGTCAACTGTCTCTGGGCTGGTGCCAATGGTGAAGATTATTCATGTGCACCTCCCTAATGCTGATAGATCAACTTTATACCATAGAAAATAGGATTAAATTCTCCTGGATCAGCATTACAGAGAAACATGACACATCTTTGTGTAGTAAGTTGTGAGTTAGCTCAGCATCACCTAAATATTTTTATCTTTTTATTAATTATTCCATCATTCTGTTTAAAATCTCAGTCAAATCTGAACATTGGCCTAATGCCAGTATTTCTTTTAAAGGCAATTGTATGCCACTGCAAGTTTGATTTCAATTTGATTGCGAACCTCTTTTGTCCTTATTTATTGTCATTTATTTGTCAATTAATGAATTGTAAAGCTGGTACAAAATGTAAATCATTTTGTTCATTTGTAAACACTTTTGAAATCTATTTGAATCCTGTAAATTCAGATTGATATTTTCAGTGCATAAAAATAATCATCAATGCTCCATCCTAGAGAAATTACAGACTCAACTCTTCTGATGTAAATTACATTTAAATTCACATTTAAAAATGTTTAAGATATTTGCCTCATATTACACAGCTTGTGTTAGTAGCCTTGCCAAAATTATTGTGGCATGGTGTTAATAATGCTTCATGGTGCGCATGCCCAGTGAGAAAATCAAACCCTGCTCTTCCACAGCAATGGTGATGTTGTTGCATACAACACTAGACAAACCAACAGTTTAATGCCTCTGAAAAGCTCTGTCACACAAAAATATCACTCAAAAACATTTCCATGCCATTGTCACCTTGTTGGCTTGTTCAAAATAAGCTTGGGCCTGGATCTCTGTAAAGCTGCTTTGTGACATTTCTTGTAACAAGTGGTATATAAATAAGTTTGAATTACGATTTTAAATTTGGCACTGCCTGATTCCTAAACTTTTTATTGATGATCCTTGTGCTACCATAGTGTTACCATAGTTCTGAGGAGGGCTGTGTACCGTCAAGAACTCGCAAATTTGAGATGTATTACAATAGAGGGGTACCGATACAATATATCACAATAGCAAGGTGATATATTTCAGTTATTTAAATAAAATATAAATATAAAAACATGCTTTCATATTTCTAAAATTTGAATAGCTGAGCACAATACTGCTATCTAGTGGGAGGGGGTTAAATCCAACACAAAATGAACAACTCTCTGTCACCAATATTTACATGTTGACTAACAATTATAAATCAATACTATGTTTATAAAAATCAATACGGTATTACAAAAGAAAATATTGAGGTATCTTAAAATATAGATATTTTGCAAAATAGTACCTAACAACTGTTTTAGTTATTTTATCATCAGCAACATTACAAAAATCCAGAATACACATGTAGGTATACTGGTGGCTCTGGATGGTAAATAAAATGGCAGTATTTGGGTTGCACACTGTAGCATTCCTTGGTTTCTACCTCCACCACTTTCTCTACAATAAATCATTTCACACCAACCCCACTCTAAATGAATGTACAGAAATTAAATGATGAAAAATAGATGTAATTCCCCTTAAAATACATCATAGTGATTTAGGCTGTGTAATTTTTTTTCACAGAACTAACTGATGATCATTAATTACTTGTACGAGGAAATGTGTGTGTTCTTTTTGGTAGGGTTTCATGCTTCAGGTTTTGTGTGCACAATCCTCTCATTAAAACAAGTGCTTTATGTAACCGGAAGGCACAATTTCTCTTTTTCACGCTCAGAGCCAATTCTTTGAAAGGCAGGAATTACCTGCCAAGTCTGTGCCGTGCTCTCTGTTTAAAAATAGAGAACGAATCAAATCAATGGTAGTCAATAATGAACTGGTTGATATTCATTCTTACCTCAGCGTGATGTGAATGATTCTCCCCAGATGGTCTGCTGCATCCGTCTCCCTCACAGTCCTCACCTCAGCATGCCGCTGCCAGACACGGGGGCAATTACTGACGTTTCACAGGCAATTTAGAAATGAACACTGGCTGAATATTACAGAAAGATTCCTTTGTTGTTCAGGAAGTCATTATAACTATATTTGCTCTTCATCCCTAGAAAAAAGAAAGGCAGGTGAATGTGAATGTAAATGGTAGTGTATGAGCAAATATTATTTGCCTGTTGACTATAGACCACTTTAGCTGTGTAGTAAATTAATTATGTTAAATATATACAGATTTTCAGTTTCATTGTGGCTGCAAGTACTGTTTTTTAGTGTCATGTTTTTTCATATCTTTGTTTTACAAGTAACTTTGGGTGATTCTGACTCCAAATTACTGTATGTCCAATAAGTATGAGCATGGGGCAGCACTTAATGCAATTGGAACAGCAGGGTTTACTTTTCTTAGCAGGACCTCATATCTCCAAAAATTACTGAACCAGTTTCTAATTGCTAATTTTATATCTTAATTAATATTGTATATATTTGTTATTTGAACAAAAAGCCTGCAATATCACCTACAAATCTTAAAAATGTATTTATGACACAATAACAGGAGTATTTTGAGAAATAAAACATATAGTGATATCTTTCATTGGCCATTACTTTGCTGTGATTGGTTTAAAATGCATTCTGGGATATTTAGTTGTCCCTAATCCATAATGTCACCTTCACCTACATTCTCAATAACACATATGGAGCAGGAACACATGTACATTTGGACTGTACATGGCTAGATGTGGAAATGTGAATCTGTCTCAGTATTTAGGCTGCAATTAGTAAAGTTTCACAAGATTTCTAGAACACAGACACGAGTACATATAAGAACTCAGATTGGGAATTGTCTCTAGTGCTGTACAGCATTAGAAACCAAGTATATTGTATATTCCTTTATATTTAAGCTCAATGAATCCTTACACAGGTAGCATGAAAGTATGTTATTATGAGTTACTTAGCTACAGTCATATGAAAAAGTTTGGGCACCCCTACTAATCTTAATCATTTTTAGTTCTAAATATTTGGGTGTTTGCAACAGCCATTTCAGTTTGACATATCTAATAACTGATGGATACAGTAATATTTCAGGATTGAAATGAGGTTTATTGTACTAACAGAAAATGTGCAATATGCATTAAACCAGAATTTGACCGGTGCAAAAGTATGGGCACCCTTATCATTTTATTGATTTGAATACTCCTAACTACTTTTTACTGACTTACTGAAGCACAAAATTGGTTTGGTAACCTCATTGAGCTTTGAACTTCATAGCCAGGTGTATCCAATCATGAAAAAAAAGTATTTAAGGTGGCCAATTGCAAGTTGTTCTCCTATTTGAATCTCCTCTGAAGAGTGGCATCATGGGCTCATCAAAACAACTCTCAAATGATCTAAAAACAAAGATTGTTTAACATAGTTGTTCAGGGGAAGGATACAAAAAGTTGTCTCAGAGATTTAACCTGTCAGTTTCCACTGTGAGGAACATAGTAAGGAAATGGAAGACCACAGGGACAGTTCTTGTTAAGCCCAGAAGTGGCAGGCCAAGAAAAATATCAGAAAGGCGGAGAAGAAGAAGGGTGAGAACAGTCAAGGACAATCCACAGACCACCTCCAAAGAGCTGCAGCATCATCTTGCTGCAGATGCTGTCACTGTGCATCGGTCAACAATACAGTGCACTTTGCACAAGGAGAAGCTGTATGGGAGAGTGATGCGAAAGAAGCCATTTCTGCAAGCACGCCACAAACAGAGTCGCCTGAGGTGTG
Organism: Astyanax mexicanus; assembly: GCF_023375975.1. Classification (NCBI taxonomy): domain Eukaryota; kingdom Metazoa; phylum Chordata; class Actinopteri; order Characiformes; family Acestrorhamphidae; genus Astyanax; species Astyanax mexicanus. The sequence goes on from NC_064408.1 coordinate 29,691,748, forward strand.
CAAAAGGAGGTATGGCTTAACACTTCTGGGCTTAACAAGAACTGTCCCTGTGGTCTTCCATTTCCTTACTATGTTCCTCACAGTGGAAACTGACAGGTTAAATCTCTGAGACAACTTTTTGTATCCTTCCCCTGAACAACTATGTTGAACAATCTTTGTTTTTAGATCATTTGAGAGTTGTTTTGATGAGCCCATGATGCCACTCTTCAGAGGAGATTCAAATAGAAGAACAGCTTGCAATTGGCCACCTTAAATACCTTTTCTCATGATTGGATACAACTGGCTATGAAGTTCAAAGCTCAATGAGGTTACCAAACCAATTTTGTGCTTCAGTAAGTCAGTAAAAAGTAGTCAGGAGTATTCAAATCAATAAAATGATAAGGGTACCCATACTTTTGCACCTGTCAAATTTTGGTTTAATGCATATTGCACATTTTCTGTTAATACAATAAACCTCAATTCAATCCTGAAATATTACTGTGTCCATCAGTTACTAGATATATCAAACTGAAATGGCTATTGCAAACACCCAAATATTTAGAACTAAAAATACTTTTACATTACATTACATTACATTACATTTGGCAGACGCTTTTGTCCAAAGCGACTTACAATATTGAAGTGCAAATAATAGAAGAGGTTAAGTACAAAAATAATAGAAGTTAAAAATAAAGCATCTATAGATAGGGCCTTAAGGAGGTCAGAGGGAAATAATGGGATAGAGGAGTAGAGAAGAGGAAGAAGGAGATGAGGTTAGAATTAGTTAGTTTGTTAGAGGTGTTAGGAGAGTAAGTGCTCTTTGAAGAGCTCTGTCTTCAGGAGTTTCTTAAAGATAGCGAGAGATTCTCCTGATCTGGTAGTGGAAGGTAGTTTGTTCCACCTTTGGGGAACTCTGTATGAGAACAGTCTGGATTGCTTTGTGTGAGTGTTTGGCAAAGCGAGGTGACGTTCATTGGAGAAGCGCAGCGGCCGGGAGGTAGCGTAAGCCTTCAGGAGCGAGTGCAGGTAGGAAGGAGCCTGTACTGTCATCACCTTGTAGGCGATTGTAAGCACTTTGAATTTGATGCGAGCAGCAACCGGTAGCCAGTGGAGCTCAATGAGCAGCGGAGTGACATGTGCCCGTTTTGGTTGGTTGAAGACCAAACGTGCTGCTGCATTCTGAATCATCTGGAGTGGTTTTACTACACAGGCCGGGAGGCCAGTTAGCAGGGCATTGCAGTAGTCGAGGCGTGAGATTACCACAGCTTGTACCAGGAGTTGGGTGGCCTGTTGCGTCAGAAACGGTCAATTTTTTCCGATGTTGTAAAGCGCAAAGCGGCAGGACCGAGCAACTGAGGCCACATGGTGCGTGAAGAGAAGCTGGTCATCAACCATGACACCCAGGTTCCTAGCAACCTTTGTCGGTGAGAGAGAGAGAGAGTCGATGGTTATGGCAAAGTTGTGTTGAATAGAAGGTTTTGCTGGTATGACCAGAAGTTCAGTCTTTGAGACGTTTAGTTGGAGGTGATGTTCCTTCATCCATGCGGATATGTCTGAGAGACACTGTGATATTGGTGCAGAGATTGAGTGATCATCTGGTGAGAACGACAGGTATAGCTGGGTGTCGTCAGCAAAGCAGTACTTAAGATTAATAGATTAATAAGATTAATAGGGGTGCCCAAACTTTTTCATATACCTGTATATTGTGATTATCATGGCAGAGCTTTAGATAAAATAGAAATATATTTAAAAAAACAGATGCCTACATCTCAGACTATTTTCTGGAGCCCGACCCGGGCCGGGCCTTGGGTCTGGTTATGGCAGAGAATCTAATCTCTATCCTGAAGGCACTTTTACGGTGTGTTTTTTTTTTAATATATTATTAAAAATACAAGAAACTTTATAGGTCTCATAAATGTCCATTCTTCCTTTTTCTCAGCCCACTGACCACTTTTTCTCTCTTTTCTCTGCTCTTATAACTCAATAGTAAAGGATGCTATAGTTATCAGTTCTCTCTTTACATGATCAGCCTAAAATGCAGTTAGACAAGCTTTAAAATGCAATTAATAACACAATTAAAGCTGTATGCTGTACATTGTATTAATCATATGTCTCATGCATTATGATCACTTAATCCCACATGTTCCACTGTTGCTCAGGAATGGTCGGATGTCTGCTGTCGAGGCATCCGCAGCGCCCACGTCTACATCCTGGTTTATGACATCTGCTGCTTCGACAGCTTCGAGTACGTCAAGACCATGCGCCAGCAGATCTTGGAGACCCGGTACGTGCAGTGCATAATAACACGGCCTGTCTTTCATCATCCTCGTACATTCACCCCTCTCTCTCTCTCTCCTCTGTCTCTTGCCTCTCTCTTCTTTACTTCACTATGGTTTATATCGTGCCCCCTCCTCCCTCTTTCTTGCAGCCCCTGTAGCTATCTTCTCTCTCTCTGTTCTCCTCCTCTCCATCCCTCCTTTGATGTCTGCCGCGATTCCAGTGATGAATGCTGACCCCTGCTGTAATCACAGGCTAGCACAGATACACTGCATTTATTCACCATTCAGATCTACATCAACAGGAACGCCTCCCCATTTCTGCTCCCCTGATTGCCAAAGTCATGTGACGTACCATCATCTCCTCGGCCACTTCAAAAGCCTTGTCTCCAGCCACCTGAGAAAAGGCTCGCTTAATAGCTCATGTTGCACATTTTCTTTCCACTATAGTATTCTCCTCTGATGTCCACTCATGATGTACCCAATTTATTTGTGTCTAACCATTATACAACCTCCATTCATGCATTACAATTAAATAGGATTTATGTTCCACTGTTTATTACTGAGTTCATTACCTTATAAATGATATACAGTACTGTTGTAAAGTAAAGTCCTGTACCTGAGAATCTACTTATCTGAACAGAAAGTATTAATTTGATTAGAAAAAAGCATTATAATATAGTGTTAAAACATAACCATTTCCAGGCCCTTATTTTCAATTCTTATCTAACTCTTAGTTTATCTAATCAAAGTGGAACTGAGAAATCAATACAGTGACTGGAGTTCAAAAAGAAGTCAGCATCCAACACTTTTCTTCTAAATCTGTTCTTCTTAAGCCCTATCCGGACAGGATTAGTTTCTTTAGGTTCTTTTATTGGGGGTCTTCTGTGATTTTATTCCCATTCGGAACGGTCTTTTATGTGTTTTTCTTAGATGTCCTCTGAGAAAATTACAGGCTGAATTACTTACTGTTTTTTTGTTGAACTCTGTGGTCCTAACTAATCTTGTCCGGATAGGGCTTAAGTGTGTTCTTGACCTACATATTAAAAAAACTTTTTGACTGGTGTAAAATGTATTTGTTCATTCATGTAACATATTAGAACTGCACAATATATTGTTTCAGCATAGTTATCACAGTGTGTGCATGCACAATAATCACATCATAGGATTTAATGTCACTTAAGGCATATTAAATTAAACACACTAGCCTTTTGCTGTTTGATACAAAAGGACAATTCACACGGTTCTCATTTCTCATGATGTATCAAGCAGGGGTGAATTTTTCATGCATTATTTAATTATTTAATAGGATTTTACTCCATTAAAATTACAGTATATATTGCAGAAAAGAAAACTACTAAAATGTATTACCTCCCCAATATTGTGCAGAAATTATTCCTGATAGTGTGCAGAAGTTCATGTTGAGACCTGTTGAGTGTGATTATTTTTACAAATTTGAGCACCATGTAAGTCTTTACTGAGATCTGTTGCTAAACCTCAAGAGGAGATACATATGGGATGACTGCAGTCTTTATCTAAGGAGACACATTTGAGCAGAATTTGATTTATGCTAAAGCCTCTATTGTTACTCCATCCGATCTCACTGTTGTGTATATAGGAGAAACCACTAAATATATTTAAGAGATCTTCTTTTACATTTGTGCTTTCTCTAGTCTAATACATCCAGGTTTTACATGTGAAAAGAACATTTTTTTTATTTTTTATCTAAGAAATAATTCAATAGTTTACCAAGACAATAGCACCTTACTGTATCTATCTCTTTTCTTATTAACTATTCTGGATATGCTTGCCAGTTTCCAAACTGTTAAGCTGCTCTAGATCTTTGAGAGGGATGGATCGACACATTTGTGTTCCAACAGTCAATATTTACTGATTCTCCATATCTTCTTATATGTTAATAACAGTGCTACAGTTTGTTGGCGCTAGAAATGCACCAACATGAACAAAATGAAACATTTTGCTAACAGGTTTTTATATTTTCTTTTCATTGATTTTACCATTTGTTCACCATTCTATGAATAAAATAGATGAAAAGTATATATATATATATATATATATTTTTTTTTTTAACAAAAAGCAATTAACCAAAAAACTTTAAATATTCCAGCAGACATACCCACAGAGCAAATTATGACATACTAAATTATTTATTATTCTGTACAAATTACATTTTTACTTATTTGATCAAGCACTGAAAGGTGCTAAATCATTTCAGTCACCATATAGCCAGTGTAGCCCTAAAAGACACTCCTTATAATCTGAACCTGCATGGAAGGGATTAGTGTAAATGAGTGTGTTGATGTGTCATCACAACATGGGGGCTGCTTTCACATATTAGCTACAATATATGAACCATTTTGACTAATTGATGAATGGCGTGCTGTGAAACAATGTTTAAATAGTATTTCAAAGTCTTCGTTTCATAAACTAAGGTAAGGATTTAGTTTACGGCAGAGAAAACAGTGCAGTTTGACACATCCTAAGTAGTGTTTCCCCCATGTTAGCACTAAGTGCTAGGTGATGGGCGTTCTCATTAACACACGCCAAAGTGCACGGCCACCATTGTCACCTAAGCCTGCTGCTAACAGTCTGCAGGCCTTTGTTTTAATCAATAAATCTCGGAGCAAGGCTGGCAGCTACTAAGCTCACTTAGTGTCGGAGGGAGTTGTAGCAATTTGTGCAAATGATGAACGCTGGAGGCCAGACAGGGCTAATCACACACACAGTAGTGACTGGAGGAATGAAAGTGTTTGAGAAAGTGGGACAGAGTATCTAAGTACGCTATAGGATGTCCCCATGTTTGTATACACCCCTTTGGCTACTTTGTAATTTGGCTAAGTTGCAGCCATTGCTAACATGTCTAGTCTCTGAAGAGAAGTATTGCCAATATGAACTTATTGGCACCTATTGCCTAAAGCCAGGTGTGTGGGCAGGAGCTATGGAACTGTGTTCTCTGGAACAATCTATCCTCACAACAAAATGTAGTATAAAGACTTACCTCTGAAGTAGTATACTTTTTTTAATACCATATTTTTCACACTATAAGGCACACTATCAGTAAACGTTTTTTTTGTTGTTGTCTATTTTCATATATAAGGTGCACCGGATTATAAGCCATGTTTTCCCTCTAAATTCAGCAGTGGTGAGACCTATAAAGCTAAGCTAGGTTAAGTAAACAAAGTAAACAAAACTGTAACTATTAAAAAAAAAACATTTTAGATCAGTCAGACAAGTCAAACGAGTTCTGCATGTTAATCTACACAGATTTCTCTCCTGAAAACGGTTTATTTGGGTGAGTAAAGCACTTCCATTTACTTACAGTAAGCTTAGATTTACAGATTTACACTAAAGCTTAAGCATTAGCATTAGCTAATGCCACCTGACAGCTCTACACTGAGGAGCTCTGAGTGTTCCTGTAAGTCAGGGTGATATTAGCTAGTGGCTCATCCCACGTAGCTTGTTTTAACATGGTAAATACGCAGACTACAGTCCGATATACTCAACTCTGAACGGCTAAAGAGCTAGCGCTTTGCACGGTTAGCAGCTAATGCTAATGCTGCCGAAGAACTAAACAGAAACTTCTGTATAATGCTGTACTTCAGCAGAGTGTCTTTATTACTTCTTACAACCTGACTGATAAAATTCATACATAAGGCGCACTGGATTAAAAGGTGCACTGACAATTTTTGAGAAAATGAAAGGATTCTAATTATGACTATAACTATGAATGAGCAGGTCTCCTAATTAATTTGTTCATACAGTGTAAAGAGCTGTAAAACGTATCTGTGCGTGTGTTTGTGAGTGTAGCTGGAAGTGGATGTATTTCTCACTCACCGTTGGTGGTGTATTTTCTTGCCAGCCGTGCGTGTACCGCTCTTCTGTCACTCAGCCTCTGATTGACTGGTTGCTGTGACGTCAGCCGTCATGGTGTGATGGCAGCCGGCTCTGCTGACACAAACTCATGTTTTATCGATCTCAGCACAACACAATTAAGTCTGCCAAGGCTGACACACCTCGCTGCACTCTCTCTCTCTCATACTCCCACAAACACACTCACTCACTCACACACGCAGGAGCTACATGGCATTGGGTATATACAACAGAGCTGCCAACAGCTAGCGCGATTGGCCCACAGCTGGCTAACACTCTCCCGTCTCTGAGAGTTCCTGTCTGGGTGACAAATTATGACGGTTACCGTAATTAATCAGACATAAATCAAGCATAGTTTTCGCCATTTGTTCCAAGCTGTTGTTTTGTTATAAATCTCACTTAGTCTGAGCTTGTTTGGATGTTACACTGCATGGAGGTGCACCTGCCAGCATCCGTTTTACTCTCGGCAGGATAAAAATCAACATTCATTTGTAAATTCAACTGCGGTTATTAGACCTTGTTGATTCCGTTTCTGTTTCTTCCCTGTGTCCAGTTCTCAATAAATACAGGCAGTGCAACAATATATTTAATTATTTATGGTAAACTTCTTCATTTGGCCTTCTAAGTGGTAGAGCTGTGTATTGCTAATAACTTGGTGATACAATACATAGGTATTTAATATATCACAATATTTGGTAAAACTGTTTGTTTAAATAAAATCTTAGGAAAACTCTCATAGGTAGAAAACACACTATCATATTTATACAATCTAAGTAAAAGAAGAGTCATATTTCTAGAGACCCAGATATGAGTATTAGTACTTAAAAATGCTCTATTAAAAAAGTGACTTGAGCAGACGTTGAAGTGTTCTTTAACCTCCACTTAAATACAAGTACTAAAGTATTAAAGTAACATTTTTGGTACTTAAGGCTTGTAAGTAGTTTATTGTAAAATGTAGTGCTGAAGTACTGAAAGTAAAAGTACTGTGTTATGTCATCATGACAGAAAGCAGTGGAAAGTTCTCAGAGTGAAAGGCAGAACGGGAGCAGCACAGTCTTCTTATAAGATCAACTTGATCTCTTGATTCCCTCATCCAACCCAGTGACTACAACTCTGATACTGCAGTTTTAATGTGGATTTCAAATGATTTGTAATTTGTTTATAATTGTAGCGAGTAATGATGTAGCACATAAAAAGGTATCGGAGTAAAAGTATTAAACTTATGGAAAATAGTAGTGAAGTTAAATTAGATATAGGAGAAAGATAGATACAGATACAGCATTTCAGTACCTACGTACAGTAGTACTGTACTATACATATCTGCATTTTATAACCAATCATAGCAGAGGAATCTGAATGATGCTATCTAGTGGGGTGTTTTTTTTTTTTTTAATCCACTTGTTTCTAAATGTTTGTTCTGATTTTATTTACGCTGTAGCACTTTGAGACTTCTTTGAAATGTAAAGTGCATTACAAATAAAATGTATTATTATTATTATTATTATTTAAATTAAATACTGACTGCCACCAATCTTTACATGTAAAGTAAACATTTTAAATAAGTACTGTGTTTTTAAAAATCGATATTTGCAAAACAAAATATCACAATACTTTAATATACATCTTTACTGAATGGATGAATGAATGAGTGAGAGTAAAGTCAAGCACGTGGGTCAATACAGAATCTGCAGCAAGTGAATTAAAGGGTGAGTGAGAATTAGTGAGCTAATTTTTGCCTCCAGAATTACAGCCCTATATTTATTGGTCTTATTACAGAAAGGAAATCGGGCCAAGAGGCTGTATGTTTTGCCCTAATTTACTTCATTTATCCGTGGCCTACAACTTGAAACCCAGCAGGCGTCAATATTCTTACACTCTAGTATTGATCACTCCCAGTGGAAACAAATGTGTAAAATAATGGAGAAGAAAGATTAATATGTCTTTGTCTCCCGGTGGTAAACTGTCATTATTGCTGAGACAGTGATAAGTGGTGGCAGGTCCTTAGAGATCGGAGGCTTGAACTGTCACATTGAGTGATGGATGAGTGGAGCTCGACCTGGCAGCTGCTGTCACGCAGCTCACACGCTTTACTTTTTTCCCACCAGCGTTCTGACTTGGCCTTCCTCCTAGACTAGGATTGGCACTTAGTACATTCATTGACAAAAATAATGCTCCCTGGATTGCTGCAAACCTTGGCATGCAGTTAAATCTCAGTGAGATATTAAAATGATCACAGTTGTGGTCTGATTAGACACTGGGTCTTGACACAAGAAGGTTTAAAAATGCTTTTCTTTCTGTGCTGCCTATAGAGGGTACATTTGGGTAGTGCCCTTTTTGGTAAAAGACTGATAACTGCTAGACATTCCTCTTACACTTGAAGACAACTTCCTGACTTGACTGACTTTGAGAAGAGGCACATCATGTAACGAGTACACATTGTAACGAAACTACCTTCCTCTGGAACAATGGTGCAACATGGAACAACAATAGACAGTAGACAACATGAAATACACACGTTTAGTGAATGTAACTGGAATAGGGCTGCGTGATATATCGTTTAAGCATTGTCATTGCGATGTGTGCATGCGCAATATTCACAACGCAGGATGTGCAATGTCAAATAAGGCAATTAAATTGAACAGATCATGTTGCAGTGTGTTGATTCTTGACACAAGAAGATGATACACAGTGTTGTAATTTTCTGAGTGAACATCGCTGTCTCTGTGTCTGTGTGAGTGACAGGCTGTTGCTACCTGAGAAGCGTGAGAGAGAGAGGGAGCGGCGTAAACACGAGGTAACTGCATGGCCTCCACATGGCTGGCCACGTGCTTGTAAATGCAGAAAAAAGCTGCCGAAAGCTGTACACCTCAGTTCGACACAGTTTTGCACAGATATTTTCAGTTACAACCGAAGTCACGCTTTTAATCCCAGAAAAACTCTTATTTACATTTTTAAAGCCTTCTTACAGGCCTGATTATTGTTTTGCTGTTTTCCTCGAGTTTTGAGTAATTGGCTGACTCTAAAGCCCTCACTCAGCTCTCGTTCGGTCCAGATATATGACACGAGACAGCATGCATGTGGGTCGGGGCTGGTGACGTCACAGGTCCTGCATTGTTTAATATTGAGATATATACATTGTCGAAAAAAAAACATTGCAATGTCAAATTTTTTCAATATCGTGCAGCACTAAACTGGAACCATATTGTATTTAGCAATAAATCCAGGTTCTATTTTAAAAATAACAATCATGGAGGCAATGTGGTGAGTGCTTCAGTTCTTGCTATGTTGTGGCTCTGGGAGCCATCACATACAAAGCTGCTTACATTAAGTGCAGATATAAAGGACATTAACAACTCAGCAATATGTACAAGACAAAATCGTGTGGCCACATGTGTTGCCTCTTATGGCAGGGCTTTTAACTGGCATTTTTCAGCAGGATAAATCTTGCCCACACATGTTCCAGGGTTTCCCAGGAACATCAACGCTAAATTTCAGCATGGCCTGCCTGGTCACCAGCTACCAGTGCAGTATCTACAGGCCCAGCAGATACAGTTGTGGTCAAAAGTTTACATACACTTGTAAAAAAACATAATGTTATGGCTGTCTTGAGTTTTCAATAAGTTCTACAACTCTTATTTTTCTGTGATAGAGTGATCGGAACACATACATGTTTGTCACAAAAAACAGTCATAAAATTTGGTTCTTTCATAAATTTATTATGGGTCTGCTGAAAATGTCACCAAATCTGCTGGGTCAAAAATATACATACAGCAACAAAATTTGTCAATTTTGGTGATGTAGCGAGTTGTGTCAATCAAATTAGCTTCATGTCATGGCCTCTTCACTTCTTGTAAGTGATTCTGATTGACTACAGCTGTTGACTTCTCATGAGCCCATTTAAATAGGGCTCATTTGACCCAGTGATTAGACTCAGCTACAAAAGCTACAATGGGAAAGTCAAAGGAACTCAGTGTGGATCTGAAAAAGCGAATTATTGACTTGAACAAGTCAGGGAAGTCACTTGGAGCCATTTCAAAGCAGCTACAGGTCCCAAGAGCAACTGTGCAGACAATTATACGCAAGTATAAAGTGCATGGAACAGTTGTGTCACTGCCACGATCAGGAAGAAAACGCAAGCTATCACATGCTGCCGAGAGGAGATTGGTCAGGATGGTCAAGAGTCAACCAAGAATCACCAAGAAGCAGGTCTGCAAGGATTTGGAAGCTGATGGAACACAGGTGTCAGTCTCCACAGTCAAGCGTGTTTTACATCGCCATGGACTGAGAGGCTGCCGTGCAAGAAAGAAGCCCTTGCTCCAGAAAAGGCACCTTAAGACTCGGCTGAAGTTTGCTGCTGATCACATGGACAAAGATAAAACCTTCTGGAGGAAAGTTCTCTGGTCAGACGAAACAAAAATTGAGCTGTTTGGCCACAACACCCAGCAATATGTTTGGAGGAGAAAAGGTGAGGCCTTTAATCCCAGGAACACCATGCCTACTGTCAAGCATGGTGGTGGTAGTATTATGCTCTGGGGATGTTTTGCTGCCAGTGGAACTGGTTCTTTGCAGAAAGTAAATGGGATAATGAAGAAGGAGGATTACCTCCAAATTCTGCAGGAAAACTTAAAACCATCAGCCCGAAGGTTGGGTCTTGGGCGCAGTTGGGTGTTCCAACAAGACAATGACCCAAAACACACATCAAAAGTGGTAAAGGAATGGCTAAACCAGGCTAGAATTAAGGTTTTAGAATGGCCTTCCCAAAGTCCTGACTTAAACCCCATTGAGAACATGTGGACAGTGCTAAAGAAACGGGTTCATGCAAGAAAACCATCACATTTAGCTGAACTGCACCAATTCTGTCAAGAAGAGTGGTCAAACATTCGACCTGAAGCTTGCCAGGAGCTTGTGGATGGCTACCAAAAGCGCCTAGTTGCCGTGAAAATGGCCAAGGGACATGTAACCAAATACTAATGTTGCTGTATGTATATTTTTGACCCAGCAGATTTGGTGACATTTTCAGCAGACCCATAATAAATTTATGAAAGAACCAAATTTTATGACTGTTTTTTGTGACAAACATGTATGTGTTCCGATCACTCTATCACAGAAAAATAAGAGTTGTAGAACTTATTGAAAACTCAAGACAGCCATAACATTATGTTTTTTTACAAGTGTATGTAAACTTTTGACCACAACTGTACATGTGCCACAGGATGCCATATGGAACCTGAACTATAGTATAGAAAAGGAGTAATGTAGCCTCTTTTCATTGTACAACATAGCCTTTAGCTCTAATAGTGTAATCACTCACATGTATCATCATTACAATCACACATATAAAGGTTCATAAGATTCCACTTGTGTATTAACCTATCATGAACCCACACCCGTATAATTTCTGAGGTGTTATCTTGTGAGTGAGGTTAAACTCTGGCTAGCATGTTTATGGCAAAGTGACATGAATTATCAGAGATTGAACAAAGAAATTACCACCACATTCAGTGCAGGAGACAACACATGTATATCCTTCAGGTCAGTGCAGCATTCTTTAGCTCCCAAAGGACAAGACAATTATCATTGGACACAGCACTAATTCCTGTCCCAAGACATGTGGCATGTCAGTGTAAAGCTTATTGGAATTAATTGCCTTAATGTGCAGAGTTCAGGACTGACTAATTAAGACAAATTAGCTCTTGAGGAGCAGGCCATGCTATTACATTGTGATAAACGGATCTATATTCTGCTCAGATTACCTCTTAACATTTTAACCTAAAATAATCATTTATATCACAGGTCCACAGGTCAATGAAGGTATTTATTAGGAACTGTCTGACTATTTATTTTGTCTTTGGAATGGCGCTTTTCAATTTCTCTGACCTTTTTGTGAGAAAGCTAATCTGTATTTTTTATCTATCAGAGGTTCAAGTCATTTTCTTTAAAAGAGATAAGGAAAGGCACAAAAGCTGTGCTCTCCTGTGTGGAGGAGTTCAGCCCCCTCTCTCTCTCTGACAGCTTGACGCCATAGTGCGCCATTAACCCAGCCTGTACATGGAGCCAGAACACTGTGCAGCCGAGCTTCAGGAAGTCCCGGTCTGCCTTATTAGGGCTCAAAATGTTAAACTAAGGTGTCATGTTTTTGGAGAATATATTTTCTTATCCAATTGCCAAGTTTAGCCTTTGTTCAGAAAGTTATTGGCGCAGTAAAGTTTTCTTTTTTCCATGTCATGAACAGATCAAATTCTTACATAAGTTTATCATTTGTATATCTAACCTGCCCCTTTACATTGTGTTACCCTGTAGAATCAAAACACATTTTGAATTTAACTGTGAGATCTGGTTAGGCTTAGAATGATTTAACCTTCATCTATAAAGAAACTCTTTGGAGGATTGAAATAGTACATCAGTGCATTCTTTGTTATAGTTCCTCATTCAGGTGAATACAGTAGTTCTCCTATTTTTAGTATATCAGGAGCACCAATTATAGCACAGAGAGCCAATCCTAGCTTAGGAGGTGAGCAACTGTGAACCAGTCTTAACTTATGAGGTGAGGTATTATGATCCAGTCCTAGCACAAGTGTGGGGTTTGTCTGAATCATTTTGGTTTATACTCATTGACATAAAAAATAATATACACCAAAAATGAATTGTTGGAATCTAATGAAGCTTTATATGTGTGATTATACTTGTGATATATGTTAGTGATTACAATATTAGAGTGAAATGATGAGTTAAATGGGGAAAACTGAATGGAGCCTCAAGTACTCTAGGTGAGTTACGCTTGGACGATTCAGACATAAAGGTTCTGTGTGGCATCCTACGGCACATTGGCCAACAGATGTTGCAGCTGGCCCTGTAGATCCTGCACACTTGTAGTTTGCAGAAGTTGGTGTCCTTCCCATATTAACAAGCATTTATGTATCAGCCTGAGACATTACTGCATGCCAAATTTTGCAGCAAATCAATGTGCGATACAATGAGGTAAAATGGTTACAATATGCCATTTGTGGTCTATGACAACTATGTTTTTTGCAGAACTGACTAACAATTATTTGTAATATTATTCAGGCATTCTTTGATCTGCTGTTTTCTTGACTTTTTTTAAAACCTGTTGTTTAAACATAAACGTATACTGGAGGTTGTATGTTGATGAGCTTCTGTAATGTATAAATGGAAAGCAACTGGTGCAAGTTATGGAGGGATGGATCCATCCCATTTTTTTGATTTTACACAAGACCAGTTTTTTGGGGTTGCAGGATAGTTTCTTAAATTTACATTCTTCATTATAAAGTTATTTTGATAATATATAAAAAGTAACTACACAAAAAATGGTGTGTAAACTACATTAGGCAATACAATTTCATCTATATTCTCATCCTAATAGAAACATGTTTGTTTCTTGTGTTTTAGATCTGAGGCATTAGATTTCAGGAATGTATTCTCCAGAGATTAACATCTGTATTATCTATTGCTGTTGATCCTCTTAGTTGTCAGACCGTAACTTTGTTAATGCAATTGTGTTGTGTGTCACAGGGTGATGGGGGCAACCGAGACACCAATCCTAATTGTGGGCAACAAGCGCGACCTTCAGCGAGGCCGGGTCATCCCACGTCACAACGTCTCCGACCTGGTGCGCAAGAGCTGGAAGTGTGGCTACGTCGAATGTTCAGCCAAGTTCAACTGGCACGTCCTGCTTCTGTTCGGTGAAGCTCTCCGCAGTGTGGGCTGCGTCCGCTGCAAACATGTACACGCCACCATCCGGTTCCAGCGGGCACTCAGGAGAGAGCGCTGCACTGTAATGTGAGAGGTGCAGGTATCAGGTCATGTTAGGAGCATCTGATTTGCACCAAAGTGCATCCACTACTGCATCCACTCTATTCGTCTGTGGTACAGCAACGTACACCTACAAGTAACAGTGCATTTTGTTAGTTTGGAATAGTCAAGAATCTTGGTGATTCTCTTTAAAAAACACCAATTTTACCCATTTAGGTTCATTTTTTTAAAAGTGTATCACATGAAAAGTTCTGAGGAATTAAATTACTAGAAGAAAGAAAGGAGAATAACCCAAGAAATATTCACAATTTTGTTTTTGTGTCAGTATTTCCATCACAATAATGTACAGGTTCTCTTAACTTTGGCTTAATGATGATTATAGCTGTATGAATTATCTGAGCAGTATAGCAGGTTAAACTCCACCTGCAGAATGCATTGAGCTCGAACATGATTGTCAGGTCAGGTCTAGGTCGAAACATGTTCTCACCACAAACAAACCTCTACAGAGTTTGGAACCAGCCCAAAGACCCCAAACCTAGATGTCTCAGTCGTGGAGTTGTTTTGTTCCACATCCAAGTGCAGTTAATGTATGCACACCTGCCAAATGAATTGCACAACGGTTTTAGCCTGTTTTAACGGGGAACCAAGCACTTTTTGGACTTTTTAAGGACATCATTACAGAGATTAGGCGGGAGATTAGAGCCTCTTGTATGCAGAAACCATGTTTTAGGCAATTCGCTTTTTAAGTTGTATGCTTCATAAAATAAAAGGGGTAATCTTGGTGGATTTACAATGATATCCTAAACATAAAATTGACAAAATGCACTACTACTTGTAAGTCCTTGTTTCATGGATTTGTAGCCAACAAAATCCTAAATTGGTAGCTATCTTATATTTGCAGATGTAACAGTGCCATCTATGATTGCATTTTTGCCAAGGAGCCCCAAGACGTGGATGGTCTCATCAAAGGACACTTGCTCCCATCTCACAGACTGCTTTCTGATGCCAAGAGGAATCCTCAAATGCTGCTTCCCTTAGGAAACACCCTGACTGACACGCCTTGCAGACGACTGAAGCCTCAAATATGATCAGCTTTAATATTGTTAGTGTTGAAAATGCAAATAATGAGTTTGATTCATGCTGGGACTACTTTAGGAAGCTCAACCCTGCTTTTGCTGGGCTTATGTTGATGGATCTTCCAGTTCTATTGAGCAAACATGCGTCTCCCTCTGTATGGATGTAATACACACAGGTGCAGTACACAAGAGCACAAATAAACGTATGTGTATGCTCAATGGATACTTCCATGTTAGGACTTATCTGTTTAGCTTGTTCAGATACAGTTTATCCCTGGTATTGTGTTGTATGCCAAGCATGAATTATGTGCTACCTTTGCCCTTTGATGAAAGATTACAGCTGGAAACGGGTCAGTGGATCATTTTCTTCCAAATTTACACAGCCAATTGCCCAACCCACTCATTGGCACTCCCCTATCACTAGTAATGCCTCAACACAAGGAGGGTGAAGACTAGCACATGCCTCCTCTGATACATGTAAAGTCAGACACCGCCTCTTTTCCAACTGCTGCTGATGCAGCATTGCCGAGTAGCATCACAGCGCACTCAGAGGAAAGTGAAGTGACTCGGTTCAGATACATCAGCTCACAGACACCTTGTGCAGTGGACATCACTCTTTGGAGTGATGAGGGGAGAGAGTGCCATTTACCCACCCAGAGAGAGCAAGGCCAATTGTGCTCTCTGAGGGCTCTGGTAGCCGATGGCAAGCTACATGAGCAGGATTCAAACCGGTGATCTTCTGATCATAGTGGCAGAGCTTAGCCTGCTGGAGGTCAGTGGATCATTTTATATAGTTTACCAGTGGAACAGGGCATAAGAGAATGAGGTGTTGATGTTATTGAAGATAGTCTTATCATATTAAACATATCCAAAGAAACAGCACAATATTGGACAAAAATGTGACCAGTGTAAAATTTATTATCACAAATCAGAAAAGCTGGGACAGTGGAAAGTGCAAATAAAAAAAAATGTAAACATTGTTTCTTACATGTACTTTTTTTTGATTGCCTATGGTTTGTTTTGTCTGGTCAGTTTCATTCAATGTATTAATTAGCATCTATTCCTGTATTTCCTGCAACACGTTTTAAACCAAGTTGTAAATCATTTACCACTTTTTAATGTTGCCATTCCTTTCAACAACATTTAAAATATATTTTGCCACCAAGGATATTAAGCAATGAAATATTTCAGGTGTTCTGTTGTCCCAGTGTTCCTGCAAAACATCTTAAGGTATTCAAAATTGTGGGTTATCAGTAACATGCCTTTAACACTTTGTGGATACTACTTTTGCATCAAATAATAATTACAATCACCTGTTTGAAATCACACCATAATTTAGTTTTTTTTTTTACTTTATTCTTCCCCATTCCATGTTTTTTTTGTAACGTGTTGCAGGCCTGCAATGCAGAAATGAATGTATATTAATAAATTAAATGAAACTGAGAAGACAAAACATACAATATATTGGATTTATACTGTCTGCAATCAAATAAGTAAATGTAATAAACAGTGCTGTTTTTTTTTTGTCATACTATCTCAACTTTGCCTGATTTGGGATTGTACTTATACTAAATAACCAGTAAATAATCAGTATTATCATTTAGTTAATCTTTAAACAGCTGTTCATGTGTACTTCTGCCTCACTCAAAAATGAAAAACTACAGACACACCGGCTCTTTGTGGACAGGTCTGACACCCCTGATCTAAAACTATATAACTCCAATATTTGCCCCCTACTAAACAATGTAAGGTTTAACGTATTATGTCACACACAAACTAGAAGAATCCTGATTTGAATAGAAAGGAGAGTATTCTGTGTATTGTTTTTTTGTTTTGTTTTTGATAGAGAGTTATTGCAAAAATAGCTGAAGGCTGGCCAGTGAATAACATGTTGTATGATATATAGCGACATCCTCAGATCAATATTGATGAACCAGTCTTAATTCTCGGCTTACATCTACAAGTATTGCATTTGGAGGAACCCACTGAGAATGTGATTTATTGTGCACTCTGCCGAATACGTGTCTGGAAATCCCACTGATAAATTATTTATATCCCCCTGTTGGGCTAATGGAGCAACATGGCTGAAATATTTGAAATCCTGATTAAAGGAACAAATGGTTCATTTGTAAAGAGGCTTATCTGATATTGTATAAATCAAATTAGGGCATGTGAAGGATAGAACGTCAGGCTGTTCTTGTTTGCACTAAAACTGATAATAAATCATCTTGCTAGTATCAAGTGACAGTAATTTTTCATTCTGCAAGCCAGCAGTGAGTCCTTTTACCTTAACGGCAATGGGTTATGCACTATATGGACAAAAGTACTGGGACACCTGATCATTTATTGTTTCTTCTTAAATCAAAGGGGTAAAAAAAGCTTATCCTTCTATGGTTGAAGTAACTGGCTTCAGTGTCCGTAAAAGGCAAACGGATTGTATTCAGTAACAAAAGCAATAGTAACACATTACTAACACATTTCCACTGCTCCACAGCTCAATATTGTGGATGCCCCAAGGCATGGTGCCAATAGATTTATGTATTTATTTGCTTCAGAACGTGCTATTCTATTGAGAGACCACTTCAGTTTCTGAATCAGTTTCTCTGATTTAGCTATTTATAGGTATATATTTGAGTAAAATGAACATTGTTGTTTTATTCTATAAATTACTTTTAACATTTCTCTCAAATTCCAAATAAAAATATTGTTATTTAGAGCATTTATTTGCAGAAAATGAGAAATGGCTGAAATAATAAAAAATATGCAGAGCTTCCAGATCTCAAATAATGCAAAGAAAACAAGTTCATATTCATAACGTTTTAAGAGTTCGGAAATCAGTATTTGGTGGAATAATCCAGTTTTTTAATCACAGTTTTTATGCATCTTGGCATGTTCTCCACCACCAGTCTTACACACTGCTTTTGGAACTTTATGCCACTTCTAGTGCAGAAATTTAAGCAGTTCAGCTTGGTTTGATGGCTTGTGATCATCCATCTTCCTTTTGACTATATTCCAGAGGTTTTCAATTTGGTAAAACAAAAAAAATCAACTCATCTTTTTTTAAGTGATCTCTTAAGTGATTTCAAGAACTGTATGTATAGGGACTAGACAAGCTGTGTGTGTACATTTGCACATCTGTATCAGTAATGGATGCAACTTAAATTAGCTGTATGCATTCATTAATCATTATGCATTGATTATTAAAATATTTGGACAAATATAGTTTATATCTGGTACATTACAACGTTGTTGGAGATCACAACAAATATCGTCATATAATGTATAATGTGATAAATAACGCTTGCTAACTGCAGTTTGCAAGGAGTCCATAATCGAAGCCAATTTCTTATCCCTGTAGATAATCAGAGAGAGAGAGAGAGAGAGAGAGAGACACACACACACACACACACACACACATAAGGGCGCAGCTGCCCTAGTGTGACAGACTGTGGTTTGAGGAGGCTATAAATAGCTCCAGACGTATGCCAGGAGTTATTTATAAAGACTGCAAACTGCAGCCACACACACAAGTGTGCAAGGTGACTTAGAAACTGCCAACAGGAAGGTGCACCTCATTAAAAAGTGATCACATTAAGATGTCAAGTGTCTACTGTTCATCTGGGGATACACAAACGCAACCTGCATTCTCATCAAGTTCCTGCAACTGTGTCATGTCCTGTGTAGTCTGCAGCTGCAGCAGAGGCAGGCGCACCATGTGGCCTCGGTTGCTCGATCCTGCCGCTTCGCGCTTTGTAACATCAGGAAAATTAGACAGTTTCTGACGCAACAGGCCACCCAACTCCTGGTACAAGCAGTCGTCATCTCACGCCTCGACTACTGCAATGCCCTGCTAACTGGCCTCCCGGCCTGTGTAGTAAAACCACTCCAAATGATCCAGAATGCAGCAGCACGTCTGGTCTTCAACCAACCAAAACGGGCACATGTCACCCCGCTGCTCATTGAGCTCCACTGGCTACCAGTTGATGCTCGCATCAAATTCAAAACTCTTACAATCGCCTACAAGGTGATGACAGAACAGGCTCCTTCCTACCTGCACTCGCTCCTGAAGGCTTACGCTACCTCCCGGCCGCTGCGCTCCTCCAATGAACGTCGCCTCGCTTTGCCAAACATTCACACAAAGCAATCCAGACTGTTCTCATACAGAGTTCCCCAATGGTGGAACAAACTACCTTCCACTACCAGATCAGGAGAATCTCTCGCTATCTTTAAGAGACTCCTGAAGACAGAGATCTTCAAAGAGCACTTACTCTCCTAACACCTCTAACACACTAACTACTTCTAACCTCATTTCCTTCTTCCCCTCATTCACTTCTCTATCCCTTTATTTCCCTTCGACCTCCTTTAAGCCCTATCTAAAAATGGGTTATCTAAATTCCTATTACTTTTGTACTTCATTATTGTAAGTCGCTTTGGACAAAAGCGTCTGCCAAATGAAATGTAATGTAATGTAATGTAATGTAATGTAATGTATGGCCACATGCTCAGAGTGATGCTTGTGTATCTCTTGTGCTGTGTGTGACAGGGCACAAGTTCCTCTCTAGCAGAGCCCGAGGCTGTGAAACATCCGACTGTGTGCAATAATGTGGTGTGCACTCTTCTATTTTCCCAGCCCACCAGCTGCTCTGTGCTTCTTCTCTGTAAAAAAGCTTATTTGATAACGTAGAAGCATGTCAACTGGAGCGATGCTGTGAACACGTAGTACATTCAAAATTCTCAGTGCTGTTCCAACCTGTGCTCACAGTAATGGGAACAAAATGAAATGTTAAGGCTTTTTGATGAAAGCTTGGTTAAGCACAGCAGGAATGATTTGTCTAATCTAAAGCCAACAGAGATAAAAGAATCAGCTTTCTGCACTTCATGACAGGTAATCATGGATTCTCCTGAATTTATTCACTTGTTAATTAAGTCTCAGGGATGGCAAAAGTAATTCTGAAACATCTAAAAACATTAAAGCAGTTATCATGAACACTTAGAATAGCTAAGAATTGAATACACTGAAATGCCAAAATCATGTGCCAAAACCTAGTATTGTGTCCCATGACTTTTGCCATGTCCTATGGAAGTACGATGCACTCGGACCTGTGGGATATGAGTGTGGGGCCTCCTGCATTAAATGTGGATGTGATTTCTGCCAAAGTCACTTGCCTTTGCTAATGGACAATTCGAGCCAGATGTCACTAGTCATGATTATTATCACCCACTGCACTGTCTACTGTGGGTGGTATTGCCTTCTATAGAGAATTCCTGGTGCACACAACACTGTGGATTGAGGAATGCTGAATGCTCACACATCTTCAAAAAAGAAAACACCTCACAATGTATACAAGTGTGGGCATTCCCAAGCTTTTCCTTCTCGTGATCAATTTCCCATCTACTATTCCATGACTTGATGTATTGTATTAGTGTATGGTTTATTAATAGGATGTAGCTCCCTAATTAGTGACAGTCTTCCAAGGTAAACTATATGGACACTAGTATTGGGATGCCCACTAATGCATTGTTTCCTTCAAAACCAAGGATATTAACGTTGTTGGCGTAACTTTGTCTACTGGAGCATTGCTCTATGGATCTGATTACATTAACTGACGAAGGCATTAGTAAGGTCAGGATGTTGCATGATCGCCACCCCACTATATAATCCACATCTGCCATTAGTCATGGTAACAACAGGTCATCGTTTACCTGCTACAGACATCAAATTTGGGACATTTTTCAGAGCCATAAAACTTTATTACGTTCATTGTCCTCCATAAAATGTGCCTTTTCTTTGTTCTGAACGTAAGGTAGTGCTTGTCCCAGTATAAGAAATAAAAACTTATATTCAGTATCATTTATTTCATAGAACAGAACAATCCCGTAATAAAGGTACATTTACTGTATATGCTAATGCGTAAACTGGCTAAACAGCCTTTCTCAATAGTGCAAATACAGCTCTGAAAAAATAAGAGACCACTTAAAAATGATGTGTTTCTTTGATTTTACCAAAATGAAAACCTCAGGAATATAATACCTCTTAAATTTATTTGGCATAAGGTTATCCAAAAGCAGTGTGAAAATATGCCAAGAGGTATGAAAACTGTAATTAAAAAAACAGCGTTATTCCACCAAATATTGATTTCTGAGCTCCTAAAACTTTATGAATATAAGCTTGTTTTCTTTGCATCATTTGAGGTCTGAAAGGTCTGCATCTTTCTTGTTATTTCAGCCATTTCTTATTTTCTGCAAATAAATGCTGTAAATTACTATTTTTATTTGGAATTTGTGAGAAATGTTGTCCGTAGTTTATAGAATAAAACAACAATGTATATTTTACACAAACATTTACCTATAAAGAGCAAAATCAGAGAAACTAAATCAGAAACTAAAGCGGTTTCTTATTTTTTTCCAGAGATGTATACTGCCTAAAATTGCTAACTAATGACACAGCTTTCTACCAACTGGACCTCCTGATAGATGTTGGAACATTTTCCATGCAAATAGTTACCAGCCATGTTTACCTTAGGCTCATATACAGCTGTTCCAAATTGGCAGATTTTAATTTGTTATTTTGGAAAAGTATCAAATTTACATGTTAAATATAGCACATAATAGTGTTGCAAAAAATGCTATAAAAACATACACAAAAATAGAGCTTCCCTTTCTATTGACTACACTATGGGTATAAAAAGAATTAAGCGCTATTAAATTCTGTCACAGTGTACCTTTGTCATAATAGAAAACTTGTAAACTTGCATATGTAGTAGTTATATGTAGAGTTATCTGCTAATTGCTAATTTCTGAGATACAAAAATGGCACAAACTATGATATGTAAGTTAATCTATTAACTTTTAAACCCAGGTTTCAAGTTCCTGATCAATCACAGGCTGCTGATCAGTCCCTTGGCACTTTATGTCACATGTCGAGGCTGTGGGGCTGGATTTAGATGGAGTTTGGAATTTTTTCCTGTGGTGTCTCTGGGTGGAAGCTCTACGAGGAGAATTGAGCCTGTCTTTTGGCACCTTTGACTGAGTGGCTTCTCCCGGGTATTGATTTCCCCTGTAGGACACTGGTTTAGGGATCTTTGAAGGTCTTTTGTCAGGTCTGTGGTCTCGTCTGGGGTGTATACAAAGCTTCAGTTTCATCTTATATATGGACGGCACTCTTTCTGGCTTTTTTAATGACCTTTTTTGACGGAAAGAAGAGTTTCGAGACTTTTCCTGTTTGAAAGTCCCAGAGTTTGATGAATTGCTTGATGCCAAATCTGTCTCCACAGTTGCGTTGGCTTCTGGCACCTTGGAAGGTTCGACAGAATCTTTTGACTCCATACTAGAACCAAGGGATGACCAGGAACTGGCAACAGAATGTTTAGAAATGTCCAAGTGGCTTGAGTGAGTGTCTGTATGATTTATGTCCTTTTTGCCTCTGAAACCTCTAGAATTATTGTACACCCAGCTCTCAAGAGACACCTTCTCAAGTGACTTCTTTCCATTCGAGAGCTCACCAATGACAGCCTCAAACCTAGTCTCCTTGGCATCATTTGGTGTAGAAGCAGAAGCGGATGGGGGGATAGAAGGATTCTGGATCTCATGTGAGATCTCTTGTGTGGTCAGAGGAGTTGCAAGGCGAGTATTGTACTGGTCATTATCAGAGTCACTGGTGTCAGAGTCCATGCTGAGCTGCTGCAGATTAGATAGTATCTCTTCCTCAAGGCTCTGGTACAGTACAGCTTCTTGAGAGGGAGTGATTGGAGGAGGAGTGAAGAGGTATCTATTGTCAATCTCCTTCTCTCCACTGCACGCATCCATATTAGAGACTCTTCCAGAAGGATGAATATCAGTGTCTTTGGAGTTTGACTTGCTCGAGATTTGTACAGACTGTGCTGGAAGGTTCAAGTATTGCTTCTTGTCCTGTCCAACTGGAGAAGGTGTAATTCTTGCTGAATGGTCTGAGTAACCAGCCAGATGCCCTTTCCCTGTTGGTGTAAGGGATCTAGTGTGTGTTTTTCCTGACACAACACCCATTGACCCTTTAGATGGGCAAAATGTGCGAATGAAGTCAGGACTCCTCCTTGCATTCCCATTGTCATCCGCTTCTTGAATGCTAATGGTGGGGGGCTGATGAGTTATCACACTGTTTTTGTTGGTATTATGCTGTAAAACTGGGGTAATGCACTGGATAGGCCTAGCTGATACTGAGCCAACTAGCCTCTCTGGAACACACTGCATCTCATGGTTGCTTTTTGACCCAGCTGTGGCAGTTTGTCTTAGTTTAAAGGCAAACTGTGACTTTGTCCAGTTTTGATTCAACTTGTTGTCTGGGCCTTGCTGGTGAGAGCTCTGGTTCTGGACCTTTTGGAGCACCAGGGGTGTACTGGGACGCTGTTTTTCAGGCTGTGGTGGGGTGGAGGGGCGAGCTGGTCTAGGAAGACTGCTAGTTAGACGTGGAGAGGGAGATACCCGAGTAGATTCTCTGCCTTTCCTGCTGGTGGACTTCAACACCTTACTCTCTGAGTGTGTCTGTCTGCAAGGCAGGATGACTGCTTTCTCCTTCAGTCTGAAAGAAGAACCGCATAACCAGTTCAGCCTCTGGATGTTGTATTTTATTGTAAACCTATTTACAGTTACATGCATCAGACATTGACTTTATGATTAGCTGTTTACCAGAAAAGCACTTATAGTTGTTTTGAGCTAAATATACTGGGCTGTGACTAAGCACTTGTTTGAAGAGAATGCACCACTTAGGTTCAAGCATATTGCATTACACCACAGTGATTCAGATGAAGTGTCAGATTTTAAATGTCAGAACAAAGAGGCTAAGCTGTATCAAAGCCTTATTAACATTTCTAAGATCCCAGCAAAAGGTTTACAAGCTTAGGTCCTTCATTGCTAGTTGTCATGACAGATTTTCAACATTACTCCACTGAGACCTATTACAAGCAGTCTCACAAATGAAAACTCATAATCATAATCTCAGTAGGTATTGTGGTCAGACCAAAAACATGTTTTATTATTTCAATGTTTAAATCAGCTTTCTATAGAATTATACCATACCTTAGAATAACAGTTTTAAAATCATGTTGATGCTACACCTGCTATAAGGAAAATATAAGCATCTCTATATTTGCTATTCTGGGCTTAGCATGCCACTAACTTCACTATGTAAGTTTGGTGGAGCAGGCAAGAAAGCATCCATGAGAATACAGCATATCCAGAGTTGAATTAATGTTAAATTCTGTAATATTTCTTTTCTGTGCTTCTTTCACTTCAGTAATGAGTCAGAATCTCTCAGCTTGTCCAGAAATGCAAAAATGTATAATTTCTAGAATTACACTTCCCACTTACCCAGGAGCAAGTAATGCCCATTCGTGCAGAATACTGGCAGTTTATGCGTTATAAGGTATCAAATAACTCATCCAGCACTTGCAGTTCTCCAAAGCAAGAGCACAGAATGTAAAATGTATTTTCAAGCAGGGTGAAACATTGTACTGCAGGATACACTAGAACTGTATTATAGTCCAATCATTTTTACATTGTGTATACAATGAAGTTTCAAAAATGGAGTAAATATGGTTTACTTCTGGCCATTTATAATTAAAGATTTAGATGAATGGAAAATCTAATTTTATTTGAAATAAATGCTTGTGTGACAGGACCTTGGGCTTTCAAACACCACATGTGTGCCCCTGAGCTGTTTTTGAAGTCTATTTACTATATGCATAATAATTGTACTCAAATTAAGTATATTAGTATATATAATTGGTTAACATTTGTTTAAAGTTTGAGAGTTAACTTTAAACTTTCAAACTATTCATGAAACTACAGTAATCTGAAAGTGAATTTAGTCTTAACTGAAATATTTTTCCTTCCCCTTTGTCTAAGGATTTATTACTATAATTAAATAACCATACATTAGACACTCTCGCTGGTAATTAAATTTGTATAAAGCTGAGGCTCTGGGACAATAACAATAATTTAAAATCATTTCACATATAATTATTGTGCTCAGGTGTAAGGCAATGATGCTGTTTTTGATGATGATGTGACAGGAGTTTGATTCATTATAATCAAGTGCTGAATAGCTTCCGCTGTAAGTAGGATGATTAAGGACACAGGAGAGCAGATATTTTTCTGAGCAGCATGCTTAAGAATTATCTAATTGGTTAGACTCAACAGACACAAGTGAAGGTGAGTACCAAAGGCTGAAGGCTTGAATGGATTTCTGTCACCCTGACAGTTAGAGCCTTAGTAGAATGAAATGCTGACACAAAACCTTCCAGTTCAGCATTTTGGCATGTAAATTACCTCAATATTAATGCAAATGTGTGTCTTTCTGGATTAAAAGATGGGTTTTTAACACATATAGGGCAGGGCAACATCACAATATAATTTTGTTATTAAAATAAATTCCATCACAAAAAGCGTATAGTTACAAAGTGGGGTGGAAAAGTTCTAAAGGACAGCGATCTAAAGTCAATAATATTGTCTATTGTTTTTAATTATATATCATAAAAGGTTCATGTATGTGTCCCAATACTTTACTTGAAAGCCTTGGGGATACTTTGTTAGCATAAGCTTATTTATGTACCGTGCCGGCATCACACCTAAGCCTAAGCTCTGTAATTGAGCAGCTTTACAGACAAGTAAATAACTACTAACTATATTTAATCATCTATTTTTAAAAAATTAAGTATTGCTCATGCTCCTCAGTCTCGTATCTGCCCTATCTAGGTCTAATTAGTCTGCTGTTTTATTAAAGGTTTCATTGGCCTCATACTGTGTCTGATGTCTGTGGCATTCAGTGACATTCAGTAATTGATTGCTTTTTGCCGCATTTCTTGGCACCCCTGAGAGACAACTGGCATGCCTTCAAATATATAATTTAAAATTCAGTGGTTTTAAAATTACATCAGAGAAGTGTTGAAACGCCATAGGCCCAGTGCTATTATATGTTTTACTGTGTTACACCCTAAAGAAACTTCTACACTTTCTGGGATCATATATATATCAAAGTGGCTGATTTGCATTTTTACCTTGGTGTTACATATTTGGCATCATCAGGGTTCAAACGCATAAACTGATTAGGACAGGGTGAATGCCTTTTAAGCTTTATAAGACATAATGGGATTTTGTTTAGAAAAACATGTATTTTAAAAATGCTGAGTTTTCTCCAGTGACCACAAAACTGTGGAGAAAATGAACAATGCACAAAATGCTGGCATAAATGTGTCAGTGAAAAAAATAGGCATTATTCATGAGCAAAGGAATGCACAGTTACTTGTTTTGAACTTTGCTATTTATTTCATTTAAATTATGTCTGTGTCTAAAACGCAAGAAGTGCTAACATGATTGCATGTTTCCCCACAATGATTTCTAAATACACAAAATAACTATGTGATCATTATATAGAAAAAAATACACTGTGAACAGACCAGTCATCCACTTACTTATTAGGAGAGGGACAATTCCGGGAACTTGGATCTGGGGATTTGGAAAGCCTGGGTTGAGGACTCGCTCTTTGAGTTCTGGTCGATGCTGAAGGGGTCCAGAGCACTGGCTCCAGGGGGGATTGGACTCGGGTTAGCAGCAGAGTGGTCTGAGATCCAGTCTGGCTCTCTGGTCCGCATGGCATGGCTTTGATCTCATGGACTGGTGTGACTGGGCGCTGCGCCAATTTATGAGCTGGCAAGCGAGTGAAGGAGAGAGAAATTGATTGAGAAAAACAGAGAAAGAGAGAAAGGATAGACTTTTGAACTCATCAGAACTTGGGTTATGTAACATCGGAAGGAATAAAGTGAGGCATAGGTTAAATGAGCTTATAATTAGGAACTTAGAAATCAAAACTACTCATGACAATGCAATACTGACAAATTCTTAGCAGACAGAGGCAAATTTCCACCATTCAAATGATTTGAAAAGATTTTAATTACTGGTTAAGAGATTCAAATCACTTAAAAAAAAATCAAAAGGCTGTTATAAAGATTCAAATTCTTTGTATGTGACCTGGGTTTATAAACATTTTGAACTGGTCTATTTATACAATGTTGCTACTGCATTCTTCAGCACTGCCTGACAGACAGCTTACACTCTAGTGACACTCTCGCAGTGCAGCTAGGTTGACAGTCTTAAAAAATGTATTGTATAAAATAATGGGGTTCTTGTTGGCTTCCCTGAACTGTGCCTCATTTAAAAAGATCTCTGGGCTGAAAAAAACACTGACTGCAGCCTAAACCAGCTGTATGTAAAGCAGATTTAATGATATCACAAAAACTAATTCAGTAAATTTTATTTAAAAATGTGAAGGGAAATACCATAGTTGCAATAGGATTATACATACCGGTACACTATACGTCCAAATGTTTGTGAATACCTCTTCTAAAAATGCATTCAGCTATTTAAAACTGTACCTACTGCTGATAAAGATATGCAAATGCACATACACAGCTTGTTTAGTTCCTGTGGAGGAGTACTGCCGATAGAATAGTACTCTCTGAAGCAGATAAACATGAAACCACTGGCACCATGCATGAGCTGTAGAGCAGTGGAAGAACTGTGTTCTTTAGATGGTGATGGTGCTCAATCTAATACTTCTGGCCTGAGCAGTCAAGTTCAGAAGCTGGGAATGAGTTTGGGTGCTAATTATCCAACATCCTGACCTTATTAAAGCTATCACTAAATGCAATCAAATTAATTACAACCATGTGATAGTATAGACAGGTACTCTAACAAAAGCATGATAAAACCCCTTTTCATAACCTTGATTTTGGAAAAACCAGTGAAAATATACAGGTGTCCCGATATTCATTTGACAATATTTATTGACCTAAACTGTTATCCTGAAATCAGGATCAGTTATTCCTGTTTACTTTCCTTGTAGGTTGCTTTAAATGCTTTCCTGTTTTGTGTCAGAGTGAGCTTTATTTTTAGC
Organism: Astyanax mexicanus; assembly: GCF_023375975.1. NCBI lineage: Eukaryota > Metazoa > Chordata > Actinopteri > Characiformes > Acestrorhamphidae > Astyanax > Astyanax mexicanus. The sequence goes on from NC_064408.1 coordinate 29,719,665, forward strand.
CTTCAGAAAGGGAAATGTTAGATTTATTCAAAAACACATCTCATGTCCTTTCATCACACTCCACAAAAAGAGGCATACTCAGATATGAAGTATCAGACATAGCATAAGCCACTGGTTTAAAATGCATGCCTTATGTAACAGCTAATGGAATGCTGGTAGATGAGTGTGTGTGTGTGTGTGTGTGTGTGAGAATGGTCTCACTGAGAGATGTGCAGCGGCAGGGGTCATGCTTGTCTAGATAGTGCTGCAGGGTGTCCCATCCTCCGCCCACTCTCACCATTACATGATTCCTTAAGATCTGCGCAAACAATCATTTAATGAAAACATTGTTCTAGTATGCTATGCCATTACTAACTGACTGTCTGTATCAATTAGGTTTAAAAGCATATTTATTTATAAACATCTACGCAATCTGCCTCAATTTTTTTTATTTTATATTTAAAAAAAACAGCATGTTTTTCAATCCTGACAGATAAATGAGAGAACAGAAGCAGGGACAAAATGAGAATCAGTCTGAAAGTGTGAAATAGAATTACTTATATGAGAGTGGATGACAGAGAGAAATGGGGGGCTGAGAGAGGAAGAGTGATAAAAAAGACCCTGGGGTTTATTTACTCGCACAAATATGAGAGTACTGGAGTCTCCAACTCTATATTTTCCCTCCGATATCTTCACCATGGGGAACTGGGTGGGACAAGTGCAACGACTTATCAGATGCTGAACCTGCACACACGAGAGATAAAGACACACACACCGTTTATTGAAGTCCCTCATACTGAGCCTGCCTGATTCTGATCCCTTTATCAGCTCAATACATCAGAAAGGCAGCAACAGGCTGCTGTAGTTCAATAGCAACAGAAGCCACAAATCAAAATGCCATCAGCAGAAGCTGTGTGCGCTTTTGCTTGACGAGCTTTCACATTTTTACAATATATGAACCATCCGTCTCCACTGACAACATTGTGTAAACCTGTCTACAGATATACTGCTGATTGTGATGGAGGCTTGTTCAAGGTTATGCCTCATCCCTGTCAGCATTAACCTTTTATAGGCTTTGCAAAAACAAGCACTGCATAACTGCAGTTTGCCGAAATCTAAATTTGATTAAGGTAAAGGTAGTGTAAATATGCTATACTATCTTAACACTGTAACATATTAAATATTTTATATACACAGATTATCAATAACATTATGACCACCTACTTATTTATTTTTTCACTGTCCATTTTTAAGCTGTACTGACCAGCTAAGGGCACTTTTTTCTATAATACAGACAACCATCTGTTTTTCAAATGTCAGGACCCCAAAAGGCCACCACAGAAAATATGTTATTTGGATGGTGAGTTATTCTCAGCGCTGCAGTTACACTGACGTGGTGGTGGTGTGTTGTGAAGGTACGAGTGGATCAGGTGCTGCTGTGCTGCTGAAGTTTTTACACACTGTGTCTGTTCACTGTCCACTCCATTACCCCCTCCTAGCTCCTGCTTCACACTGTAAATGTAAAGTCAGAGACAGAAGCTCATCTGTTGCTGAATAGTTTTCAGTAGTCATCCTACAGTCCTTCATAAATGGTCACAAGATGCTGCCCACAGTGACACTATGGTGTTTAAAAGCCATCCGATCCACTTGTAGTACAACATACACTAGCACACCACCATCATGTCAGTGTCACTGCACTGCTGAGAATGACCTTCCACTAATACTTTGCATGCCACTGTAAATATATATAAACAGTTTATGCATAAATATTTCACAGAAACGGTTTATATTTTTACTAACTGCTAAGAGGAATGACTGAACACCTTGTCAATATGTAAAAACAACCTTTAGAGGTTAATATAAAAAAGGTAACTGGAGGCCAGCTGTGAAATTCTGCACGGTTTGTATTACTCTGATGCTTGTTTAAGAATTTTCTTTGGAATATACTGCATAGCAGATATTGTAGCAGCATTAATCAGAAGATTTGAAAATCAAGGCTTTTACTTTTAAGGAAAAGACGTGTATGAAAACCTACGAGTGAACATCTATTTGAGTAGTGTTATTACAAAATACTAATAAATCTGACAAAACTGGACCCTGCCCCTCCCTGCCCCACATTACAGATCCCAGACCGGTCACCATCTCATCCAGATTCTGAGTACTCTGTAAGCATCTCTGGACCACAGGTTGTGGTGTATCTTGTGCAGTCATCTCCATCTCTTCACGGATCTCCTCCTCAATCTCCTGCTCAAGCTGGATGAGGACAGGAGCAGCCATGCCGAAGCGAGAGGCCCGCCGGGCCACCTCGAGAAGGCACAGCACAAAATTCTTCTCATTCTTTCGTAGGACAAGGTCGTCTGTCTCGAACATTAAAACATCTGCGGGAGAGAGAGAGAGAGAGACTGAAAGTGGTTAACTGGATCAGATCAGCATGCCAAGAATGCGTATACCACAGTCTAGAGCCCTTGTAATCACATTCCACTTTGTAGACATTCAATGTCTCTGTGTGTTCAGGGACAGTATTTGGCACACATAGTGACCTTTAGTGTTGTGTGATGATTTATTGTTCTGATCTTGACATTCTTTTTTTGAGAATGAATAATTTAATTAAAAACACTAATGATAAGAATTTACTTAGTTATTCAAAACCTCAGCAACTACAGATCAGGTAAAAACAAAATGAGGGTCGGCAATTGCTGAGGGAAATAGTGCATCAAAGTCACTGGTCTTTGCTAATCAGAATTATTTAGCATTACCATTAGCAGCACAATTAATGAATATGCCATGGGTTTCCATGTCTAAGCAGTTGCATTGCAAGCCTTACAAAATCAAGGTCAGATGGAGTGGTGCAGTGGAAATGTATTCTGTGGGGTGACTAATCCTGCTTCTGTCTCTATCTGACAGTCTGATTGATGAGTCTGGTGAATATGATGAATGTCATGAGAACACTCAGAAAGGTGCCTGACTGCACTGTGTAAAGTTTGGTGGAGGAGGGATAAGGATATGGGGTTGTTTTTTCAGTGGCTGCTTAGTTCCGGAAAGGAAAGGGAAATCTTAATGCTTCTGCATACCAAGACATTTTGGATAACTGTATGTGTCCAACCTTGTGATCACACTTTGGGAAAGGTCTTTTTCTGATTTTGCATTACTCCATATAGTCTTAGTTGCGTGTGGATGAACTTTTTCCCATTAAACACGTGTGGATTTAGGTATAATATGTTGGTGCTCTCTAACTTTTGTCCATATAGTGCGTGCGGTCTCTTACAAGTAACGGAAGTAAGTTATCCCTTCCATTCTGCTAATTTCCAGTGCAGAGAGGGATTGTTACAGTTGTAAAAATAAAACCACAAGTCATTTGGTTCAAGATCAATATATTGTGTCCTTTGTGTCTGCAGCATAGTCATTTAAATTATATATTAACACTGAGCAACAAAACATTTTATTGATCCTTAATGTATCTTCTGTTTTTTTTTATATGGCGGTGTTTTTCCTGCAGGCACGTATTAGATATTATCTAATGTCACGACCAATATTCAAGCTGAATTTAACATCTATTGATGTTGGTGGACAGCTGGGTTGTTTGTCATATCTGCATTGATGCCTGGTTTAATTGACAGTCTGTAAGATTTTGATGAGAATGTGTAATTACACTGAGCATGCTAAAAGATCATTTTAAAACATGAATTGTGGTGCAGTTCCTCACACTTGTTGCTCAGGTGACCAGCAAAAGCTATTATACCCAGAAAATGACCCCAGGACCAACCAGTCAACCTTCAGAAGGTCCCTGATGCCATTTATTCTAATAGTTTACTTTCTCCCCACTCAAGAACACTACTACTTTCAATTTAATAGAGACAAATCTTAATTGAACAACTCAACTTGTATATATAACAAAAAGTTAGGCACATGTTTTAGGCACTTCAGGTAGTCATTTAGTTATTTTTTATAAAATTATCAAGCTATTAAAATGTCTTCATACTGTCATCTTAGGATAAACATCCCTTACATAAAGTACCCAGCTGGTATTTTATCGTTGAGTCAACGTTGATGTTATGGTTGAATCAACGTTGGATTTAGTGTTGATTTTGAAAAGTTAATCTACATTGATATGGCACTGTATGCCATGATGAAAAATGAACAATTTGATTTTTTTCTCTCTTTGAATATACTTCTTTGAGAAGTAGAAACTGTACAACTACAAACAAAAAGCAATTAAAAGTAGCTAGTAACTAGAAAATCCTATGATTAACAGAGAGTTAACAATAAAGTTACATCACTGTAGTAAAGCTGAGTATAAAGAATGATGCCCACCACTACCAATCTGACTGAACATTTGATCTCACAAACACAAAAGTAAAACAAATAGTACATGAACATACCCCCAGATATGGTGAAGAATTGGTGCCAAATTAAAAAGCAGTTACTGCAAAAGGAAGTACAACCTCTTTTTCATCCCTCCATTCAACCGGTTTTTTTATTATTGTATGGTTATGACATTTAAAATGCTAACTAATTCAAAGGCACATTTGAAAGGACATTATGTTGAATAAATGTTATACATTCAATGTTTGCACAACCATTTAACATTAAATAACATACATTACTTCAATAAATATTTCAACCACATTTTAACGTTGACGTTTTTTGTGAAAATAAATAAGTAAAGTAAAAATAAATAAACAAATAAATATCTAATTATTCTTTAGGCTCCTATCTTTATTGGCTTCAACGCTTCAGTATTTCTTGGTATCTCTCGTCCCTCAAAAACAGTTTATATTACTCAATTGTTCGAGCTAATACTGCCACCTTGTGGAAAAATTACGACTCAAATCTATTTGAGAAGAGATTTAAACTAGTTGAAGGAACTTAATACACGTATTATTAAGGTTATGTGTGTCTCACATACTACAGAACGAGAATTATTTAAGAAAACAGTAATTACCTTTAATGTACATCTGATTTCGACACCAGTTGATGAAATTAGACACGTTGTCCCGGGCTAGGAAGGTGGCGGGCTGGGCTGACCTGACGAAAGTAACTCCAGATGTGGGCAGCTGCAGGTGTGTGTGTCCGTGTTTGTGTCCGAAGTCCTCGGCCACCCGGGTCACGTTGTTGGCGTGGTCGCAGAGCAGCACGCCGGTCTCCATCAGCTCCAGCAGGTTGTTGACGGTCAGGTCCAGGCGGTACAGGTCCTTCAGCCACTCGGCCAGGTCCTCCTTCATCGCGTACAGATACTCTTCACTCGACCTGAACGGCTTGATGCTCTGACTGGAGGCGTGCTCGATACCAGACATACTGAGAAAGTGCTCGATTCTAAAGTAAAGGAGAAAATCTAATTTAAGTGCGTAAAACTAAAACTAACTTACAGCCTTCATAGCTTTAATAAAGTGTCGTTAGCGCTTTTTACCAAAACAAACAGCTTACGCTCCTTGTTTACCTTAGTTAACCTAGCCAGCTAATAGCTTTCCCACACGGAGCCGACGCAATATTAGTTCATAATATACAACCACACCATGATCCTAATAAAGCAGAATTATTATTACAGCGTCTAAAATCCTCTGTAAATAATCCCTCACTCGCTCATGAGTTTCTGAAGGTTTTACTTCGCAGGTAGACTAAACTAACTCGCCCCGTTGCCCGTGGTTACAGAGAGCGACTCCTTTCAAACACTCCGCTTTAACCGTTGCATTACCATCACCCAGATACAGCTCACCTGAACACAGCTTCCTACAGTATATAATCACCCTTTTTCTACAGTACAGCTCTGAAACAAAAATAAGAGACCACTTTAGTTTCTGAATCAGTTTCTCTGATTTTGCTATTTATAGGTATATGTTTGAGTAAAATAAACATTGTTGTTTTAGTGTATAAACTACAGACAACATTTCTCCCAAATTCCAAATAAAAATATTGTAATTTAGAGCATTTATTTGCAGAAAATGAGAAATGGCTGAAATAACAAAAAAATGCAAAGCTTTCAGACCTCAAATAATGCAAAGAAAACAAGTTCATATTCATAAAGTTTTTTTAGAATTCAGAAATCAATATTTGGTGGAAAAACCCTGTTTTTAAATCACAGTTTTTATGCATCTTGGCCTGTTCTCCACCAGTCTTACACGCTGCTTTTGGATAACTTTATGCCACTCCTGGTGCAAACATTCAAGCAGTTCAGCTTCAGTAGACGGACCTTTTCCTACAGTAGTAAACTAAAAAACGACAAAAATGGAAATACTTTTTTTTTTTCACTAGACGGTGACAATACAAACACTATAACAATATAGTAACAATAAATATTTTTGTTTATACTTAATGAACATGCAATTAGAATTATACAGGATATAGAATGTTTTCTTTTGTACATTTTATAGTTTTCTTTGATTTGGGTTTTTAAGCATGTTTTCATAATGTTTCATAGGCACATCTGATATTCATTATTTTAGCTGTTCAGAAATTAATCCTTTTATTTCACAGAATACTTCTCGTGTTGTCTCAATACTAAGCTGAGGTAAAGTTTAAGCTGTCCGCCCTGTTGTGGTAAAATATTATGGTTATTAAAATAACTGTCGAAAATAAAAATGTATCTTTAAAACAGAACAAGGTCATCAAAATGTCTGCAAATTTACATCAACCACATTTTTATCAAATGCCAGTTTTCACTAAAACGGTCCTGTTGACAGCTGTGCAACAGGATGGACAATTTTAGTATAACTGACATTTGGGGGCATGCATACAAGTGAAAATATTAAAAGATTATGTTGGGAAAATATGATCTGTGTATGTTATTTATTTAATATTTAATATATTCTTTTTGTACCAAGCAAATTAATGTACAACATGCATGGCTATAGTGAATGCCCACATTGCAGTGACGGTGCTGTTTAGCCCTAATACACTATATGGATAAAAGTATCCTCACACCTGCTCATTCATTGTTTACTGTTTAAAAAAACATTGCACTCATGTACACACCAATTCTGGATACTTGGTAAGATGCTAGTTACATTGCAAAAATCATGTTTTCATTATTTCTCCAGATCACATTATTTAAGCAAAATGTTGCTACGGTTTATTATTTTAAAGTGTAAAACCAAGACAAATCCCAAAAAGATCACAGCTTTAACTCAGATAGAAACCAGTATATTTTAATAGGTTCACTTAAATTTACATAGGCTCACCTGCCTATTCATATTTACATATGCATTTCAGACTATTTCTCTTTACTGAATTTCAGTGAGACTAAATCAAGTTGTACATGTCAGCATCAAATAAATGTCAGATTGCATGTTATATCCAGTATAATGATAAATCAAACTTGTGTACTTAAAGGGTTACACGTCATGAAAAATTAAGAATTTTGTATCAATATCATGACACACTCCCAGAATGTTTACCTTTAAAACTGATTGTACATTCAGAACGTAAAGCTGAAAGAGGTTGTTGAAATAATTTCATTGTAAAAAGCCAACACCTAACATATGTCATGCAAAAATAATAAAAAACATAGGTCAGGTTTGTCTAATAGTGTTGAGAACACAACATTTTTCCTCAGAGAGGATTTTAAAGATTTAGAATTAATTACATTAAAGTATTTTTCAAAGTGCATAACTTAACAAAATAAAATTCTATCTTTGCAATTAGCAGTAAGACCTCAAGTGCATATTGCTGATCATTAAAGCAATACTTTACCCCAAACTGTTACTACAAAAAAATATGCTAATGAAAACCATTAGGCGTACTCTCAAATGCCTAATATTGAACAGATTCTGTTTAGCTGGAGCAATATTAACATTTTAGGCACATATTCCTTTAAAACTTAAATTTTGTCGAGATCTACCATCAGTACTAGTTGTTCTTATTTTTTTTCTTTTTTCCTGAAAACTCCCGTTTCTGGAACTTGTTTTTTTCACGCCTTTGACCACCTCCTCCTTCACTGCGTCGAGTGAAAGCTGGCATGGGAGGCTCAATCTCTCCAGGCCGACCTCCTCTGTCTGGTACACTACCCATCAACACCTGTACCCAAAACATAAATAGTAATATTATGCGTTTTCATCTCATAATGAGTTCATCTTCACTACACTGGTGAACATAAATACACCCAGAAGGTGGTAAACTGTAAATAATTATATCTCTGATTTTTGACAATTTAAATCTTTTTAAAAAATATTAATATAATTAATTAAATAATACAAATATATATTTATATCAGCAAAGATGATGCTATTCACAGTACTACGTAAGCTCATCTGTTTTTTGTTTTTTTGTTTTTTTTGCTATACAACAGTATTATAAAAATAAAATTGTAAAGAAACCCTGAATATATGTTTTTCTTATTGTTACTATTATGACAGGTCCACTAGAAATGTAGTACAGCCATCTTAAGGTAAACACACTGTTAGAAACCTGGTTCTTGGTGGAATTACATAGGTGATAAAAACATGCAACTTAATGTAGTAGAGAAGGAATTACATAAAAAAAGACAACAATCAGTCCTCTGTCGTAACATTTCTATTAAGGTATTAAGTATGGTACCTTATGAATGGCTGTTGATGGTCCTGCTCTCACTGGCAGAATGCGAGACTGATCCTCCCTGGCTGCCAGCAGCAGAGCAATAGAGACTGAGGACTCAAGTGGAGCTGAAAAAGGAGGTACAGAGGACAGGACTGCGCTGCGTTCCTAAAAGTATAAGATACATATGCATAGACAATACTTTGGAATAAATATTAGTGTATATGCTGTTACTATTTACATTTTTAACACCACAAAAAGGGCAACACCATATATTTTTCCTTACTTTTGCATAATTAATCACTTTGGATTTGTTTCCGAGACATTAAACCTATTTCTGGACTATACTCTGAATTTACAATCTCCATTCAGAATGATGTATAATCCAGGACTAGACTAAATCCTGGTCTCGGAAACCTAGTCCAATATATATTTACTTATATTTGACATCTAACATATAATGAATACAATGCTCCAGTAAAATTAGATTTGTTATTTAGCATTTTGCATACTGTAGCGATTTGAACAGGATTAATTATGCTCTCTGGTTGATTGATACCAAATTGCTCAGCACTGAATCTTCATACCTTTCCTCTCTCTCCCCATGCAAAGGACTGGAGTGTGACATAGAAGCGCTTGATCATCATTTGGCGTCGGCACTCATAATCTTTGCGTAGGGCTTGATTAATCTCATTCACTTTTCCCTGAAAATAAACAAGGTTGTAACAGAACATACAAAGTAAGAGAGACATCAGCTATTTAGCAGTTTAATCAAAGTGCATTGGTCTTGGTGCACTGTGTGGGAGGGTGTATCTGTGTACTTCATACCCACTGTGAAGAACTCAGGCTAGTCTTTAGCAGTGGCTCTTGCAGTTCAACCTTGGGCAGAGATGCCAGCTGTGATTCCACCTGAGTGAATGGAGTTTATTAATATATACAGACCAATAAGCACAACTACCTGTGTCAAGTGGTTATTGCACCTACACCTTTATACCTCTTTTACCTGTGCGTAAGCATCACTGAGCTGAGAGGCTGAATCCATATGCAGGGCCTGAAACATCTGTGCCAACTCCTTCATTATCTCCTTCTCGTCATTCTTATCCCCCTCAGCTTGGGTCTCTTCTTCAAGGTCTATGGCATTACATTCTTGCCTTCTTTGTTCTTTTTCTGATTCACTCTGTGGCTTGGTGTCTTCTGGGTGACTCTCTCTGTGTTGGAGTATATGTGCTGCTTCTAACTCAGACACCAGAAAATCTGTTTTTGAAGTTGAACACAAAATAAGTATTGGGTTAATTGGGTTCTCAGTCTAGACTAAAATCTAGATGTAAATGAAGATCTAAATCATGCCACACTATTTCACTGATGAACTGCAAAAATGCATCCCAACTTGTTACAATATAAGACAATATTAGCATTGTCTATAAGGCCTAGACAAGTCTTTTTTTTTTTTTTACAATGTAAAACTGTATTGCTAGAAAAGCAAGTCATTTTGTCTAATTCTGTTCCTCATTTAAGCTTAGCGGAAGTATTTTTCTCTCTTTAGAACCTCCAAATTCACTTTAAAATTTGAGTATTTATTTTGCAGAAGTAAACACCAAAGTAGCCCTATAAAAAAAAAAACACACAGTGTATTAGGTCTTCACCTGTTATTCTGTTGAGATGGATGGATGTGAGAGTTTCGGAGGTGAGAGAGTCGTAAGGGTAAAACAACAATTCCAACAACTTTTTCAGCTCTCCGGCCAGAACAGCACCACTACCACCTCCTCCTGCAAAGCAGAGAAAGTATTAAATCACAACAATTAAAAGAGTGCATATGCAAAGATAAATATATTTTTTTAATTCAGAATGCCTAGTATTACTAAATATTGATGTGGACATGTCCTAAAGTTGACTATAATTACTGTATATATTTATTGTACTATTGAACAGCTGTCTTGATGTGTTTTGTATATTGTCTTTGCCCTATTGTCTATATATCAGTAGCTATTTCTTGTATATGCGGTAAAACTTTAACTGGTCCTAAAACACAAAACCTGTAAACTTGAAATCAAGTTTACAGGTTTTATTTTCTTAAACTCACTAAAACAAATCATTTTTGACGAGGCTGAAGTTGGTTTGATATTCGCAGCTCCAGATTCGTTTGGCTCGATATTCGCAGCCTCGTATTCCCCGGCTGAAGTTGGTTTGATATTCGCAGCTGCCGCTACACTGAACCACCGTGAACTAAAGGGAGCGTTCACAAACACCCGCTGTTTATATTAAACACCTCACAGATCAACACTGAAGGAGATAGAATGAAGAAAAGCAGTACATCTGTTTATTAACAATGTAAATATACAATATATTATTAAATATAATTTTGTATATTGTAAAATATTTGTTTTAATTACTGAATTTATAATTATATATTACAATAAATAATTAAATATATATTTAATAAAATTATATTTTAAAAGCCATTGCGCTCAAAAAATATGAGGCAGATGTTCAAGTGTGATTTTGAAGAACTTTTTCATGTTGGGCCAGACCAAATACACATGATCTGAAGAGTACTACTCTTCTTCTTTAAGGAAAACCTGGAATTAGCCTGGCCCAAGCTGATTTTATACTTTAAAATTAACTGGCAACATGGAATACCGATCCATAATGCACAATTTTTTTATGTAAAGCTGATGTTCCAGTGTGATTTTGAAGGACTTTTTCATGTTGGGCCAGACCAAATACACATGATCTAAAGAGTACTAGTCTTCTACTTTAGGGAAAGCCTGGAATTAGCCTGGCCCAAGGTGATTTTATACTTTAAAATTAACTGGCAACATGGCATACCGATCCATAAGGCAGAAAAAAGTTTAATTTAAAGCTGAAGTTCTAGTGTGATTTTGAAGGACTTTTTAATCTTGGGCCAGACCAAATACACATGATCTGAAGAGTACTAGTCTTCTTCTTTAAGGAAAACCTGGAATTAGCCTGGCCCGAGCTGATTTTATACTTTAAAATTAACTGGCAACATGGCCTACCGATCCATAATGCACAAAAAAATTGAATATAAAGCTGATGTTCTAGTGTGATTTTGAAGGACTTTTTAATCTTGGGCCAGACCAAATACACATGATCTAAAGAGTACTAGTCTTCTACTTTAAGGAAAACCTGGAAATAGCCTGGCCCAAGCTGATTTTATACTTTAAAATGAACTGGCAACATGGAATACCGATCCATAATGCACAATTTTTTTTATGTAAAGCTGATGTTCTAGTGTGATTTTGAAGGACTTTTTAATCTTGGGCCAGACCAAATAGACATGATCTAAAGAGTACTAGTCTTCTACTTTAAGACAAACCTGGAATTAGCCTGGCCCAAGCTGATTTTATACTTTAAAATGAATTGGCAACATGGTATAACGAGCCATTTTGCACAAAAAAGCCACTGTTCCAGTACAATTTTGAAGATTTTTTTAATCTTGGGCCAGAACAAATACACATGATCTGAAGAGAACTAGTCTTCTACTTTAAGGAAAACCTGGAAATAGCCTGGCCCAAGCTGATTTTATACTTTAAAATTAACTGGCAATATGGAATACCGATCCATAATGCACAATTTTTCTTTATGTAAAGCTGATGTTCCAGTGTGATTTTGAAGGGCTTTATCATCTTGGGCCAGACCAAATACACATGATCTGAAGAGTACTAGTCTTCTACTTTAAGGAAAACCTGGAATTAGCCTGGCCCAAGCTGATTTTATACTTTAAAATGAACTGGCAACATGGAATACCGATCGATAAAGCACAATTTTTTTATGTAAAGCTGATGTTCTAGTGTGATTTTGAAGGACTTTTTCATCTTGGGCCAGAACAAATACACATGATCTGAAGAGTACTAGTCTTCTTCTTTAAGGAAAACCTGGAATTAGCCTGGCCCAAGCTGATTTTATACTTTAAAATTAACTGGCAACATGGCCTACCGATCCATAATGCACAAAAAAATTGAATATAAAGCTGATGTTCTAGTGTGATTTTGAAGGACTTTTTAATCTTGGGCCAGAACAAATACACATGATCTAAAGAGTACTAGTCTTCTACTTTAAGGAAAACCTGGAAATAGCCTGGCCCAAGCTGATTTTATACTTTAAAATGAACTGGCAACATGGAATACCGATCCATAAAGCACAATTTTTTTATGTAAAGCTGATGTTCCAGTGTGATTTTGAAGGACTTTTTCATATTGTGCCAGACCAAATACACATGATCTAAAGAGTACTAGTCTTCTACTTTAGGGAAAGCCTGGAATTAGCCTGGCCCGAGCTGATTTTATACTTTAAAATTAACTGGCACATGGCATACCGATCCATAAGGCACAAAAAAGTTTAATTTAAAGCTGATGTTCTAGTGTGATTTTGAAGGACTTTTTAATCTTGGGACAGACCAAATACACATGATCTGAAGAGTACTAGTCTTCTACTTTAAGGAAAACCTGGAATTAGCCTGGCCTAAGCTGATTTTATACTTTAAAATTAACTGGCAACATGGCCTACCGATCCATAATGCACAAAAAAATTGAATATAAAGCTGATGTTCTAGTGTGATTTTGAAGGACTTTTTAATCTTGGGCCAGAACAAATACACATGATCTAAAGAGTACTAGTCTTCTACTTTAAGGAAAACCTGGAAATAGCCTGGCCCAAGCTGATTTTATACTTTAAAATGAACTGGCAACATGGAATACCGATCCATAAAGCACAATTTTTTTATGTAAAGCTGATGTTCCAGTGTGATTTTGAAGGACTTTTTCATATTGGGCCAGACCAAATACACATGATCTAAAGAGTGCTAGTGTTCTACTTTAGGGAAAGCCTGGAATTAGCCTGGCCCAAGCTGATTTTATACTTTAAAATTAACTGGCAACATGGCATACCGATCCATAAGGCACAAAAAAGTTTAATTTAAAGCTGATGTTCTAGTGTGATTTTGAAGGACTTTTTAATCTTGGGCCAGACCAAATACACATGATCTGAAGAGTACTAGTCTTCTACTTTAAGAAAAACCTGGAATTAGCCTGGCCCAAGCTGATTTTATACTTTAAAATGAACTGGCAACATGGAATAACGATCCATAATGCACAAAGAAATTGAATATAAAGCTGATGTTCTAGTGTGATTTTGAAGGACTTTTTAATCTTGGGCCAGAACAAATACACATGATCTGAAGAGAACTAGTCTTCTACTTTAAGGAAAACCTGGAATTAGCCTGGCCCGAGCTGATTTTATACTTTAAAATTAACTGGCAACATAGCATACCGATCCATAATGCACAATATTTTTTATGTAAAGCTGATGTTCCAGTGTGATTTTGAAGGACTTTTTCATATTGGGCCAGACCAAATACACATGATCTAAAGAGTACTAGTCTTCTACATTAGGGAAAGCCTGGAATTAGCCTGGCCCAAGCTGATTTTATACTTTAAAATGAATTGGCAACATGGTATAACGAGCCATTTTGCACAAAAAAGCCACTGTTCCAGTACAATTTTGAAGAATTTTTTAATCTTGGGCCAGAACAAATACACATGATCTGAAGAGAACTAGTCTTCTACTTTAAGGAAAACCTGGAAATAGCCTGGCCCGAGCTGATTTTATACTTTAAAATGAACTGGCAATATGGAATACCGATCCATAATGCACAATTTTTCTTTATGTAAAGCTGATGTTCCAGTGTGATTTTGAAGGGCTTTTTCATCTTGGGCCAGACCAAATACACATGATCTGAAGAGTACTAGTCTTCTACTTTGAGAAAATTTTGGGATTTGCCTGGCCCGAGCTGATTTTAGACTGCACAATTAATTGGCAACATGGCAGCACAAAAAAAATATTATTTAAAGCTGATATTCCAGTATGATTTTGGACTTTTTTTTCAGACCAAATACACATCAGATGAAGAGTTCTGGTATTCTCAAAATCAATGCTTTATATTCATTATTTCTGTGCAAAATGGCTTTCATGTCATGTTGCCAATTCATTTTAAAGGATAAAATTCTTCAAACTTGTACTGGAACAGTGGCTTTTTTGTGCAAAATGGCTCGTTATACCATGTTGCCAGTTCATTTTAAAGTATAAAATCAGCTCGGGCCAGGCTATTTCCAGGCTTTCCTTAAAGTAGAAGACTAGTACTCTTTTGATCATGTGTATTTTTTCTGGCCCAAGATGAAAAAGTCCTTCAAAATCACACTGGAACATCAGCTTTACATAAAACATTGTGCATTATGGATCGGTATTCCATGTTGCCAGTTCATTTTAAAGTATAAAATCAGCTTGGGCCAGGCTAATTCCAGGTTTTCCTTAAAGTAGAAGACTAGTACTCTTTAGATCATGTGTATTTGGTCTGGCCCAAGATTAAAAAGTCCTTCAAAATCACACTAGAATATCAGCTTTATATTCAATTTCTTTGTGCATTATGGATCATTATTACATGTTGCCAGTTCATTTTAAAGTATAAAATCAGCTTGGGCCAGGCTAATTCCAGGTTTTTCTTAAAGTAGAAGACTAGTACTCTTCAGATCATGTGTATTTGGTCTGGCCCAAGATTAAAAAGTCCTTCAAAATCACACTAGAACATCAGCTTTAAATTAAACTTTTTTGTGCCTTATGGATCGGTATGCCATGTTGCCAGTTAATTTTAAAGTATAAAATCAGCTTGGGCCAGGCTAATTCCAGGCTTTCCCTAAAGTAGAAGACTAGTACTCTTTACATCATGTGTATTTGGTCTGGCCCAATATGAAAAAGTCCTTCAAAATCACACTGGAACATCAGCTTTACATAAAAAAATTGTGCATTATGGATCGGTATTCCATGTTGCCAGTTCATTTTAAAGTATAAAATCAGCTTGGGCCAAGCTATTTCCAGGTTTTCCTTAAAGTAGAAGACTAGTACTCTTTAGATCATGTGTATTTGGTCTGGCCCAAGATTAAAAAGTCCTTCAAAATCACACTAGAACATCAGCTTTATATTACATTTTTTTGTGCATTATGGATCGGTAGGCCATGTTGCCAGTTAATTTTAAAGTATAAAATCAGCTTGGGCCAGGCTAATTCCAGGTTTTCCTTAAAGAAGAAGACTAGTACTCTTCAGATCATGTGTATTTGTTCTGGCCCAAGATGAAAAAGTCCTTCAAAATCACACTAGAACATCAGCTTTACATAAAACAATTGTGCATTATGGATCGTTATTCCATGTTGCCAGTTCATTTTAAAGTATAAAATCAGCTTGGGCCAGGCTAATTCCAGGTTTTTCTTAAAGTAGAAGACTAGTACTCTTCAGATCATGTGTATTTGGTCTGGCCCAAGATGAAAAAGCCCTTCAAAATCACACTAGAACATCAGCTTTACATAAAGAAAAATTGTGCATTATGGATCGGTATTCCATATTGCCAGTTCATTTTAAAGTATAAAATCAGCTTGGGCCAGGCTATTTCCAGGTTTTCCTTAAAGTAGAAGACTAGTTCTCTTCAGATCATGTGTATTTGTTCTGGCCCAAGATTAAAAAAATCTTCAAAATTGTACTGGAACAGTGGCTTTTTTGTGCAAAATGGCTCGTTATTCCATGTTGCCAGTTCATTTTAAAGTATAAAATCAGCTTGGACCAGGCTAATTCCAGGTTTTTCTTAAAGTAGAAGACTAGTACTCTTCAGATCATGTGTATTTGGTCTGGCCCAAGATTAAAAAGTCCTTCAAAATCACACTAGAACATCAGCTTTACATAAAAACAATTGTGCATTATGGATCGGTATTCCATGTTGCCAGTTCATTTTAAAGTATAAAATCAGCTCGGGCCAGGCTAATTCCAGGTTTTCCTTAAAGTAGAAGACTAGTTCTCTTCAGATCATGTGTATTTGTTCTGGCCCAAGATTAAAAAGTCCTTCAAAATCACACTAGAACATCAGCTTTATATTCAATTTCTTTGTGCATTATGGATCATTATTACATGTTGCCAGTTCATTTTAAAGTATAAAATCAGCTTGGGCCAGGCTAATTCCAGGTTTTTCTTAAAATAGAAGACTAGTACTCTTCAGATCATGTGTATTTGGTCTGGCCCAAGATTAAAAAGTCCTTCAAAATCACACTAGAACATCAGCTTTAAATTAAACTTTTTTGTGCCTTATGGATCGGTATGCCATGTTGCCAGTTAATTTTAAAGTATAAAATCAGCTTGGGCCAGGCTAATTCCAGGCTTTCCCTAAAGTAGAAGACTAGTACTCTTTACATCATGTGTATTTGGTCTGGCCCAATATGAAAAAGTCCTTCAAAATCACACTGGAACATCAGCTTTACATAAAAAAATTGTGCATTATGGATCGGTATTCCATGTTGCCAGTTCATTTTAAAGTATAAAATCAGCTTGGGCCAAGCTATTTCCAGGTTTTCCTTAAAGTAGAAGACTAGTACTCTTTAGATCATGTGTATTTGGTCTGGCCCAAGATTAAAAAGTCCTTCAAAATCACACTAGAACATCAGCTTTATATTACATTTTTTTGTGCATTATGGATCGGTAGGCCATGTTGCCAGTTAATTTTAAAGTATAAAATCAGCTTGGGCCAGGCTAATTCCAGGTTTTCCTTAAAGAAGAAGACTAGTACTCTTCAGATCATGTGTATTTGTTCTGGCCCAAGATGAAAAAGTCCTTCAAAATCACACTAGAACATCAGCTTTACATAAAACAATTGTGCTTTATGGATCGGTATTACAGGTTGCCAGTTCATTTTAAAGTATAAAATCTGCTTGGGCCAGGCTATTTCCAGGTTTTTATTAAAGTAGAAGACTAGTACTCTTCAGATCATGTGTATTTGTTCTGGCCCAAGATGAAAAAGTCCTTCAAAATCACACTAGAACATCAGCTTTACATAAAAAACATTGTGCATTATGGATTGGTATGCTATGTTGCCAGTTCATTTTAAAGTATAAAATCAGCTCGGGCCAGGCTAATTCCAGGTTTTCCTCAAAGTGGGAGAGAAGTTCTCTTCATCTGATGTGTATGTGTTCTGGCCCAAGATGAAAAAGTCTTTCAAAGTTTGCCAGTTCATTTTAAAGTATAAAATCAGCTTGGGCCAGGCTACTTCCAGGTTTTCCTTAAAGAAGAAGACTAGTACTCTTCAGATCATGTGTATTTGGTCTGGCCCAACATGAAAAAGTTCTTCAAAATCACACTTGAACATCTGCCTCATATTTTTTGAGCGCAATGGCTTTTAAAATATAATTTTATTAAATATATATTTAATTATTTATTGTAATATATAATTATAAATTCAGTAATTAAAATAAATATTTTACAATATACAAAATTATATTTAATAATATATTGTATATTTACATTGTTAATAAACAGATGTACTGCTTTTCTTCATTCTATCTCCTTCAGTGTTGATCTGTGAGGTGTTTAATATAAACAGCGGGTGTTTGTGAACGCTCCCTTTAGTTCACGGTGGTTCAGTGTAGCGGCAGCTGCGAATATCAAACCAACTTCAGCCGGGGAATACACCGCGGTCACGCCATCTGCACTTAGAAAACGCTCGGTCGCGCTATCCACACCGAAAACGGGAGTGCGCGTCTAAACCGTGTTTTACTGTAGCAGCGTGCACAGCGCACCCGGAGGAGCGGAGACTGGCGCTTCTCGTGCAGAGACTTAAAATGGAACAGAAACGAGTTTTACACCTAAATAAACATGATTTAACGAGGTCTAATCCACAAATATACACCAGAAAGACCACTTCTTATCTGTAGAACAGTGTAACGTTTTGAAAAGGGTTGGAGTGTTATTAATAAGCAAATCAAATTGTTATAAAATCACAGCCCTAAATTCTTAAAGATCTTATTCTCATGTATCCCAGATATATGTTTAAAGTGATATTACTGTATCATTTTTGAGTAATTGAATACCAAAACTATCTATTCGGTTTTGTATAAAAGGGATTTTGGAGTGCTATAAAACCAAAAAAATCTAATTCTTCTTAAATCAGAACATGAAATCCTTAAATAATACCTTCCATACTATTAATGTCATGCATGTATACTGATTGTACAGTATCATTTTGGAGTAAATGAATACCAAACTTAGGAAAAATGTATATTCGGTTGTGCATAAACCAGATTTCGGTGTCCTATAAAACCTTCAAATCAAATTGTTATCCAATGAACCCAAGAAAGTCTTGAAGAAAACATTCCATTCTATTAATGACATGAGTAACAAGTGATATTACTGTATCATTTTGGATTAATTGGATACCAAACTTGGAAAAATGTCTATTCGGTTGTGCATAAACCACATTTCAGAGTCCTATAAAACCAGCAAATCAAATTGTTATCCAATGGCACTAACAAAGTCTTGAAGAACACATTCTATACTATTATTGACATGAGTATCAAGTGACATTACTGTATCATTTTGGAGTAATTGGATACCAA
Source organism: Astyanax mexicanus (assembly GCF_023375975.1). Lineage (NCBI taxonomy): Eukaryota > Metazoa > Chordata > Actinopteri > Characiformes > Acestrorhamphidae > Astyanax > Astyanax mexicanus. The sequence goes on from NC_064408.1 coordinate 29,738,591, forward strand.
ACTTAGGAAAAATGTTTATTCGATTGTGCAAAAACCTGATTTCAGAGTCCTATAAAACCAGCAAATCAAATTGTTATCCAATGGCACTGACAAAGTCTTGAAGAACACATTCTATACTATTATTGACATGAGTATCAAGTGATTTTACTGTATCATTTTGAAATAATTGGATACCAAACTTGGAAAAATGTCTATTTGGTTGTGCATAAACCAGATTTCGGAGTCCCATAAAACCAGCAAATCAAATTGTTATCCAATGGCACTAACAAAGTCTTGAAGAACACATGCTATACTATTTTTGACATGAGTATCAAGTGATTTTACTGTATCATTTTGGAGTAATTGGATACCAAACTTGGAAAAAATGTCTATTCGGTTGTGCATAAACCACATTTCAGAGTCCTATAAAACCAGCAAATCAAATTGTTATCCAATGACACTAACAAAGTCTTGAAGAACACATTCTATACTATTATTGACATGAGTATCAAGTGATTTTACTGTATCATTTTGAAATAATTGGATACCAAACTTGGAAAAATGTCTATTCGATTGTGCATAAACCAGATTTCGGAGTCCCATAAAACCAGCAAATCAAATTGTTATCCAATGGCACTAACAAAGTCTTGAAGAACACATGCTACACTATTATTGACATGAGTATCAAGTGATTTTACTGTATCATTTTGAAATAATTGGATACCAAACTTGGAAAAATGTCTATTCGGTTGTGCATAAACCAGATTTCGGAGTCCCATAAAACCAGCAAATCAAATTGTTATCCAATGGCACTAACAAAGTCTTGAAGAACACATGCTACACTATTATTGACATGAGTATCAAGTGATTTTACTGTATCATTTTGGAGTAATTGGATACCAAACTTGGAAAAATGTATATTTGGTTGTGCATAAACCACATTTCAGAGTCCTAGAAAACCAGCAAATCAAATTGTTATCCAATGACACTAACAAAGTCTTGAAGAACAAGTTCTATACTATTATTGACATGAGTATCAAGTGACATTACTGTATCATTTTGGAGTAATTGGATACCAAACTTAGGAAAAATGTTTATTCGATTGTGCAAAAACCTGATTTCAGAGTCCTATAAAACCAGCAAATCAAATTGTTATCCAATGGCACTGACAAAGTCTTGAAGAACACATTCTATACTATTATTGACATGAGTATCAAGTGATTTTACTGTATCATTTTGAAATAATTGGATACCAAACTTGGAAAAATGTCTATTTGGTTGTGCATAAACCAGATTCCGGAGTCCCATAAAACCAGCAAATCAAATTGTTATCCAATGGCACTAACAAAGTCTTGAAGAACACATGCTATACTATTTTTGACATGAGTATCAAGTGATTTTACTGTATCATTTTGGAGTAATTGGATACCAAACTTGGAAAAATGTATATTTGGTTGTGCATAAACCACATTTCAGAGTCCTAGAAAACCAGCAAATCAAATTGTTATCCAATGGCACTAACAAAGTCTTGAAGAACACATTCTATACTATTATTGACATGAGTATCAAGTGATTTTACTGTATCATTTTGAAATAATTGGATACCAAACTTGGAAAAATGTCTATTCGGTTGTGCATAAACCAGATTTCAGAGTCCTATAAAACCAGCAAATCAAATTGTTATCCAATGACACTAACAAAGTCTTGAAGAACACATTCTATACTATTATTGACATGAGTATCAAGTGATTTTACTGTATCATTTTGAAATAATTGAATACCAAACTTGGAAACATGTCTATTTGGTTGTGCATAAACCAGATTTCGGAGTCCCATAAAACCAGTAAATCAAATTGTTATCTAATGGCACTAACAAAGTCTTGAAGAACACAGGCTATACTATTATTGACATGAGTATCAAGTGATATTACTGTATCATTTTGGAGTAATTGGATACCAAATTTAGGAATAAATGTCTATTCGGTTGTGCAAAAACCTGATTTCGGAGTCCTACAAAACCAGCAAATCAAATTGTTATCCAATGCCACCAAGACTGTCTTGAAGAACACATGTCATACTATTAATGACATGAGTGAACAGTCATATTACTGTATCATTTTGGAGTAATTGGATACCAAACATAGAAAAAAATTCTATTTGGTTGTGCATAAACCAGATTTGGGAGTCCCATAAAACCAGCAAATCAAACTGTTATCCAATGATACTAACAAAGTCTCGAAGAACACATTCTATACTATTATTGACATGAGTATCAAGTGATATTACTGTATCATTTTGGATTAATTGGATACCAAACTTAGAATAAATGTTTATTCGGTTGTGCATAAACCAGATTTTAAGGTCCCATAAAACCAGCAAATCAAATTTTTATCCAATTCCACTGAGACAGTCTTGCAGAACACATTCCATACTATTATTGACATGAGTAACAAGTGATATTACTGTATAATTTTGGATTAATTGGATACCAAATGTCTATGCGGTTGTGAATAAACCAGATTTCGGGGTCCTATAAAACTAGTATGGAATGTGTTTATCAAGAAGGACTTGGTTCCATTGGATAACAATTTGATTTGATGGTTTATAGGACTCCAAAATCTGGTTTATGCACAACTGAACAGGCATTTTTTTCTAAATTTGCTATCCAATTACTCAAAAATGACACAGTAATATCACTTGTGACTAATGTTCTTGGTAGATTGGAATATTTTCTTCAAGACTGTTTTGGTTTTATTAGACAACAATTTGATTTGCTGGTTTTATAGGATTTGGTTTATGCACAAACGAATAGACATTTTTCCTATGTTCGGTATTCAATTATTCCAAAACTAAACAGTTATATCACTTGTTACTCATGTCACTAATGGTATGGAATGTGTTCTTCAAGACTTTGTTAGTGCCATTGGATAACAATTTGATTTGCTGGTTTTATAGGACTCTGAAATGTGGTTTATGCACAACCGAATAGACATTTTTTCCAAGTTTGGTATCCAATTACTCCAAAATGATACAGTAAAATCACCTGATACTCATGTCAATAATAGTATAGAATGTGCTTTTCAAGACTTTATCAGTGGCATTGGATAACAATTTGATTTAATGGTTTGTAGGACTCTGAAATCTGGTTTATACAGAAGTGAATCAACATTTTTCGTATGTTTGATAATTAATTACTCCAAAATGGTAAAGTAAAATCACTTGATACTTATGTTATTAATAGTATAGAATGTGTTTTTCAAGACTTTGTTAGTGTCATTGGATAACAATTTGATTTGCTGGTTTTATAGGACTCTGAAATGTGGTTTATGCACAACCGAATAGACATTTTTTCCAAGTTTGGTATCCAATTACTCCAAAATGATACAGTAAAATCACTTGATACTCATGTCAATAATAGTATAGAATGTGTTCTTCAAGACTTTGTTAGTGTCATTGGATAACAATTTGATTTGCTGGTTTTATAGGACTCTGAAATGTGGTTTATGCACAACCGAATAGACATTTTTTCCAAGTTTGGTATCCAATTACTCCAAAATGATACAGTAAAATCACTTGATACTCATGTCAATAATAGTATAGCATGTGTTCTTCAAGACTTTGTTAGTGCCATTGGATAACAATTTGATTTGCTGGTTTTCTAGGACTCTGAAATGTGGTTTATGCACAACCAAATAGACATTTTTTCCAAGTTTGGTATCCAATTACTCCAAAATGATACAGTAAAATCACTTGATACTCATGTCAATAATAGTGTAGCATGTGTTCTTCAAGACTTTGTTAGTGCCATTGGATAACAATTTGATTTGCTGGTTTTATGGGACTCCGAAATCTGGTTTATGCACAACCGAATAGACATTTTTCCAAGTTTGGTATCCAATTATTTCAAAATGATACAGTAAAATCACTTGATACTCATGTCAATAATAGTATAGAATGTGTTCTTCAAGACTTTGTTAGTGTCATTGGATAACAATTTGATTTGCTGGTTTTATAGGACTCTGAAATGTGGTATATGCACAACCGAATAGACATTTTTTCCAAGTTTGGTATCCAATTACTCCAAAATGATACAGTAAAATCACTTGATACTCATGTCAATAATAGTATAGCATGTGTTCTTCAAGACTTTGTTAGTGCCATTGGATAACAATTTGATTTGCTGGTTTTATGGGACTCCGAAATCTGGTTTATGCACAACCGAATAGACATTTTTCCAAGTTTGGTATCCATTTATTTCAAAATGATACAGTAAAATCACTTGATACTCAAGTCAATAATAGTATAGAATGTGTTCTTCAAGACTTTGTTAGTGTCATTGGATAACAATTTGATTTGCTGGTTTTATAGGACTCTGAAATGTGGTATATGCACAACCGAATAGACATTTTTTCCAAGTTTGGTATCCAATTACTCCAAAATGATACAGTAAAATCACTTGATACTCATGTCAATAATAGTATAGAATGTGTTCTTCAAGACTTTGTCAGTGCCATTGGATAACAATTTGATTTGCTGGTTTTATAGGACTCTGAAATCAGGTTTTTGCACAACCGAATAGACATTTTTTCCAAGTTTGGTATCCAATTACTCCAAAATGATACAGTAAAATCACTTGATACTCATGTCAATAATAGTATAGCATGTGTTCTTCAAGACTTTGTTAGTGCCATTGGATAACAATTTGATTTGCTGGTTTTCTAGGACTCTGAAATGTGGTTTATGCACAACCAAATAGACATTTTTTCCAAGTTTGGTATCCAATTACTCCAAAATGATACAGTAAAATCACTTGATACTCATGTCAATAATAGTGTAGCATGTGTTCTTCAAGACTTTGTTAGTGCCATTGGATAACAATTTGATTTGCTGGTTTTATGGGACTCCGAAATCTGGTTTATGCACAACCGAATAGACATTTTTCCAAGTTTGGTATCCAATTATTTCAAAATGATACAGTAAAATCACTTGATACTCATGTCAATAATAGTATAGAATGTGTTCTTCAAGACTTTGTTAGTGTCATTGGATAACAATTTGATTTGCTTGTTTTATAGGACTCTGAAATGTGGTATATGCACAACCGAATAGACATTTTTTCCAAGTTTGGTATCCAATTACTCCAAAATGATACAGTAAAATCACTTGATACTCAAGTCAATAATAGTATAGAATGTGTTCTTCAAGACTTTGTTAGTGTCATTGGATAACAATTTGATTTGCTGGTTTTATAGGACTCTGAAATGTGGTATATGCACAACCGAATAGACATTTTTTCCAAGTTTGGTATCCAATTACTCCAAAATGATAAAGTAAAATCACTTGATACTCATGTCAATAATAGTATAGAATGTGTTCTTCAAGACTTTGTCAGTGCCATTGGATAACAATTTGATTTGCTGGTTTTATAGGACTCTGAAATCAGGTTTTTGCACAACCGAATAGACATTTTTTCCAAGTTTGGTATCCAATTACTCCAAAATGATACAGTAAAATCACTTGATACTCATGTCAATAATAGTATAGAATGTGTTCTTCAAGACTTTGTCAGTGCCATTGGATAACAATTTGATTTGCTGGTTTTATAGGACTCCGAAATCAGGTTTTTGCACAATCGAATAAACATTTTTCCTAAGTTTGGTATCCAATTACTCCAAAATGATACAGTAATATCACTTGTTACTCAAGTCATTCATAGTATAGAATGTGCTTTTCAAGACTTTATCAGTGGCATTGGATAACAATTTGATTTGCTGGTTTTATGGGACTCCGAAATCTGGTTTATGCACAACCGAATAGACATTTTTCCAAGTTTGGTATCCAATTATTTCAAAATGATACAGTAAAATCACTTGATACTCATGTCAATAATAGTATAGAATGTGTTCTTCAAGACTTTGTCAGTGCCATTGGATAACAATTTGATTTGCTGGTTTTATAGGACTCTGAAATCAGGTTTTTGCACAATCGAATAAACATTTTTCCTAAGTTTGGTATCCAATTACTCCAAAATGATACAGTAATATCACTTGTTACTCAAGTCATTCATAGTATAGAATGTGCTTTTCAAGACTTTATCAGTGGCATTGGATAACAATTTGATTTAATGGTTTGTAGGACTTTGAAATCTGGTTTATACAGAAGTGAATCAACATTTTTTGTATGTTTGATAATTAATTACTCCAAAATGGTAAAGTAAAATCCCTTGATACTTATGTTATTAATAGTATATAATGTGTTTTTCAAGACTTTATTAGTGGCATTGGATAACAATTTAATTTGCTGGTTTTATAGGACTCTGAAATGTGGTTTATGCAAAAGTGAATCAACATTTTTCGTATGTTTGATATTTAATTACTCCAAAATGGTACAGTAAAATCACTTGTTACTCATGTCATTAATAGTATGGAATGTTTTTTTCAAGACTGTCTAGGTGGCATTGGATAACAATTTGATTTGCTGGTTTTATGCGACCTTAAAATCTGGTTTATACACAACTGAATAGACATTTTTTCTAAGTTTGGTATCCAATTAATCCAAAATTATACAGTAATATCACTTATTACTCATGTTAATAATAGAATGGAATGTGTTCTTCAAGACAGTCTCGGTAGCATTTGATAATTTAATTTGCTGGTTTTACAGGACTCCAAAATCAGGTTTTTGCGCAACCAAATAGACATTTTTCCTAAGCTTCGTATTCAATTACTCCAAAATGATACAGTAATATCCTTTGTTACTCATGTCATTAATAGTATGGAATGTGTTCTTCAAGAATGTCTTAGTGGCATTGGATAACAATTTGATTTGCTTGTTTTATAGGACTCTGAAATCTGATTTATGCAAAAGTAAATTAACATTTTTTGTATGTTTGATATTTAATTACTCCAAAATGGTACAGTAAAATCACTTGATATATATGTTATTAATAGTATAGAATGTGTTTTCCAAGACTTTGTTAGTGCCATTGGATAACAATTTGATTTGCTGGTTTTATAGGACTCTGAAATGTGGTTTATGCACAACCGAATAGACATTTTTCCAAGTTTGGTATCCAATTAATCCAAAATGATACAGTAATATCACTTGTTACTCATGTCATTAATAGAATGGAATGTTTTCTTCAAGACTTTCTTGGTTTCATTGGATAACAATTTGATTTTAAGGTTTTATAGGACACCGAAATCTGGTTTATGCACAACCGAATATACATTTTTCCTAAGTTTGGTATTCATTTACTCCAAAATGATACTGTACAATCAGTATACATGCATGACATTAATAGTATGGAAGGTATTATTTAAGGAGTTCATGTTCTGATTTAAGAAGAATTAGATTTTTTTGGTTTTATAGCACTCCAAAATCCCTTTTATACAAAACCGAATAGATAGTTTTGGTATTCAATTACTCAAAAACGATACAGTAATATCACTTCAAACATATATCTGGGATACATGAGAATAAGATCTTTAAGAATTTAGGGCTGTGATTTTATAACAATTTGATTTGCTTATTTAATAACACTCCAACCCTTTTCAAAACGTTACACTGTTCTACAGATAAGAAGTGGTCTTTCTGGTGTATATTTGTGGATTAGACCTCGTTAAATCATGTTTATTTAGGTGTAAAACTCGTTTCTGTTCCATTTTAAGTCTCTGCACGAGAAGCGCCAGTCTCCGCTCCTCCGGGTGCGCTGTGCACGCTGCTACAGTAAAACACGGTTTAGACGCGCACTCCAGTTTTCGGTGTGGATAGCGCGACCGAGCGTTTTCTAAGTGCAGATGGCGTGACCGCGGTGGGAATACGAGGCTGCGAATATCGAGCCAAACGAATCTGGAGCTGCGAATATCAAACCAACTTCAGCCTCGTCATTTTTGTTGTACTAGTTCTAATTGAACATCTGCTAAATGCTAAAAATATTTCCGCACATTTGGTATTCTACTAAATTGATGTGGATTGATTACCTCCAATTTCAGGACAACTTTTCCTCAACTCAGCGACCAGCCAGGACAGCACGGGGCACGGCAGCTCGTCACAGGTGCACCGCCTCACACACCGGCTGCTGTTATAACTGTGGATAATGAGCATGGATTTAGGCACTGAAGATGCACACGGAATCTGTTCGTTCCACCTTAAACGGCGTTTAGGAATATATTCTCTTACATCTGCAGCATTTAAGGTGGAACCGAACACTAAAGCAAAGTTTCAGGTAAACATTGAACACTAGTAGTTTTATAATGTTGAGGACAGGTCGCTTACCCAAGAGCTTTGAGAGCCGCGACTGTCCCAACATCTCTCTCCATCACAAGAATCGAACAAGTGCTTCAAATACAGTCATACAGTCATACACCCATACAAAACACACACACACACTCCGAGCTGCATACAAAACTTCCTGATATGCAACTTCCTGATATGTTCTCTCCTGTCACGCCCTTATCTCTGGAGACCAGGCCAGAGTAATCGAGACTTTATAACCTCGATACACAAACATCTGCACATTTTAATGCACTACTATTCACTACTATTCTACTATTCGCATACAATTTTGTTTTACTTATTTTTAGGATGTTTTTTTTTTTCAAATACTCTTGTATGTAATCATAGTAGATCTATTATTTTACCTGATGTCTAATTTAAATCGATTTAAACTAAATCACAAAAATGCTAAAGTAGGCGAGAGTAATCAAGCCGTGCTGAAATACGAAAGCATTGAGACTTTTATTTTTCGAGTTTTTATACACACATATATGCATTTATTATGTCATTCTACTACACAGTGAATTTTATGAATAACAATTTTGATATAATTAATATGACAATAACTATGTACTATGATAAGATACATTTACACAATTATGCAACAAAACATAAAATCAACTAACATAATACATAATAAATTAACAGATACATAAAACAATTATTGAAAATAAACAGACAATAACAAATATATATAAAAATATTACATCACTTCATAAGCGGGGTGATTTTCTGCTTATTTATTTATTTAGCTTTAGCACTTTTAGATTTCATTAATTTTAGGGTGTTGATGTTTTATGCAGTTGATTTTTTTTATATAGAAGCATGTAAAGATGTGGGGTGATTTTTTTAATATATAGTCTGTTTTTAGACTTATGGATAAAAAAACACGTGGCCAAAATAAAATAATAAAATAAGCATTTTTTTACATGACAAATGTGAAAGCGAGATGTTGAACCGGAGCCATGGGTCGTTTATGGTCTTTTTAAAAATGTAGAGACAGCCAATGAGAAGCCAGCGTTCAGAAACTGACCGCCGAGGCAGCCAATCAAATGCCTCGGCGAGAGCGACGCTGAGCTCGCTCCAGGAAGCTGCGTTAGCTCGGCTAATGCTTCGGTCACCCTCCATCTTGTGGATACTGCAGCTTCCAGGGACTGCGGGTGAGAGAAGAGGCAGATAAACAGGTTAGCGCGTGTTTTGCAGCTGTATGAAGTTGTTTGGTTGTTATATGTATGTTATGACTCGTGTTTTGCTGGCAGTTGCGTGTCGCTGTGAAAGCGGAGTCTTGCACAAGCTGTTTGTTTGTTTGATGCTAGCTAGTTAGCTTTAGCTCAATTGACGGAGGCAGCGTAACCGCACTCGGTCACTTTACTTTGGGTCACTTTATTCATTTCTGCACCATTTAGCTGTCCTGCATAAATATACTGCACGGCCATGTATGTTGATAGTTAGCTAAGATAGGTAAACAGCGAGAAAAGCACGCATGGTATTTATTAAGTAACGTTAGCTAGGTTAGCCATCTAGCTTTTGCAGACCTAGCCAACGAGATTACGTAGCTACGCAACGTAAGCCGTACCGCGTAGCTAGCCTGCAAGCGACCTCCCTGTGTTTACTCTCTGTGTTTAGTCCCTGTGTTCACTCACTCCCCGTGTTCTGTATATATATTTTTTTATATAAATGACACGTGTGTTTTCTGCAAAGGAGTCCACTGAACACTTATTTTTTTATTGTAACGTTATATTTTAGACTTTTAATGACCCTTCATTTGACCACAAGGAAAAATGTATAGTTAATTATAATTTTGGGTACGTTTTATATGAACAAAATAAAATTAGCGAAAAAGATTGCTTACCCTTATTTCAATCATTTGTTTATCCAGACTTATATAAATATATACACTTATTGGCTGATTTATCATAGATATTTTGAAGCTTGTGACCTAATTTTGTGTTTTCTTCTGTGTTTTGGATTGTATGCCAAATAAATAAATAAATAGCTTAACTCCCTATTCACAGGGGTGACAGTCTTTCGCGGGCAACTTCATCGCGCTTGCAGCAGGACGTGCATGACAACATGAGCACAATCAACGTGAAAAAGCTCAAAGTCAATGAGCTGAAAGAGGAGCTCCAGCTCCGCGGCCTAGACACCCGCGGGCTGAAGGCGGACCTGGCGGACAGGCTGCAGGCGGCTCTGGACGCAGAGGCGACCGGAGGTGCGGAGGAGGAGGAGGAAGAAGAGCAGGACGCGGGAGGAGAAGGAGACGAAGGTAAACTGAGGCTGGGTACCAAACGGCTCTCTCACTCACTGTGAGACACCTAGCGCACTGTTTAGGTAGTAATGGACCGTGTGATAAGCGCTTGCGTGGACTGTGTTTTGAAACGGACGCGGCAATCCAGATGGCGTGGCTATGGAAGCAGATTTAAGAAGGGATTAATTAGGCAAGATGATTGGCGGACAGTAGGACAGATGCAGTGCATTGTATTCTGTGGTAGAGGACACAGTTTCATCGATTTTGGTGTAAGTTTTATTTCATGAACTGTGTGCCTACTTAGAGTGAAACAATCAGGAGCATTATGCAATAGTGTAGTTTTTCAGTGTAAAGTTGTGCAGTGTAACAATTAATGTTATTTTTGAGTGATATTATATAAAAAAAAATCCTTTTCCAAACAAGCATGATAGAAAGGAATAATGTTTACGTAGATTATTTTTACTCTATGGACATGTATAAATTTCTGTAGCATCATCATGTGGCATCAGAACCATATCAGCAAATCTGATGAGACTATCAGGGAACAAACTGGAAGTAAATATTAGGGGCTAGGGAATACTTTTTACCAAAACATTTTTTATAACTGCATGTGAATATTGTGTGTTTGATATCTAAAGTCTTTGACTTTAAGGTGGACGAATGTTCGTCAGTGCAGCAATGTGCAATAGGGCTACCACTTTAAAATAAGGCTCCTTCAAAGAGTTTTTAAAATGTTTATAAAGGAGTACAATAATGTTATTAATTAAGTTGTAAATACTTTATAAACTATTAATAAGCAGATAAAACACATACATAAAAGGACAACAGTGGCTTGTTGTTTGCCAAATAGTGATTTCACATTTGTACTGTGGATTTGTACTGGATGCTACTTTGACAATAATCACAACTTGGTGTATTTAAAAAAAACATTAGTTAACTTAACTGGCTTTCCATATTATTTTATTAGATATGTTATTGCTGAGTGATGAAAAAACCCAAGTAGAGTATGTTTGATGTGTTGTGTTGTAAAACTACTTATTAATGGTTTATAAAGTATTTACAGACTAATTATTAACCACTAATTAACTCTCTCATAGACTTTATAAATTCTTTATAAATGAGCCTTATTTTAAAGTGGTACCGCAATAGGTATCAGATGTTGGTATTGGTGGTGAGTATGAGTACATTAGCATGGTATCGTTCCCTATACCGATAGCAGTGTGTTTTCGTGCATCCCTAATTTCGTTGTTATTTTAGTGAAGGACATTTTGTATGAAACCAGAAAAATGATTAAACTATATACACATTTTAAAGAATAAATCATTTAGTTTAACTTTGCCACACTTAATTGTGTATGTTTAATCAAAATAAGAACATGCCTGTTCTTAAATTTACAAATATTAGATTACAAAAAACTATGAAATAAAGAAAAGTTGTAATATGATTAAGTGAAAAGCAACAACCATTTGTGTAACATCCAATGTGCATGTTCAAGGACAAAATTAAAATATAGGAAATGTTTTTTGTGCAGTTAAATGATTTATATGAGAATCGTTACAGTATTGTTGTTGCTACACACTTATGGTGTGGTTTCTTGCTCTAGAATTTGCCAGTGGTGAGCCTGATGATGGGGGAAATGGTGTTCCTCAGTACGATGATGGAAACAGCGGCGCTCAGTACCAGGAGGGGAACGACGAGGGTAATTATGAGGAAGATGACAACGAAAACAATGCAGGGGCACCTGACTCCGGGTTGGGAATAACTGACTTCACCTCGGATGCGGGCTATGAGCAGCAGGGATTTGCTGAGTCTCAGGTAAAGCAGCAGCAGCAGTTTGAGGATCCAGAACCTGAACAAGACTATCAGGAACCTGAGGTGAAGCAAGAATATGAGGAGCCAGACTTGCAACAGCAGCAGTTTGAGGAACCACAAGAGCAGCAAATGACAGAAAAGCCAGAGCAAGCAACTAATGAACAAGGTAAGGGTGCGAAACTGAAGAGCTCAGACCAAATCATCCAGATGTGTTGACTGCCTGGATTTGCTTGTATTATCCTAAAGTTTTAATATATAAGGTTTTAAGAAATCAACATTTGTAAAACTATACCACAGTTAAATTAATTGTTGTTTTTTGTTTGTGGACATCATTTTGTTCCATTAGGAGCGACAAAAGTAGTGCCAAAGAAGGAAGAAGATGTGCCTCAGCAGGCAGAGACAGCAAATGAATGGACGCCTGCTGAAGGAGACCAGTCAGGGCAGGTCAAATCAGAAGATAACAGAGATACATCATACAGCCGCAAAAGGCCCTATGATGACAACCGTGGATATGGATACTATGAGCATCGTGAAGACAGAAGGTAAGGGTTTGTTTGTTTTATTTTATTTTTTTTTATTTTTATTTTTTATAAGGACACAATTTTAACTATATATTTCACAGGGGGCGGTCACCACAACCTCCAGCTGAGGAAGATGAAGAAGATTTTGATGACAGCCTTGTGGCCATTGACACCTGTGAGTACAATACATTGAGGTGATTGTTGTTATTCGTTAGTGCCCAATTCATCAATCGTGATCAACCAATCAATCTCAAAGTGCATGTTGGTAGATCACATCTCCTTTAAATTTGTTTACATTAGTTTAATTCAGTATCTATCACATTTCCAAAGAAAGGAGGTGAGAGGCAATTTTGAACTATGCACACAAATTACAACAACAGGTTTCCACCCGAAAACTGGTGAAAACTGAATTCGTAGTCTATTTTCAGGCTAGCAAAATAGTAAAGTAATAAGTTTAAAGTTTTTTTAGTGGATTGCCCTGTATTGCTAATCAAATCAATCGGAAGTACATAAAAAGAAATAAGGTCAGGTAGATCATACGGGCTTCTCTTGATGTTTTCTTTTTCTTTTTTCCACAGATAACAGCGATCTGCATTTTAAGGTGGCTCGTAACAGGTTCTCTGGGTACCCACTTACTATTGAGGGTTTTGCATATCTTTGGGCAGGTGCAAGAGCTACTTATGGGGTCACCAAAGGACGCATATGCTACGAAATGAAGGTAAGAGAAATAAAATATATATATTTTTTGTTTGCTATGAATGATTGTATTTGAATAAGCCCCATGTGATTTTCTTTACATTTAGATCAACGAAGAGATCTCTGTGAAGCACCTTCCTTCTAGTGAGCCTGATCCCCATGTGGTGAGAATAGGCTGGTCTCTGGACTCCTGTAACACTCAGCTTGGTGAGTAGATAAGGGAGCACATTAAAGACAAATAGGGTAATTTTGATTTACTGAAGAACTTTGATTTGACAGAGAAAGTTAGTAGTATCACTGTTGTCTTACTAATTTTGGGCAAACTAAGCAAAGTGTTATTTTTATAGGAGAGGAACCTATGTCCTATGGCTATGGTGGGACTGGCAAGAAATCCTGTAACTGTAAATTTGAGGACTATGGGGAGAAGTTTGGTGAAAATGATGTGATTGGTTGCTACATTGTGAGTATTTTACAAACATTTTACTTTACTTTACATAGGTGGCATGATAATGAATTTTTTTACTGGCCTTTGTAAATGGTCAAGCTTTTCTTTATTGTATGTTTATTGAAACAAATTTACTGCTTGTTCCTTTCTTCAGGACTTTGAGAGTAAAGAAAAGGTGGAGATGTCCTTTTCCAAAAATGGCAAATGGCTTGGCACATGTTACAGCATCTCTCGTGCGGAGCTTGCGGGCCGGGCACTCTTCCCACACATACTGGTGAAGAACTGTGGTGTGGAGTTTAACTTTGGCCAAAGAGAGGAGCCCTTCTTCCCCCCTCCACCAGGTTTTACCTTCATCCAGCAGTTGCCACTGCAGGACCGCACTAGAGGATCATTGGGACCTGCAACCAAGGCAGATTGTGAAGTATGTGTTTTAAATGAATACTTATTTCTTCTTTAATGGATTTAGATAGCCAGTGAGAGAAATGGAATATAGAAGTAAATTAATTTTAAATTGTATGCCTGTGTCCTCTCTCTCCATAGATGCTGATGATGGTGGGCTTACCTGGTAGTGGAAAGACAACTTGGGCAAATAAATACACCATGCAGAACCCAGAAAAGAAGTTCAACATTTTGGGCACCAATGCCATTATGGAGAAAATGAAAGTATGTGTAGGGTTTACACATAGTCTGTGAATGTGAATGGATTTTGACTTTTAAAAAGACTTGTCATGTCTGTTTGGTCAGCTTCTTGGTACATTACTAGAGAATATCAGCTTATGTTTTTGTGTTTTACATAAAACTTGCTAAAACAAGTTTTAGAACCATTTTTTTTCTGTTTGAAACAGATGTGTAAGTCTCATATTTTTTCATATTGCTGTAAATCTGATGATTGGTTCTTTTAGGTAATGGGCCTTCGACGCCAGAGGAACTATGCTGGGCGCTGGGACGTTCTCATCCAACAGGCTACACAGTGTCTTAACCGGCTCATCCAGATCGCCGCTCGCAAGAAGCGCAACTACATCCTTGACCAGGTACTGTCAATCCTGCATGTCCAGTCTAACCATTCCCCTTTTTTTCAACATCCCCCACACTTGTGGAAAAAGGAGCACACAGCCCCACTGCTTCTCCCTTGATGCACATGTTCATTAATGCACTTCTGCTCTCTCTATAGCTCTGGCCCAAAAGAACTGGTTAGCAGCTTTTGCTCCTGAAGACATAAATTTACTGTCACTCTTAATTTCATTGTCCTGAACATGTTGCTATGTTTCTCATTTGTTTTGAATTTCTTTTGTTTTTGCTTGTAATGAACCAAAAGCAGGAAAGAACCGTAGTAGAGTATGCTATCATTCTGAATATATGTTCATGATTTCCCTTTTAATAATGTATTTGTTGTTGTAAAGAAATCTTTTGCCACACTGTGCAAAATAGTCCATGTCAATTGTAAGATGTTGAAAAACAAGTAATCACAGCCTGGTGAGTAAGAAACCACCTTCTGTTGCTATGGTAATTGTAAGAAAAAACCCAGCATCACTTTGATGTTTTTTAAATTAGTTATACTTGGAACTGTTGAATGTTGTATTTAAAATGAACTTTAAGGTAAGTAAAGAAACTAACCCCCTTGAAGTTTCCAGGTCGGACATGGTAAAGTCAGAGTAAGGTAGGTAAGGTCAAATGTGTCTAGGGTTCGTTAAGGAAACTGTGAGTATTGACAGGTGGGTAGTAAGTGTTTGTCTGTGTCGGGCATAGCAGGGCGTTTGAAGATCTGGTAAGTGGAGGTAAGTAAGGGGACCCAGGAAAGCTTGTGTTAGATGTCTGTATATGCGTTTAGAGTGTAGATGAAAGTGGTTTCTTGTGGAAGTAAGACCAGTTTGATACATTGTCTAGTCCAGTTAACAAACTTTTTTTTGGATGGTGTAGGTGCTAAAAAGAGCAGAATCCATTGGTTTAGGTCCATGTTGGCTTGGAAGGTGTGGTTCATTCAGGTGTTACCTAAAATCTATTTACTAATTATTGTGTAGGTGGCAAGTTAATTTTGCTTTAGGGTATTTCTTTCTTTCTTTATTTATTTATTGTGCTAATTCAACTATTATTAATGTTAAATGTTAAAGAAGTTAAGTACTTTTGCAGAAGACATGGATTTTATTCATGTAATAACACTAGTAGCTTGAGGGAAGATATTTTGGTCCCCTTTTAAAAAAAAAGAAAAAGAAAATCCAGTTATCTTCAACTTTGCATTGATGCAGTTTCCAAGGTAAGTGAGTGGGGGTTGTGAGAGACAACCATTAGTCATTCCAGAACAGTAAACATAGCCATGAAAGAAAAAAAAAACTCTCTCACTTTCATCGTTGCAGGAACCCCAATCCCCCTCCTTCGGAACGCAAAGCCATAACAAAAGCAAACAAGTGAACAATAACGAACAAGCTTCTACTTCTTTCTTGTCACCATTGCTAGACAAATGTATATGGATCAGCCCAGAGACGAAAAATGCGTCCTTTTGAAGGGTTTCAACGCAAGGCTATTGTAATTTGTCCCACGGATGAGGATTTAAAAGAGCGAACGTTAAAGCGAACTGATGAGGAAGGGAAGGATGTACCCGATCATGCTGTTTTAGAAATGAAAGGTAGGAATGCCACAGATAAACAAAAAACAATGCTTCAACTACACACCCAGATCTGCTTTTGCTATGTTTTTGTTTTTTGGATTTTTTTTGTTTTTGTTGTTTTCCCCACAAACTTGGAGATCCCCACCTACCCTCTTTTGTTTTGCCAGATAAAAGAGCTCCTCTCCTTTTTCTTGTTCTTTATCGTCATTCTGTTCTCTTCCCCTGTAACTCAATTTCCTCCAACGTTACATTTTCTGTACCACAGCAAACTTGGAAAACAACATGAAATAATAGATTGGCTTACACAAATTAGCAACTTTTTTATTCACTATCAATTTGGATTTATTTAAGTTTAACGTTTTATTTTTTGTCCAGTTTATCAACTGTATAAGGCAACTGTACGTCCTAATTGATTTGCGGGCACAATCTCCCTTAATCTCTTATAACACTTTTTTTCTGGCAACTGTCTTTTGTTGAATTTTCTTTTTATATTTACCTTTCATCGTTTACCCTTATTCTGGGACAAGTTTTGCCTTAATCAACTAAGGCAATAGTTGTCCGAGGTCCCTCTGAGTCTCCCACCACATCATCTTTTCTCTTTCTGTCTAACTTTCTCTCTTTCACTGTCTCTTTTTCTTAACTACTTTATCTGCTCAGTCTAATGTTTCTTTTGACCACCACTGTTATGATGCTAATAATTCTTTGTTTCTTGGCTGTGCGGCTGTTCTCTCCCTCACTGCGTGCCCTCTGCCCCCCTCCCCATCCTACCTGTAGCCAACTTTGTGCTGCCTGAGGCTGGAGACTTTCTGGATGAGGTGATTTACGTCGAGATGCAGCGTGAAGAGGCAGAACCACTCATCAAACAGTACAACGAGGAGGGGCGCAAGGCCGGCCCCCCGCCCGAAAAGCGTTTCGACAACCGCCAGGGTGGATTCCGTGGCCGCGGAGGAGGTGGCGGTGGTGGGGGTGGTGGTGGTTTCCAGCGCTATGACAACCATGGCGGACCTCAGGGAAACCGAGGCGGTTACCAAAACCGTGGCGGACCTGGAGGAGGAGGTGGTGGCTTCCGTGGAGGTATTAGGCTTTCAAACTATATGATCTGATAATGTCTCCTTACGTAGACTGGTCACGGTTTTATACTAACTTTTTATTGTTAGGTTAAATAAAACAGTTTATTGATAAACATAAACATTTGCTTAAATAACTGAGAATAACTGATAATTGAGAATATGTCAGCATGTATCGGCCAAATCTTGGCATGGGCCGGATTCCAGTGATTCTAAAAAAAAAAAATAGTAATAATAATCTGCCGATATAATTCCGATATCATTTTGCATCCCACAATTATGCTCTAGGTTTTATTCCAAAGCATTTTACAAAGCAAAGCTTCCTTTTCTCACTCTCCTATTTATTGTGCTGGTGCTGCCTAGTGATTTGAATATGCTCTTTTATGTTTCAGTCGGATAAATGGTGTATGTGTTCCTTTGTGCTTTCTGTAGGTTACAACCGTGGTGGATACAACCAGAATCGCTGGGGAAGCAACTACAGAGATTCAGGTGGCCGAGGAGGCTACAATCGCAATCAGCAACAGGGAGGCAGCTACAACCACAATCGCCAGGGCTCCTACAACAAAGGTAGCTCTGGAGCCAGCAGCAGCTACAGTCAGTCCCAGGTAACTTGTTAATTTGTGGTGAATAGTTCAGGAAAGTAATGGATTGTGGTTTATGTTGTAATAACTAAATTGTTTTGTATAGCCTCAAAGCTACAATCAAGGTTACAACCAAGGCAGCTACAGCCAAGGTTACAACTACGGAAACTATAGCCAATACCCAGGATACAGCCAGGGCTACAGCCAGCCACCTGCTACCACGAGCCAGTCATACAACCAGCAGCAGCAGCAGCAGCAGCAACAGCAGCAACAACAACAACAACAACAACAACAACAACAACAACAACAGCAGCAGCAGCAGCAGAGCTACAACCAGCAGTATCAGCAGGTAAGCTACTTCAGCACTACAGATGTTTGGGGAAAGGATATGGTGTGATGAAACCTGCAGTGACACACCTTTAAAAAAATAACTGGACAGTAGCATCATAGTTCTTTGTGGTACCTTAAATAAATATCATCTTGGGGTCTCTCAAACATAGTGTCAGGAAACGTATCTAGTACTTATTTAGAAATAGTTTTGATAATAGTGTTTGTTTGACCTGTGATCTTGATTGATCTTTTTTTTCATTGTTGTGTTTGCAGTATGCTCAGCAATGGCAGCAATATTACCAGAGCCAGAGCCAGTGGAACCAGTACTACAACCAGTACGGAAACTACGGCAGCTATGGCAACCAGCAGAACACGCAAGGCTCCCAGGGCACACAGCAGTAGTACCTGCATCGACCGTGACCCTCCAAGCTCATTCCGTCAACATCATTCCTCTGCCTATCTTTTTATAGTCTCCGTCTTATCTTACCCTCACATAGTCTTCCTTCTCCCTTACGCCACTCCCCTTTAAAAGCTTTGTATGTTTTTTGTTTGCTTCTGTTACTTTTTACCCTATTTGCTCAGCCTTAAATGTAACTGCATTTCCTTGCGCTCCATTAATGCATTTTAGTTCTGGTGGCAGTAGCCAGTTTTGCTCTTGAAGTGTTATGTTAACTCAGAGTTTAGTTCAGATATTTATAAACGGCAAGCAGGCAAATTTATATGAGTAGCGACATGTGATGTAGTTTGTTCCAGATACTGCACGCACAAATGTGCTTGAACGCTTTGTGGTTGATTACGTGTAGTGGGGGCGCAGGATTTTACATCTGATCAGTTTTGACAGTTTTGTATGTAGAAACTTGTTTCTCTGCTCTTTTTATTCATCTTTTAAGAACCATATTTTCCCTCATTGGTTTAAGAAAGCAATCTTGTGTAGATAAATACTAAGTGAACATTTTAACAGCATAATTCTTTCTAACGCTTTAATTGAAATCATGTACCTGTGGAGTTTGTCAAATCCTTTTATATACCATTCTTAATGTCTCAACTGGCTGGCTTCATGTCTTCTCATGTTTAGTGAGCATTAGTTGCTCCTTGTGTGGTTGTAAAAGTTTTTATACCTTGTACCATGTTTGTAAAACAATATTTGCATGTGGTTTTGTGTCAGATCAAAACTCACTTTTTTGTATTGGAGAATATAATCTAAGGAAATGACTTGATTTGTTGTTTTGTAGTTTTCTTTTATTCAAAGTGATTGTAGATCATTTGTTCTTGAAAGCAGCTTTCAGTCAGACCAAACATTTAAGTGACTGAAGTTACTACATCCATATGTGCAACCAATAGTAATTATTTAAACTACTGATATATTTTTGATGAGCACTATAGATTTTATCGGTACAAAACGTGTCCAGTAACAGCATGTAAAGGTGAAAAAAATGAATAGGATATTGCTAAAATATCCCATCTTGGACAGTACCTACGGCTATTATTAAACCTAAAGTAATTAATGTTAGCTAATTTAACCAAATCTCTTAAAAAATGAACTGAAATTGTGTTAAAAAATTTTCGTTCTAAATGGTTTGTATCAGAAATGTGTACTTTTACGGCAAACGATTGCAAAAGTGCATTTCTGTTTATAGTGGTTATCTGACCTGCCTGTGAAAATAGATTAATGGATGAGTGTAAAATGATAAAAGAATTTGTGCACAAGTATATTAATAAATAGTGTAAATACACATGGTCAAAATCAATATAATAAAACCTTTGTGTCTTCAGCATAACTGTTTCAGATTTATAGGCTATAACAATATATTTTTCAAGATTTACTCTGAAAGAACACGTTATTACAAATATAGAGGAATGTTAAGCTTTAGTTTAAAGTACTTTTTTTTTATTTCAAGCGGTTTTCTTTAATGCGAAAATGTTCTTTAGTGCGCAGATTTTTGCAATGTCTGCAGAGTTCCCTGTTTTCTATGTATCATATTGTGTGTATAATTAGCTGAGGTAAAGCTTTAGCTGTCCACCCTGTCCTTCTAAAATATCCAGGTAATGGACCAAGGTCACCATGAACAGTTTCCAAATGTATGCAAACCTAGGTCATTCGTGTTTTCATTAAATGCCAATTTTTGCCAAAACTGTTTACCCTGTCGTGCATCTTAAGTGAACAAATGTGCTTGCCATTGGAAAAAAAATAATTATTTCGGAAAAATTTGATTTCTGTACCCATATGTAAAATGTGTGTATTGCAGTAGAATACAGAAAATTGTCCAGTGAAAAATATCATTCTCCATTTGTGTAGCTACTATATAAACTATTTAAATAATTCTGAATAAAAAGAGTGAAATCTTCCATTTTAAAACATTTGCTAAATTTCAATTTTGGATATATGCTGGATATATGCTAGGTGTTTTAGTGGACATGGCTTTTGTAATTGTTTGTAATTGTAAAAACATCAAATTAAAGGAATATAATGCCCATATACTGGCTACAAGTGTAGATGAAACAAACATACAAAGCCCCTAAGGTGACATCATGTTAAAAAAAAATAATGCATGGCCATGATTTAAGGTGTGGGAATGAAATCCTAAGGCATGGCTTAAAAATGCATTGGAACAAGATAATTAAGTTGTAGCCAGAGAATAATAAAGCTTGCTTTTCTGTAAATTAAAACCCATGAAAAAGATTTATTACATATAAGCTCCAAAACAAGGAAAATTTGTAAGAAAATGGAGAGTTAATAGGTTTCTTTTTTATTTTCATCTTGAAATTAATGATGGCGATATTTTGGAGTCTCCTGCAGTGAGACAAGACTTAATCTAAGTAAAAGACTCTTAATTTTCAGACTTAAAGCTAACGGGCTCAGACGCAGACAGTATACAGACCCGTTTACCTTCATTATGCAGTCATGTTCCAGATCTTCCTTCCACTACCAGATCAGGAGAATCTCTCGCTATTTTTAAGAAACTCCTGAAGACAGAGATCTTCAAAGAGCACTTACTCTCCTAACACCTCTAACAAACTAACTTCTTCTAACCTCACTCCCTTCTTCCCCTCCTTCACTCCTCTATCCTACTATTTCTCTTTGACCTCCTTTAGGCCCTATCTAAAGATGCTTTTACCATTAACATCTATTACTTTTTGTACTTCACTATTGTAAGTCGCTTTGGACAAAAGCGTCTGCCAAATGTAATGTAATGTAATGTTGTGCACAACCCTTGAGAGCTGCTTGCTTTGTTTGCTGTGAAACAAAAAAGCTTATGACCACACCTCAATGTCTACGATTTAATTAACTTGTTCCCACGCCCTAATATGTCGTGGCCATGCCTTAATCATCTCATTCCCACGCCTTAATAAGTTGTGGCCATGTCTTAGGATCACATTCCCATGCCTTGTTTATCTCGTTCCCAAGCCTTAATTATCTCATTCCCTCACCTTAAGTTGTGGCCACGATGAAAGAACTCACTCCCACTCCTTAATAAGCTTGGCCACGCCTTGGGATCTCATTCCCACGCATTTTTTGTTATGATGTCACCTTGGAGGTTCTGTACGAAACTCTTTCTCTGCAGTAAAATAAGTTCTTTACATTCTGAAAACTTTCAGGGTTTTTGAGGACCATGGAGAAGCAGCCTTTCCACTCTCTACTACAATAAATAGATAACTCCAAATTAGTAAAAGGAATCTATGGAGCCCCTAAGGTGACAAAATATATAATAATGTGTGACTATGACTTATTAAACTGTGGGAATGAGATCCTAAGCCGTGGCCACAACTTATTAAGACGTGGAAATTAGATAATTAAGGCGTGTCCACAAGGTCCTCTTGTTTCACAGAAGCAAGCAGCTCTTGTGCACTATATGACTGCCTAAGAAAGGTTAACGGGTCTGTTTGCGTCTGAACCCATCAGCGTTTAGTATGACAATTAATTGTCTTTTACTTAGAATTGTTCCATGTTTCACTCCAGGAGACTCCAAAATCTTATCATAATTCATTCCAAGATGAAAATAAAAAGAAACCAGTACACTCAATTTTCTTACAAAAGATTGTCTTTGAATTGGAGCTTTGATGTAATATTTTTTCATGGGCATTAATTTACAGAAAAGCAAACTTTATTATTCTCTGGCTCTGACTTATTTATCTTGTTCCCTCGCCTTAATAAGTTGTGGCCACTATTTTTTTTTTTAACAGGATGTCACCTTAGGGGCTCCGTAGGAATTCCCAAATTTTCCATTTTTGAAAATAGACATAAAAACTAGATAACCGTAACGAAATGTTTGGAGGACATGGAATGTTTTATTTTGGTTCAGGAAAGTTTGAATTTTAAAATGAGGTTTAGTTCAGTTTCATGATTTTTATTAATTATACTTTGACAGCTGCAGATTTAATTCAAAATAAACATGAAACCCTTATATTTAATGTCTGAAGAGAAATATCAGGATCCGCAATATCAGGCTGATTTATTATTATTTTTATAATAATAAATGGGCTGTGAAGTTTAGACGGAAGTGTATGTGTGTTGTGAGAGTCTCCAACAACCGACACTTCCGTTCAGCTCCGACATGGCGCCTGTGGAGTGAATGGAGTGATGGAGATGTGGAGTTTACAGCCGGTCTGAGTGAACAGGAGAGAGATAACACTGCTGTGAGTTACTGTAACGAGACTCTGCTCTTTAACTAACCCCGCGGGCCGGTCTGGTGCTTCTCATTTACTATTAAAACACTATAATACACAACCGGCTCAGAGGCCAGGCTGTAGCTAACGGTAACTATGTTAGCTTAGCTAAGCTAGCTTTAGCTAGTCAACTAGCTGATTAGAATTCTCCCAACAGTCAAGACTCAATATTCAAAGAGAGTTTACGGTCATGTGAACAGTAAAGGAACAGGGTTCCTTCTACAATTAAATTCTTTATGTGGAAAAAAAAGTCTCACACAGAACTTTAGCTACTTGCTAAGCTAGCTAGGTTAGCTAACTAGCTCCTCATACAGTGAATGGAGAAAGTGACTTGTGTTTATGTAGTGTGGACCTGAGTGTTATCAGAGTAAAAGCCCAGTTGGTAGTGTAGCTCTGTAACGAAAAAAGCTCGTAGTTAGTTAGTAGTTGTAAATGTAGACTGCAGGTCTCACACAGAATCCAAACCCACAGTAAAATAAATCTCAAGTGTGTTTTGTTTAATTTGTAGTAAAGTGGAGTCGATCAGTGCTTCTTCAACATTTGTGGCACTGTGACTCCCCCAACCCCAGCCAGGGATTTTTAAATTTAAAATAAAGATAAATGGACATGCCTAAAAATCGTATATAGACAGGTCCATTGCAACAGGACAGGCAAATCAATCAATTGCCTTTTTAGTATCTCTTTCAAATGGGGCCCCTTCTAATTGTTACAAAACATTTTTTCAAAAACTATTGGCCATGATGATCAAAACTAGTCATCGCCGAATAACATTAACTTCCTTTTCATAAAATTACCCTGATCACAAGGTTCAATGTGTTATTCCCCAGCAGAAAGAAATAATGGAATTGCATGGAAGTCTGATTATTTTTTGAAATTTTGCTGTTGTTTAGCAGACAGAATGGCGTCAGGCTCTGGAGAAAGGCACTTTACTGGATCGGAGGAAGCAGCCATCGATATGACCACCAGTGAAAAGGTAATATAAGGGATCCTTTGTGGCTTGGCCGATCACTTATGCAGTTCAAGTTCTGTAGTCCATAACGCTTCACAGTGTCTTACGTTTCTGGTTCTAATACTCCTAATTCAACTTAGGGAGTGCTTACTTACAAAACTGTTGGTCAGCAGTGGCTTAGACTACATCATGCATGGCTCTTGCAGTCCAGGAGGATTCTAAAGGTTTAAAGAATTACCTACTCAGTCACACAATATAAGGCTGTGACCAGTTTTAGAATGGTTGCTAGAGCAGAGGAAATATCACACTGAGCGAGACTGTGGCTTGTCAGAAATAAAAAAAAAATCATATATATGTATATATATATATATATATATATATATATATATATATATATATATATATATATATATATAGCTTTTGAATGTGCATCACAATGAAATGTTTTAACTGTTCCTCACAACTGACTGTGCATCATAGGTAGTGGACCTTTTGAACCAGGCTGCTTTTATGTCCACTGATGATAAACTTACTGCACTTAAGCAGGTAAACATATTTCTATAGCATTGTGTGCCATTTTTACACAATCAGATGTTTGAATTGCATGCTTACTGTAAATATTTGTTTTGATTATTAGGTGCAGGAGTTGATTATTAACAAAGATCCATCATTACTTGATAATTTCCTGGATGTAAGTAAAATCACTTTTAGTGTTCTATAAAAGCTTCTAAAAAGAAATCCTTAAGGCATAAACTAAAATGTCATCTCTCTCATTTCATCTGCAGGAGATGATTGCGTTTCAGACAGACAAGTCAATTGAAGTGCGGAAATTTGTTATTGGCTTCATCGAGGAGGCGTGGTGAGTTCTATTTTTGTTTTGTTTGTTTACGTGATGTTCTTATTGCATTTCTTAATACTCATCTGCATTATTTGGTCATGTTGGTTGGCAGTGCCAAATATACAACTGCTCTACTATATACAGTAACAATGTATGAAAAGGTGTGTCAATATATATGTGTTGTATAGTGTAGTATTAATAATGTATGTGTGTAAGTTTACTTTACTCAGTCTACTTTATCGTACACATAGAGATTTTTGAGCTTTGAGTTAGTGCTTCATGTGACATGTGTGTATAAAGCGATGCTGTTTAATTTACATAACAAAGAAACTCTTTGGTGTTAATAGCCGAGAACCAGGTAATGTCGTTTACTTGTGCTGTTTCAGTAAACGGGATAATGAGCTGTTGCTGAAGCTGATTGCGAATCTGAACATGCTGCTGAAGGATGAGAGTGTGAATGTTGTGAAGAAGGCCATCCTCACACTCACTCATCTTTACAAAGTGTCTCTACAGGTATTTTTCCTGCTTTACTGCTTTACTTTTTTATGTTGTCATTCAGTACCTTGTAATGACTGACATTTAGAGCCAAAGCCTTTTGCAGCATTTCTCTTACTGATATCTGACTGTTTTGGTTTGTCTTTCTGCCAGTGGTTGGTGCAGTCAAAGAGTGTATCTGAAATGCAAGAGGCATGCTGGAATATGGTGACCCAGATGAAGGAAGAGGTTCTGGCTCTGCTAGATTCAGACAATGACGGCGTTCGCACCCATGCCATCAAATTTACTGAATCCCTCATAATCGCCCTATCACCACGGAAACCAGACTCAGATGTACCCAAGAAGCAAGAGGGGGACATCAGCCTTGACAAAATTCCAAAAGATCACTCGTACATTCGCTATGGTGGGTCAAATCTATGACAAAGTTGTGTTTAATGAGATTTTTAAAAATATTATTTTATGCTTTTACACAATAAATTATTTAACCAAAGTACAAAATCTAGTTTCAAACTATATATGGCAAACAGTTTTTGTGTTTATTTTTCTCCCATCATTTGGCAGCTTTCATGTCCATAAATCCAGGTTTAATAATTTTTTTTTGTTTCTTGTTTTGTTTCGTATTTAATCCCTCTCACTTTAGATGTTCTTTGTGAAGAGGGGAAGTCTGCTTTAGAGCAGCTCCTCAAGTTCATGGTGCACCCAGCCATTTCCAGCATTAATCTCACCACAGCTTTGGGATCACTGGCCACGCTGGCCCGGCAAAGGCCCATGTTCATGTCAGAGGTTGTACAAGCCTATGAGACTCTTCATGGTGAGTGGAAATCTTATAGTGATTGTGGTGATTGTTAGGATTCTACTCAGACAGCCCTGACCGCCTGACTTTTTTTCTTTTATAGCCAACCTGCCCCCAACTCTGGCCAAGAGTCAAGTGAGCAGTGTGCGAAAGAACCTCAAACTGCACCTAGTGTCTGTGTTGCGGCACCCTAGCAGTGTGGACTTCCACAGCCAGATCTCCACGCTGCTGCAGGACCTTGGTATGGCTCAGAGTGAAATCGCACGCTGTGTACCTGCTGCTGCGCAACCTCGCAAGAGATCCCGCCATGAGCCCTACAGTGAGGGCAAGAGGATCAAGATTGGTGAGTAGACAGGTTTTCTGTATCTTTTTGTGTAGATGTTAATAAACAGCTGGTTTATTCTCTGAAAGAGATGGTGACATTTACTGTAGTTAAAACCAAGACATATTTAAAAAAATGCTGAAAAGTTGCATTTTGTTTTTATTTTGTACTTGAGCATTAAGGCTACCAAATTACAAAGTTGGTTTAGATCATGTTATGCAGTCAATGGGCAATTCTACTGATATGGTAATGAGTTGTTTAGATGTACAGAAAAATCATTTAATTTAAAATAGCGAATTGTGTTTCATTGCCTCATCAGATGTCAGATAATTATTAGAAGTACAGTCTCTGAGTGGTTGTCAGTTTGAATAACATTAGGATTTTTCTGCCCGTCTCCTAGAACCCGCGCTGATTGAGGATGATGAGGATAAGGAAGAGCCAGCCCCTGTTGTTGCCCCCAAGCCTTCAACCACCACAGGCACTCAGTCTGCCATAGACCTCACTGCTGACTTCATACGGCCTCTGCTAACACCGGAAAATGTGGCCAACCTGGTATACACTGCTTAAACAATGTGTCTAAAGATTTATAATCCAATAATTATATTTATTTATTGATTAACATACTTCTTCTGTTGCAGGTACTCATTAGTATGGTTTACCTACCAGAAGTCATGCCAGCCTCCTTTCAGGCTACCTATACACCTGTGGAGTCAGCAGGCACAGATGCCCAGATTAAACATTTGGCCAGGCTCATGGCTACGCAGATGACTGCAGCTGGCCTTGGACCAGGTTAGGAAGTGGTGATATACTGGTGTTGCTTATTGCTATGCTTTCTATCCACTGACGTTTTCTGTAAATGATCAATGTACACATCTGTGAATATGTAATATTTGCAGTAATCATCTGAAAATATGCCTTGAACTGTTATGCAATAACAAATTGCAGAACAATTTTCTCATTGTCCCTCAATCCCCAGGTCTAGAGCAGTGCAAGGCACGAGGGGAGGAGGGGAAAGAGGGGGAAGGCGAGGCAAGCATGGAGGAGTCCAGCTCTAAAGACCCTCTCATCATCCGCAAAGTTTCTGCAGTGTCTTTGGGCCAAGCCATCTCTGTGGTGGGAGCATATAAGAGTCAACCTGCTGAGGAGACACCTCAGGCCAAGAAGCTTCCAGAACCTATTCTGCCTTCAACACAGTCCAAGTACGTCAGCTTTCTTTTCCTATTTCCTATTTTTTAACATAGTTAATTTTCACTTTCAGAAATCACATAACTGAAGCATTTTGTATTAACTGCATGGTGCTGTATCTCTGTAAAGGCCAGTATCACTGAACATGCCAAAGTGGACAATTTTATATAGAAAATGTTTCATGGAGCCTTTTGTCTAATAACTTCTGTTATATGATCAACTTCACCTCATTCATATCCCACATAGTATTTTTTGTAAGCTAGATATGATGTTGTACAGAGCTAGGCCAGACTACTCCAAGTGAAATGTTTGTTTTAAAATATAGAATTTTTGCATTACATGTACATTTTAGACACAGGCCATATATTGTCAATTTTGTTTTAGTTTAATTTAATGTTATGATAAAAAGTTCTGCATATATAATGTACATGTAACTTCATGTAATTTCACGTGTAATTTATGATTGGTTTAAACTAATAAAAACTAATCTTAATATACTGCTGATCAACTATTTAATTGTGTTTCATTTTGAAATGACATTATGTTTGATGACTTGACTAGGACCTGAGTGTCTTGTCTTGGGACTTACTTGTTGCTCGCAACTTAGCAACCTGTTTCCACCTATGGTAATTTAAAAATATACTCTTCTTCTTTTTTTAATCTCTCTATTCTCATCTTTTTGTTTTTTAAATTAGAGCACCGGGCAGCAGTGGACGGAAAAAAGTCTTCCGACTGGCTGATGTAGTCCAGCCCTTGTCTGATTCTCAGCTTGAAAAGTTAACCAATATGGCTGTCAAACGCATCCTGCAAGCAGAGAAGGCCATTGCACGTAGTGGCATGTCACATGTAAGCTGACTTATTTCATTAAATGAAACCTCACCACTGACCAGCAAAAACTGGTTCTGATGAGATTACCACCAGAGAACTGTGCAAGCTCTGTAAAATGAAACTCCTCTGATGTCTCCCAGGTGCGCGTGAAGCTGTTGGCAAGGTTAATGACACAGTTTGAGGGGACGATGAAGGATGACATGCTGCGTTTCATCTTGGAGGATATGCGAACCAGGAGTGACCTGGCTTTCTCACTGCTGTACCAGGAATACAACCAGTACCTGAGCCAGCTGCCATCGGGTTCGCTGGACAGCTATGAGCACTGCCTATTTTCCCTACTCTCCGGCCTGCAGGAGCGACCTGAACAGAGAGACGGGTGAGTCACAAAACTAAAATTGGTCTGTTTAGTTTAGTATAAAAATGTAAATTAATTTGATTGTTATGCTGGATCTCAATGTGTGTTGAAATGATTAAAATGGTTTTCAAGACTGATGTGTTGCAGTTTTTACCTAATTATTATTTTTTTTTTTACTGAAGCCAGGAAATGCCTTGGTTTGTGTTGATCTACAGTTGTTTCTCTGCTCTTCTAGGCTGTTCACCAAGCTGGTGTTGGAGGCTCCTCTGATTACAGAGTCTGCACTGGAGGTGATCCGACGCTACTGCGAGGACGAGGTGAGAAAAAACGCCATAATAACTGATGCATACATGAGATTTTAAAACGTGAATGACATAACAAACTTTTTGGTAGCATTTCTTAGGGCAGGTACTTTTTTACTACAAACTTGTGAACACTGTAGCATTTATCTTACCAGTAGTGGATAATGTGTGTGTTTATGTATGTTTTCAGTCTCGCGTTTATCTGGGAATGACCACACTGAAGGAGCTTATACTCAAACGCCCTTCCAGACAGTTCCAGTACCTTCATGTTCTACTGGACCTCAGCTCTCATGACAAAGAGAAGGTTATTTTCTTTTCCTTTCCAAATATTCTGCCCCAAATAACCTGTGATAAATACTGTTTACTTATTAAGTTGGCTTATATTTTAGGTGCGCTCTACCGCCCTCACCTTCATCAAGCGAATGTATGAGAAAGACCACCTGAGGGAGTACATAGAGAAATTTGCTCTAAATTACATGCAACTGCTGGTCCATCCAAACCCTCCTTCATTGCTGTTTGGAGTTGGAGAGGACACAGGTTTGTTGAAAAATCTCACATTTTGAGGCATTTGTGATGCAAAAACAGTTTTAGGTGTAGTTCATGTTGTAGTTGAAGTTATGAGCGGTGAGTTACAATACACAGCAGCCAAAGGAAATTACAAAATGTACAATATGGGCTTTTTAAATGCTAATTAGATAATAGCAAGATC
Source organism: Astyanax mexicanus (assembly GCF_023375975.1). Taxonomy (NCBI): domain Eukaryota; kingdom Metazoa; phylum Chordata; class Actinopteri; order Characiformes; family Acestrorhamphidae; genus Astyanax; species Astyanax mexicanus. The sequence goes on from NC_064408.1 coordinate 29,768,590, forward strand.
ATTGTTGGATACTTTTATTTATAAGTAACATAATCTTTCTGGGTGAAATAATCCTTAAAAGTCCTTCTTTCTTTACAGAGGTGGCCTCTCCTTGGACAGAGGAGACAGTGAGGCAGTGCCTGTATCTCTACCTCTCCCTTCTCCCTCTCAACCATCGTCTGGTCCATGAGCTAGCTGCTGTCTACACTGAGGCCATTGCTGATATCAAACGCAGCGTTCTCCGTGTCATAGAGCAGCCCGTAAGTCTTACTTAATTTCTCGCTCTCTCTCATGTCTTTTTCTGTCTTTCATATACATATTTCATATATATCCAATTCTACCAATCTATTTAGTCTCTCAGTTCATTTTACCTGTATAAATGTTTTTTCCTTTTATTTTTTACTTTAGATCAGGGGAATGGGTATGAACTCTCCTGACCTGCTGCTGCTTGTGGAGAACTGTCCCAAAGGAGCAGAGACTCTGGTTACACGCTGTCTGCACATACTGACTGACAAAGGTAGATTTATGAAATTTAAGTTTTAAGTAGGACAATTTTCGTGTGTGTGTGTATAATGTACACCTTTTTCAATGATGCTAGTGCAGTGTATATATATTTTATATTTCATTAATTTTACTGCTCCTCACACATGGAATGTAGGATTTGACAGTAAAAGGAATACTGCTGTGGAAAATTTAATTAACATAAATTGTTACTTGCAGTCTGTCAGCCAAGAAATGTTTTGTTTTTGAAAGTTGAAAGCTTTTTTTTATTTTAGAATAGAAGGTTCAATGCTAATATTCCTAAGAAACACTCAACCTAAAAACACAAAAATATCTTTCAGGCTACTGCTAACACGTTTGACGTTTTTTTAATTTTATTTATAATTTTATGTTTATATAAAAATTAAGAATCGTAATTTAGTTGTGAATCATAATCAAACCTTCACCAATTTCATAATGACTTTGTCTCTATGCAGTGCCACCATCTCCAGACTTGGTAGAGCGAGTGAGGGATCTTTATCACAAACGAGTGCCAGATGTTCGTTTCCTTATCCCAGTCATCAATGGCCTGGAGAAGGTCTGGCCTCAGCAGTTTTTCCGGAGTAATTTTGTTTTTACCGATTTATTTAAAATTGAATGGCAGTGTTACTCAGTGTCTATTTTGTCTGTTTAACAGAAAGAGGTGATCCAGGCACTGCCCAAACTCATCAAGCTCAATCCCATAGTGGTTAAGGAAGTCTTCAATCGTCTCCTGGGCACACAACACAGTAGTTATATATTTTAATACTCTTTTTGATAAAAATGGTTCTTTGTGGCTGTGATTTTTTTTTTATTTATTTATTGATTTTTATTTTTTTTAAGCTTGATTGAATACTCAAATATTGTTTTCTTACAAAATGTTGTCTCCTCTCTACAGGTGAGGGTAGTCCCTCAATGTCTCCTCTAACTCCTGGTGAGCTCTTGATCGCTCTTCACAACATTGACTCCACCAAGTGTGACATGAAGTCAATTATCAAAGGTAACAGCTCTACCCTTAGATTAGCCATGTTGAATATGAATTAAATGTTGGAATTGTGAAAAATCGCACAGTCGTACTGGATACAGCTTGAATGCTATCTTCCATCTCCATTTCTTGTTCTGCTTTTATAGCTACCAACCTGTGCTTTGGTGAGAAGAATGTGTATACGTCTGAGGTGCTGGCTGTGGTGATGCAGCAGCTGATGGAGCAGAATCCTCTCCCCATGCTGCTGATGCGCACTGTCATCCAGTCACTCACCATGTATCCCCGCCTGGGCGGCTTCGTCATGAACATCCTCTCCCGCCTCATTCTCAAACAGGTGTGTGATGTTAAACTTTTTTACGGCAGAACTGAAACATAAAATGATTTACTTACGTTTTCATTGCAGGTTTTAATGAACTTACTTGTGATGGACTTTTTTCTGATCAGAAATTATTGCCATTGTGAATTTTTTAATTTGTTAAATATTTTAAAGTAATGCTGTTTTTTTCACACTATAAGGCGCACCCTATTATAAGGCGCACTGTCAATGCATGTCTATTTTCTTGTCTATTTTCATATATGAGGTGCACTGGATTATAAAGAGTATTTTAAGAGACACTGTAAGAAACCTCTAATTCTAGAAGTTCCTTAGAAGTGCCAGCCGGGGTTAGGAGTAGGCTACAGGCCAGTATAACTCCACTCTGAATGGGGAAATAGCGAGCATGGTTAGCCGCTAATGCTATTTCAGCAGTGTTAGTCGGGGTTAGGAGCAGGCTACAGGCCGAAAATACTCCCCTCTGAACAGGGAAATAGCTAACGCGGTTAGCAGGTAATGCTAATGCTACTCCAGTCCCTGTGCTGTGCTAAACTGAAACTCTTGAATAAAACTGCAATTTGGTGGAGTGACTGTACTGCTTTTTACATCCTGACCGGTAAAATTCATACATAAGATGCACTGGATTACTGACTATTTTTGGGAAAATTAAAGGATTTTAAGTCCTCCTTACAGTGTAAAAATATGGTATATTAATGTTTTTAAGGAATGAACCATTTCTTCTTATCTGGTACTAGACTGTCTGAACTCTTATACAAGTCTATGCTGTCTAACCTTCTGGTTGTCTGTAGGTGTGGAAGTACCCCAAAGTGTGGGAAGGCTTTGTAAAGTGCTGCCAGCGCACCAAGCCTCAGTCCTACAGCGTGCTGTTGCAGCTGCCGCCTGCACAACTGATCAGCGTGTTTGAGCGCTGCCCGGAAATGAGGGAGCCTCTTCTGCAGCATGTCCGCTCCTTCACCCCACACCAGGTATTACTAGATTAAATATCGGCACTGACCACATTTAGAGTCGAGGAATTAAGAAAAAATCCTGTTATCAGTCAACAACATGACCCGTTTTTACATATCTGTTCATATCGCTGTAGCAAGCCCACATTCCATCCTCCATCATGGCTATACTGGAGGCTAGCAGCAGAATGCAGGAGCCGGAGCCACAGCGTGAACCTGAACACATGGAGGCAATGGAGGAGAGAGAGGTTAACACCTAACACTAATCTAATTTTTTAAAATGGAGGGCAAAAGGGATTGAATATTTATACCAATCATGATAAAATTAAATAAAAAAAAATACATTTAATGGGTTTAATATCTTTTTTTTTTAGATGCATCCCCAGCAAGTCATGATGCCTGTAGCACAAGCAGAACCTCCAGCCCCATCTGTGACAGCTGTCCATGAAACAGTGCCTCCTCAGTCAGGATCGATCAAAAGGGAAGAAGAGGAGCCTATGGAGGAAGGAGAGGCAGATCTTGAACGTCTACAGGTTGTCAGTGAAGCCACAACACAAGTAAGAGTCTCCTCAGTGTACATCTTGACAGTTTAGGCTAATGTGAATGTGGTGATGCCACTTTTGTCAGTGAAAAGGTTTAAAAATTAACCTGTTTCACCAGTTCATGGTCTAATGTGGAATTTTGTATTCAGCAGATTGAAGCACTCAAATCTGAACCAGGGACAGCCAGTGTTCCTCAAGAAAAAGCAGAAGAACCAATGGAGACGTTTACTAAATCTGCTGATGCAGCTGACCAGCCCCAAGAGGAGGTGGACAGTGTAGCAGAACCAGAGACGCCAGCAGGAGAGGCTGAACGAAGCCGAGAGGAAGAGGACTGAATGAATGCACGGGGCATTATGAACGATGGACCGTCAGTGGACTGGAAGCTTTAATGCGAACTGACCCTTTATATGTTTAATATTTCAGTAAACTAACTGTAAAGGTTTAGAATGCAATGGTAGTTCAGTGTTTAACTTGCAAATATTGTTTAGTTCGGCATTGTTTTCAAATTGAAAGCATAAAATGATTTTGTAATGTGATTCCAAAAAAACTGTGGGGTAAAAATAAATAAAATGCTATCTGGTGTCTTTAGAGGTTATAAATACCTGTTTTCATAGTTAAAGAGAGCAAATTGTGTGTTTTGTAACTATTGTTACAAAATTAAATAAAACAAAAACAAATCACACTGAGTTCTTGCCCAGCAGTGCCTTTGTACTATGTGCAGCATGTGGTTTTGTATATATGGATGTCCCTGGAAAAGATATTAACTTTTACAGCATATTAAACATGCCCAAACCATTCAAAAACTTTAAACGAACGTTGAATCAATGTCAGAATTTCAATACTTACTGATGCCTATTAGAAAATGTTAAATAAAGGTTGTTTTCCCCATCATTAAAAGATGTGATGCAACCAAAAAAATTGTGTTCTTTGCTATTAGGGCCTTAACTAACACACAAACTTAGAAAGGAACCTATACACAAAACTGGTGCAACCAAGTTCAACACACCAACCAAAGTAAAATACTTAATTCTATTTTCTTATATTACAGGACTACTTATTTGCTCCACAAACCCATTTATTTTGGTCACACCAGAACTGGTTTATGGAGAGCGTACCCAATTCCTGCCTCTGCCATTATATCAGAAAATGATTGTAAACCGCTAGAGGGGCCAGAATATTCCCCTGGAAAGTAAAAATAATTTATTTTGTTGACAAAACAAACATACCTGTTATAGTAGAATATCATTGAAAAGTTACTTTATTTTAGTAATTCAGTTCAAAATGTAAAACTGGTATTACATAGATGTATTACACACACACTGATCTACTTTAATTCAAAAATCTCTCAGGAAATTTTAATTTAATTTATTTTTTTAATTTTATTTCAAAATTTTCCCATTTACACGGCAAATTACCCAACCCACTCATTAGGACTCCCCCTATCACTAGTAATGCCCCAACACACCAGGAGGGTGTAACTATCACATTCTTCCTCCAATACATGTGAAGTCAGCCACCGCTTCTTTTTTGAGCTGTTGCTGATGCAACATTGCCGAGCAGCCAGCACGCTCGGAGAAAAGTGCAGTGGCTCGGTTCTGGCACTTCAGCTCACAGATGCCCTGTGCTGCAGACATCACCCTAGGAGTGATGTGGGAAGAGACCGCCATCTACCCACCCAGAGAGAGCAGGGCCAATTGTGCTCCCTCTGAGTGCCGGCAGCTTGATGGCAAAGCTGCATGAGCGGGATTCAAACCTGCGACCTCCCGTTCATAGTCGCAGCGAATTAGAATTTTATATAAGACTAATTGGTACTTTTGGCAGTGTGGGCAGTGTGCCAAGTTCTGCTGGAAAATGAAATCTGCATCTACATAAAAGTTGTTAGCAGAGGGAAGCATGAAGTGCTGTAAGATTTTTCTGGGAAAACGCTGCACTGACTTTAGACTTGATATAACACAGTGGACCAACACCAGCAGATGACATGTCTCTCCAAACCATGACTGATTGGTGGAAACTTCACACTAGACCTCAAGCAGCTTGGACTGTATAAAAAACTTATATAAAATTCTAATTCGCTGCGATTATGAACGGGGGGTCACAGGTTTGAATCTCGCTCATGCAGCTGACAACTTTTATGGAGATGTGAATTTCATTTTCCAGCAGGACTTGGCACACTGCCCACACTGCCAAAAGAACCAAATGGTTTTATATAATATTATAATTTTCTGAGACACTGATTTTTGGGTTTTCATTGGCTGTAAGCCAAAATCATTAACAATAAAAGAAATAAGCGCTTAAAATAGATCACTCTGTGTATAATACATCTATATAATGTATGAGTTTCACATTTTTAACTGAATTACTAAAAGTAACTTTTCAATGATATTTTTATTTTTTGAGATGAACCAGTATATTTTAGTATTTCTGCAGTACATAGGGTTTAGGCAATAAATGCACTAGCATTATTGTTACTTTGGGCTGATGTTGGATTTATATCCAGAGCTCTCAGTTTAAAAGGTTTATAACTGGAGTTTAAAAACTTCACTCTTGGCGCGCCCTCTGGTGGTCAAACAAACGCTTAAGAGATTCATAAGTGTGTATTCTTTTCCTGACTTGTATAAAGTACTGGAGTTTTTAAAGTTTTCTGTAACCACCACACAGTAGAAGTACTGAAGTATTTTACATTTTCTGTACTTAAGTATTGCAAGTAGTTTATTGTAAAATGTAGTTCTGAAGTACTGAAAGTAAAAGTACAGTACTGTGTTGTGTAGTTAAGCAGTGGAAAGTTCTCAGAGTGAAAGGCAGAACAGAAGCAGTAAGTTCTTTACTTATAAGATCAGCTTGATCATCTCTGCTCTCTTCTCTATTAGAGACTCTCTGCTCTCACTCACGTGCGCCCTCTAATGTCTAACAAGCGCGCAACACGTTCCCAAGTGTAGCCAATCAGATTAATGAGTCCTGAGCTCCATAGCAACGGGAGTTCGTTAGTGTTGTGAACTACTCGTTTCTTCCACTCAGGACGGTTTAGTTTAATAAAACGGGTTAATTCTGCTTAAATTAATTTAGTTAAATTAGGGAACAGAAATGGAAGCTCCCGGAGACTCGTCGAGTGATACAGACCCGAGACAACAAGCTGCTCTGAATTTTAAGGCTTTCCTGTTAAAAAGCAGCACCAAAACAAACCAGAATCTGTGAGTTTCTGCTCGGTTCTCCTCTCAGTTTAAATTATATTTATAACATGATAAAAACTTAAAACCTATAGCTGGACACACCGCTGCACTGTGCTCATATTAACTACTGCTCTTATTTTTCGTCACCATTGGCTTCTTAATATCGGGCTTTTGATTCAGGCTTTAACATATTAGCTATTTTAAATATATCTGTCCGCAGCACTGTTAATTATATGGTAAAATTAAAAATAATTTGTTGTGATTAAACCTGTCACAATATACCATTTTTGACGAGGCTGAAGTTGGCCTAGTTGTGGTTAAATAACACTTAACAAAAAAAAAAATATATATTAAATTTATTTTATTTAAGTTTTAATAATTAGATTTACTACTATAATATAATATTATGTAATATTTTAATGATTGATTTTACTATTTAAAAAAAAACAGGGCATAAAAATGTTTTCCCTGTTGCCCTATAGATAGGCTCTCAGAGGCTACTGTGAGTAGTGTGATCATTCATGGCTAGACATGCCTCTATGCATTTATCATTGGACAAAGAGAAGCAGAATTTTGGTCATCCAGCCAATGACAGCTAAGCATGGGTGTGGTAGTGGGGGGAACAGTAGACCTGACTACCCAAGGCCCAAGTAGGGAGAGGTGCCCATGAAAATCCAATTTTTTTTCACTCATGTTTCTTGTGTACTGGCATGGATAGGAGCCCACTGACATTGAGAGTGTACAGGGCCCAAGATTTGATGCTACGCCCCTACAGCTACATTTGCTGTGTTGATGTAAACTAGAAACATGGACTGCTTTGCACTGAAACTGTGGCACTCTTACTAACCAAGTTATTAATAATTTCACAAAACGCCATGTTTGTTGTGTGTCTCAGCTATGATCATCTGGCACGTGTGCTCACCAAAGTTATGGACGAGCGCCCACCGAATGCAGTTGATGTGTTTGAAGACATAAGTCTACAGGTGAAGGCCAACCAACTACAGGACAATCAGAGCACCCTGCGCTCCATTCCAGAAAATAATGCAGCCTTCGCACTGGCCCAGGAACAGAAAGCCTTGTTCATAAGGGGGGCAGGGGATGAGCAAGAAGAGGGCATGGTAAGAAGACTCACATTTGTTTTGTTGTGTTACTTTCAACTATACAGGTGCATGTCAAAAAAATGTAATTTCTCTAAAAAGTTCCTTTATTTTAGTAATTCAGTTCAAAATTCTTATATTATATAGATGTATTACACAGAGAGTGATCTATTTTGATCATTTATTTATTTTTATTGTTGATTATTACAGCCAATGAAAACCCAGAAGTCAGTATCTCAGAAAATTTGAATATTATATAAGACTAATTGGTACTTTTGGCAGTGTGGGCAGTGTGCCAAGTCCTGCTGGAAAATAAAATCTGCATCTCCATAAAAGTTGTCAGCAGAGGGAAGCATGAAGTGGTGTTAGATTTTCTGGGAAAACACTGCACTGACTTTGGACTTGATATAGCACAGTGGACCAACACCAGCAGATGACATGGCATCTTTTAAAATAGATCACTATGTGTGTAATACATCTATATACTTTAATATATGAGTTTCACATTTTGAACTAAATTACTGAAAGACTTTTCAATGATATTCTAATTTTTGAGATGCTCTTGTATATACAGGTCAAAACTTGGTAAAATAAAGTGTTTAGTTTAATAAAGCGACCTAAGTGGCCTACAAGAAGGGTTACAATTTGTGGATATAATAGAGGTAAAAACAGGACAGAGACTACTTTTTAAACATCAGGCATTCTGAATAGTCATTTTTGATTTCTTAGTAAGAATTCCTTCTTTTTTCCTTTCTTTTGCCTTATATTTGAGTCATTATCCATGTTTATCTGCTGCAAAGTTTCTTCTCTGTTTTATTTTAGGCAGAAACACCTCTGCCCAATCTGGTTGAGCAGAGTTTCTTCTTCGACCAGGCTGAGGTGGGTTTGGGCCGGGAAGAGACCCAGAGGATCTTTCTGGCCCTGAAACAGCTGGTGGATACACAACATCTTCAGCGCTGCCGATTCTGGGGTAAGATCCTGGGCCGTGAGGCAAACTACATTGTGGCTGAAGTGGAATGTAGAGACGAGGAGGAAGAACAGGCCGAGGAGACACAAAAAGATGAGGAGGAAGAAGAAGCTCGAGATGAGGATGAGGTAGGAGTGGGTGTGCACATAGTAAGAGTGCTTCACACAACAGTGTCTGCCTTGTTAATCGTTTATGTTTATATTTTGTATATATAAAAGTGTGTATGTACACTACTTAGTAGGTGCATTTGTTGCAATATTGTCTTTGCTGGAGGCAAAGGTAGATCCAAGTATAAAGCTAGTGCAAAACTAAAGAAGCAAACTTAAAACTAAAGAATTTCTTAATTTTAGAATTATTGCCTTATCTCTAATATTTCTACTGTTGTTTTGTTTATTTTGCTTGGACCCAATTATATAATATTATATTTTTTGTTCTAGAATGATTTGCTCCCAAAGTCAACTTACAAACCACCCCCTTCAGTGCCCATGGAGGCTCGTAGTTCCGGTACAAACAAGTTCTCCTACTTTGTATGTCGAGAGCCTGGTCTGCCATGGGTGCGCCTTCCTGATGTCACCCCCGCTCAGATTGTGGTGGCACGACAGATCCGCAAACTCTTCACTGGTCATTTGGATGCCCCTATAATTACCTACCCACCGTTTCCAGGCAATGAGGCCAACTATCTACGGGCCCAGATTGCCCGCATCTCTGCTGGCACCCAGGTCAGTCCGCTGGGTTTCTACGTATTTGAGGAAGAAGAGGAAGAAGAAGCAGAAGAGGGAGCGCGAGACAACTTTATTGAGAACCCTGAGTTTGAGGGCATCCCAGTGCCGGACATGGTAGAGTCATTGTCTACTTGGGTCCACCATGTCCAGCACATCAACAAACAGGTGACTTTTGCTGAAAAGACAATATGAAATGTATTTTATTGGTGCACCTGCACCTTGAGCAATTTTCACGTACGCTATTTGTACAAATGTTTGTGGAAACATTCAATGAATGAATTCAGCTTCTTTCAGTTGCATCCACTGTTGGCAAATCCATCACACAAACACAGAGTTTATCTAGTTCCAGTACAGCAGTATTGCTAGTAGACTAGGAGATAAACAAAAACCTATTGGCACCATACCCAATACCAAAGCATGGGCTATAGGCATATACAGCCCCCAGCATTGTGCTGTGGAGCAGTGGTACTGTTACTATGGAATGATAAAGTTCCATCCAATATTTCTGAATAAGTGGTGGTGTTGGGAATAAGGTGGAATGGTGAGCATCATCCAACATCCTGACCTCTGCAAACGCAAAAGCAATTGTCCAAAATCAAGAAAGCCCACAGCATAAACTCTTTCTTTAATACCTTTGATTTAAGAAGAAACAATCAATGAGCACATGTCCCTTAACACTTTGATCAGTTGTTCCTCTGTGTGTCAGGGTCGTTGTGTCTGGGTCAGAATATCTGAAAAGACTGAGGAGGAATTAGATGATGAAGCTGAAGGAGAGGAGAGAGAGGAGGAGCCCGACGAACCTGAGCCTGAGGTCGGACCACCGCTTCTCACACCACTGTCTGAGGATGCAGGTTAGCTATGTCCTGTCTGTATCCCTTAAAGCAGAGTGTGCACAGTGTTGACACAGTTCTGGTGTATGTTCAAGCAAGGGATGTCTGGCCCTTCATCTTGAAATCTTCTGTTCTGCAAAATTTGCTACACTGACAAGTTTTGCCTGCTTTCAGTTGTTAGCCATGTTTCCTTTTGTTTGACATATTTTTTAAGAACACTTTCTTATCCTGATATGATATGAATATGATCTAAACGTTTGATATTATGTTTCAGTGGTCAATAACACTCCTCCTTGGAGCACCAGGATCTCCTCGAACCTAATCCCAGAGTATGCCATTGCTTATGTGCGCTCCAATTTGTGGCCCGGAGCCTATGCCTACGCATCTGGCAAGTAAGAACTTTTTTTTGGACAGGAATTCAATTCAAGACGTTTGTCTATTTGTTCTGTATGATGAAATAGTTATTATTTATTAGTAACGTATTTCATATATCAGCATGCAGTGTGAGGTATTTCTGGTAAAATAATTATAGTGCTGCTGTATTCTGTAAAATATTTTTTATCAGCAAAGCCTTTGAAGCTTTGATTTGAGGAACAATGACGCCAAAATAAGGTGGCACAATTAATATTATGTATAATATTTTGTTAATCATCAGTGCATAAGTTCCATAATAAACGCACAGTTAATTATATTATATGCAGTAAGAGTAAATTAATTAGTCATTATGCGACCTTGTCCCCTTCCATGCCTTCACATGCCATGCCTTCCTCGCACACCTGAGCCTCCATGGAGAGCAATCACAGACCACAGAACCAACAAGATCTGCAAGGTTCTTATTTCTGTCCAGTTGTATTGCAGTTTTGGACTTCCTTTGTTTTCTTGACCTACTCCATGTTTTAAAACTTCCTATAATTGTAATCATGAACTCCTATATCGTTGCACATCACACTTCTTGTTATCACTATGCAGTCCTATATCAGAAAAAGGCATTTTTGTTTCCATCAAGGTTTCAAATATTAGACAAGAATTAAACTGACCATTGGGTAAAATTTTTGGGTAAACATTATAATTATTAATATTGAGTAATATGAAAACAGCACCCATCCCAACTTTGCTTTTGTCAACAGGAACTTTGAAAACATATATATTGGCTGGGGGCTAAAATACCTGGGGGAGCCCTACACTCCACCCATGCCACCCACTCCCCAACAAGAATACCCGAGTGAACCTGAAATTACAGAGGTCCTGGACCCCAGTGTGGAGGAAGAACAAGCCCTTAAGGCAGCCCCAGAAGACCAGCAGTTGTCTGAGGAGGAGAACGAAGGGCAGGAGGAAGAGGAAGAGGAGGATGACTGAATGAAAAAGAGCTGGTACACACTGGACTGAATTGAAAAACAATAACAATGTCCAATAACACACAACAGTCGTGGCATGCATATGCATTGTGTTGCGAGCACAGCTGAAGATCTTGTATAGACTGATGGACAACAGATGCCAGTTCTGTTACTTATTATACTCAGATATTTTTTGTTAACTTATAAATTATCTCCTAGTTCTGTCTACATGAAATCATTTTAAACAAATGAGTAAAATAAAACATGCTTAATCCAAGATCTGAGTTATATCCTTTATTTATTTATTTTTTAAAGTTTTATCATTGAGGGAAATGGGAGTAAACACATGCCCTGTTTATTAGATCACAAGCTTCTGCATTAAACACAGTCATAAACAGACAATAGGGTTCACTTTAGGGAACTTGTTTTAAGATCATCTTTCCATTTCATTGCATGCTCAGGTAAGCTAAAAGACCTGATTACACTGCAAACATCCAACGTATCAGAGAAATTCTGATGAACAGAATAAACCAATATTCTCTAAATCTAAACTGTTCTAAAACTAGAAATATTATTATGGCTTAAAGCTGAATCACTAACGGACTATTGTGATGCAACTGAGAGGAACCATGAGGAAATTGAACAAGTATCAACAAAAATGCCGGAAGTAAATTCACCACAATGCATAACAATGTGAAATAATCCAGCTTTGTACATGGCAAAGCAAGGATGGATAACATCCTTATAATACTGTTCTCTGGATTCTTAATAAAAAGCCAACATCAGTAACTAACAGATTAACAAAAAAAATAAATATTTAAGTATAATATAATAATTTAACTGAATTGCACAAATTTAGTGTAACATATTTGTTAAACAAAATGGTCTGTTCCCCCCCCAAAAAACATCTAATATACATTTTTGATTTAGTTTCCCTACAGACACAGAAATGCCACAATAAATAGTAAATGTATGGAATTTGTTAAATATGTCATCACTTTTAAAATGAATTATTCACAATAAAAGAAACCGTGCCAATTTCCTCAATGGAGGAAAACAGCAATTAGTGCAATTTCAGATTTTGGCAGGAAAAATAAAACAGTTATAAAATTGTACAGATTAATTTACACATATTCTTCAATAATTATTAGTAAGTGCTAATGAAGCAGTACATTTTTTCAATAAACTAGATCAATATTTGTACACTAAATACTAACCAGTGCAATTCTACACAACGTCACAGTGATCTTTGGAATCAAAGAGCTTTGTACTTAAATCTAGATCTGAAACATAAACAAGAACAACTTGGCCACTGTAATCAGTTCATTACACCAAATAAAAGAAAATAGAGGCTGAGGAATGAGTTGAGAGCTGAAAGGAATATGGTGAGGTTGTGTAAATGTGCATAGGAATTCAATGAAGGGCACTGAATCTTTGTAGAATGTTAGCGGAGGTCACTCTCCTCGTCCTGAATAGTCTTCTTAATTCGCAGTAACATGCTGGTCTGCCACTGGTCCAGCCTTGTGATTGAGTCAAACTCCTTCACCTAGAAATAGGACGAGATTTTTGCATTCACAATCTTTTATTCTATAAAATAGGAATGGGCACAAACCAGAAGAATAATGAATCTGATTCCAAAACTCACTGCATCAGTAAATGCATCCACATCCTGTTGCTCGTGTGCAGCTAGAAGTTTCTGTTAAACAGAATGAAGTAACAAAAAAATTAAAATAGTATTTTAACACTAATGTCAGTATATAGCTGTGTAGTATTTTAGCAATATTGAGCCATAAAAATACAATAAAATTCATATGAATACAAACCTTTACGAGTTTGCACTCCCTGGCATCTGAAAAGGCAGGAAACATCTCCTCGTATTTCTGCACAGCCAACTAAACAGAGTTACAAAATAAAGAAAAAAAAAAGAGAGAATTTATACAATCATAAATATGATTAAATTGCAAACAATGCAACTGCAATGTAACTGCAACATTACCTGGGCATTTAGCATATCTACACAGAAGTGACACAGTGCTGCTTTGAAGAAATGGTCCTTAGCTCCATACTTCAGCAAGGTGTGATCCATAGAATATGTTCCAATCTAAACAGATTCAAACGTGGGTGTAAAGAAGCATACGTGACACTGAAATAACAAAATTATTAGATTATGTATATTGTTACCTGCTCATATATTTCTATGGCTTTCTGGTACTGCTCCAACTGTGCAGCATATGTAGCCACTTTGAGAAAGCACTTATTGGCACAACTATGAGAAATGAGAAAGACAAAAATCATTATAAATCAATCTGGGTTGCCTTTATTTTATTAAAATGAATTATTTATTCTACCACATGTGAAAATGTTAAACCCTTTAACATTTAACAGTTTAGCTGTAGATTAATCTTTCAAATGACTTAAGGTAAAATCATCATAGTGTGAGAGAGTTTCCACATGTCCTGTAAAATAAAAAAAATAGAGACTTTGCTACAAATGCCATAGAAATAGGAGCGAGATCACAGAAAATTTAGTTGCATTATCAAGCAATCAATATATTGAGGTAGGTACTGTAGCGATTCAAATTTGGAGGAAAAAATAATTTTAAAAAGCATATTTTAATTTGGAGGCACTACTTTTGTATGTATACAGCACAGTGAGCAACCCCAGCTAACTTGTGTCTCTAACCCCTTCTTCAGCCCTGTGTCAGTCGTAAAAAAAAAAATCACCAGTTAAAAATAACATAAGTATACCTGGTTGACTCCTCAGCTTTGTAATAATCTGCGGCCTGCTCGTAGTGGATGACTGCCTGTAAACATTAATACCATTAAACTGGATGAAGACAGAGACAGGCTTTTACTGGCAATCTTTTGTAACATGTACGGGTCAAAAATAAACATAATTGCGCCTTTTGTGTCTGCAGCAAACAATACATAGCAATATATATTTTTAACGTATTAAATATTTCACTCACTTTATCAAAGTCCAGCAGGTCAGATTCATAGATTTCGGCTATGGCCATGTGGTGTTTTGCTGCAATGTTGAAACGTCCCTGTAGTAACAGAGAGATTAACAATGCGGTGAGTATATTCCCTTATGCGTTTATTGCTAGTAAAATGCAATTGATTCTAAAAATACAGAACACAGGTGCTTTATTAGTTTCCTCACCATATCTGTGTAGATATCAATAGCTCTGCAGAGACACTTGATGGCCTCTAAAAGGCGGAAATAGAAAAAAGTGAAATCATACACGATCAGAAATTACCAAAGTCCAATCATTTAAAAAATGAAATACAGACTGCTTAAAATAATACCTTGAGGATCTGCTTTTTTGTAAGCATTGCCAGCATCAATGAAGTTAACGGCAGCATTGTGTTTGCTCTGCATTTGTAGCTGCAGTTTGGCAGATTTGCAAAATGCATCTCCAGCCGCTAACAAAAAAAACAACAACAACCACACAACACGTTATAAAATCAAATCAATCAATCAAAATAAATACCACCAGCGTTTATTAGTGGGATACAATTTAAATATACCATTCCAGTTCTTTGCCATCTTGAACATATTAGCAGCCCTTACGTACAAATCACAAGCCTCCTCGGCTTTGGAGGAACTCCTAGAAAAAGAATTAGAAGGAAATTAATGTTAGGTGCATTTATTATGCAGAATGTGAACTGCCCATGAAGTGGTTCCAATGCAACAATTCTGTGCCTATCAGTGTAAGATGTCCTGTGCCCCCTCCCTCTTGTTTTGCTATTGCTCAAATGACCAAATTAAACATAAGCTTATTACATTTACTGCACAAACCCCTGTTTGTCCTAGAATAATACTATGCATTTATATACTATTTCATATGAAAACTTTTTAAATTATTAAAAATCACATGATTTACAAAATATTTTTTATATCTGTTTGATTATTTCCTCACAAAGGACACAACTATTTCTGTAATTCCCCTGCTTGATGAGCATTAGTAAATGGTGTGCACCAGATAGAATGATTAATTAGACAACAATTAAGCAACTTTTCTATTTTATGTATCTACGTATCAATGAAACAACTTAGATTTCTTGTATTACATTAGATTTTTTAAAATGTTTATATTAATATATACAAGACGTATTAATACATATCACTGAACTTTCATTTAAAACCCATTAAAATGTTTAAATAATGACAAATGAATTAAAAGTTCCTAAAAGAGGCTTTTTTACATGGGTGCAGGAATAAAATACTTATTTTTAATTAAATTGGTTTGTGCATGGCCAGGACTTACCATAGAATGGATACGAGATCCTAATGTGTGGCCACTACTTATTAAAGCATGGTAATTAGATCCTAATGCATGTCCATGACTTATTACTACATGGGAACGAGATCCTCATGCGTGGCAGACATTGCATGGGATCAAGATCCAAATGTGTGGCCACTACTTATTAAAGTGTGGGAATGTGATCCAAATGCGTGGCAACTACTTATTAAAGCATTGTAATGAGATCCTAATACATTACACAACTTAAAAAGGCATGATAATGAGATCCTAATGCATGTCCATGACTTATTTAAGCATGGTAATGAGATCATAATGCATGTCTGTGACTTATTAAAGTGTAAGAGCGACATCATAATGCGTTGCCATGACTTAGCGGGGGAATAAGACCCTACTGCCTTGTCACAACTTGATAAGCATGGTAACAAGATCCTAATGTGTGACCATGACTTATTAAAGCATTGGAACGAAATCCTAATGCGTGGACATGACTTTTTAAGGCGTGGAAACAAGATAATTAGGACTTGTTCCTAATAAGTTGAAGTCCTAATGCATGGCCACAACTTATTAAAGTGTGGGAATGAGATCCTAATGCTTGGCCATAACTTAAGGCGTGGTAACAAGATAACTAAGAGTAGTTCCCAATAAGCCGTGGCCACGCATTATTTATTTGTTTATTTTTTACATGATGTCCCTTTAGGGGCTCCGTAGTGACGTCACTGCTGTTAAACCCGCATCTTTACTCTTTTACTAAGAAAAAAATTCTTACTGAACTAAAGGGACATAAAGGGGTCAGAACTTGAGCCAGATTAATCCAGACCGGTGGTGTTCTCGACATACTTACCCAAAGAATGTCCCGAAGAACGAGCCTGTGGTGTGAGATTTCTTGTCCGCTTCGGCGATCAGAGCCATCGCTTCTTTCTCCTTCCCGGAGTAGTCCATGTCTGTGTCTGTGTCTGTGTGTGTGCTGAGCTGCGGCTGGTTGTGTGTCTGTGTGTTTAATCAGTGCTGATAAAGCCACTGCGCAGTTCCCCGCCTGCCCTCCGCTCCTCCTGTCGGCTTTGTTTTTATGGACTCAAGCAGGAAGGACACGCAGGCTGACGGGGAGGGCCTGGGGACCGTCCCAAAACTACCGTGAGAACGATTTCTCTTAGTAGCTTAGCAGCGCTTAGTTTGATGATGTATTTACTGTATATTAGCCACATATACTGCTATACTGGTGCCTTGGTTCAGGCACCCCTAGAAAATATGGCATACATCCGCTATGCATATTATGTTAGGCTGCGTGCTGTTCTCCGTTTTTCTATCGTTTCGTAGTTTACTCCCGAGCCCTAACATCAGCATCGCGAAGCGTTTCCAGTGTAGAGGTCGTAAACGTGAAAGGAGGCCGTTTTGGAATTGTGAGATGTTGTAAACCTAATAATTATAGGTACTGTTTATCTCTGTGCATGCTTTCTTGTGGTATAGATGTTGCTGTATACACGTGAAAAGGGGCTGTGCTGCGATTTAAGGTGTAATCTCGTGCTCTTTGTGTTCGTCTCGTGAGAAGAAGTGTTAGCTGGCTGTCTGAATGGGATGTTGCTGACCATTGCGGCCCGGAAGAACATTAACGTGATCTGAACTGAATTACGATAAACAGCGTATTTTAACAATATCTGCACACCGCTGATTTACATCAATTAGTTCATTGTTTGTTAATTGCACTAGTGCATTCGCTATATCTATAAACAAATTAGTCATTCTCTTTAATGGCTCAGGTTTAAAAAAAATAATAGTTATGCATGGTTGTCCTAAAATAACAGTAAACAGTATCTTTTAACAAATGATTTTGGGGTTAAATTAACCCTATTTCAGGCTCTTCTTTTCTTGACTGTCAGTTTAGCTAAATAGGAAATCTGTAGCATGTGAAAATACAGAGGATGTGCTTATCAGCAGTTAGCTAGGAAAGGTAGGATTGTTTATTTGAATTATTTAATTTTAGTATATTTTAAACTGTATTTTAAAATACATCGACCATTAACCTCTTAACATGCCTTTTATTCAGTAATTTATTTGTATTCTGAAAATTTGAGGGCTTTAAAATCTCCTACACAACACTTGGGCTGGACGCTGCCTGTTTCCTCTCTAATTTACTTAATAATTTCAGATTAGTAACAGGAATCAACCCAAATTCTGCATCTTTGAAAATAGACGTAAAAACTAGACAAACATAACGAAACTAAAGGTTTGGAGGACAGTAAATGTTTGATTTGTATTCAGGATTTGTATTGATTTTAAAATGAAGTTCAGGAAAGAGCCAATTTTATGATTTTATTCCTTATATTTTGACATTAGCAGATTTACAATTACAATTATGCTTTTCAGTAATGTTCCTTATAAAACATGAAAGCTTTTTTATAATGCTTGAATAGAAATACTCAGAATTTAGTGGTGTAATGTCAGGTAGACAATTGACAAAAATCCTGGCATGTTAAGGGGTTAAAGAAAAAATCCAGTGTAAAATTGACTTGTAGTGTAGTGAAACATGATAACGAGTACACACTTTTGTCAAATAGCCCACCTCCATTCTCCCCCAGCATTCCGAAATGCAGAGCTTTTAGTCAATGCTCCAAACAGGCTTACAATGCCAGTAAAAGGCAACCAAATATATACGTTATCCAAATACTTGAACCCTGGTGCGGAATCAGGTCTGGACTTTCTTATGTGAGAAAAATCCCTGAATATTAGCGCCCCCGGAATTATATCAATGAAGCATATAGTTACTTTGAGTTAGTGATGGTGTAAAAATGCACTATGCCCCTATCACTACCATTGTAGGCCTGTTGGGATCTAAACGTGCTGTATATTGGAATGCTGGGGGAAACTGTTGGTGGGCTATTCCACAAAAGTTTTTACACTTTATTCTGTTTCACTACACCAGGTTGCTCCTTTAAGGGTCACATTTTTTTACTCTGTGCCCTTGTGTTGTCAGTTTTGTTGGAGCACAAATCTTTGTCATCTGGAGGTAGCTAGGTAACAGATTGAATTCATCACTGAGCTGTTATGACTGCAACATAATTCCATTACACACTATAGTTTTTCATCCCACATGGCAATTCCACTTTTTTTGCTGTATCCCAGACACGGATAGTCAAATGCTGCAACAAATAAGTTTAAAAAATGAAATTAATGAATATGACCTGATATTACCATATTAATGTTTTTTCTCCCTCATTTGGTAGTCCACAGTTTGGTACAACACACATGGAGCTACCAATTCAGAGGCGGCCTGGTGTTCTAGGGACTCCAATCCTGAGGAGAAGGATGGATCGTATGCTACCATGTACTGAGCGTCGCACATCCAAAGTGTGGGACCACTACACCCAGCTGAGCATGTATCGAGTTGAGTGTAACCACTGCAAGAGGCAGCTGTCTTTTCACAACAGTACCACCTCAATGAGGGAGCATTTGGGACGTAAACACAGCATTCGCGATGGAGCGGTTCCCCCTCCTAACCCAGCTAACGTCCACAATCCCGCAGCATTACATCAACAAATGGTTCAGCCTAATATACTTAATAGCAGATTTGCAACGTCCAATGCCTCAATTGATGTTTCAACAGGTCCATTTCAGCCCATTGTGCCTGTTGTTATCAAAGAGGAGCATCATGAGCAACTGTCAGCTGAAGGAGGTGAAAACAAACACTGCTCCACATATCCCCCTAGTTCTGCTGGAGGAGGTGGCACTTCAAATTCTATCTCAATCCCTAATCAAGAAATGGACACGACATATGGCTTTTCTTCAGAAGATATCAACAACACGCTCACCATCAGTGGTGGCAGCAACAACAGTGGCACTAGGGGTTGCAGTGACAAGCGGGCTGGTGTCTTCACAGATTTGATCCTGGAGATGGTGTTTAGAGACCTGCAACCACTATCGGTGGTTGAAGAGAGAGGGTTCAGACTGTTGCTTAGCTGCCTAGAGCCTAATTATCCAGTGCCCTCACCCTCCTTGCTTGGGAGCCTTCTGTGGCATCGCTATCACATTCTTAAACAATGCCTTCAGCGACATCTTCAAACTGGCCTTGCTCCTCGCTGTCTGGCTCTCTGCACTGAACACTGGAGATCTGTGGAAGGCTGTGGAGTTGACGGCAGTGGTCAGTCCTACCTTACTGTCAGCGCACATTTTGTTGACTCCAACTGGCGCCTGGCTCGCTGTGTTCTGGAGACGCGCCCGATACCAGAATACAAAAGAAACAATGGACTTGCTAAGTTTGCAGACATCTTAAAAGCAGTTCTTTCTGAGTTCAACCTTCCGGAAAATTATGTGTTCTGTGTTATTTATGACACTCCCTGGGGTGCTGAGTGCAGGAGGCAGGGCAACTTAACACTCGATCAAGAATATCCACAGGAATTTCCTGGACCTAGTCATGCTCCTGTTCTGTCCCTTCCAGAGGGCTGGGAACCAATTCTTTGTGCAGGGGAGGCTCTTAAACTCTGTGTCCAGGAGGGACTTTATGTAGAGACTGTCAGACAGGCACTTGCAGATGCCCGTGGAATCGTTCTACACTTCCAGCATGATGCAAAGGCAGCAGCAGCTCTGAATCAGAAAGCTGAAGCTGCCAACAAAGGAGCAGCACGCCTGGTCCTGGATGACCCAAGCCGCTGGGCCACAGCCATTGACATGTGCGAGAGTCTCCTAGAGCTTAAGTGGGTGGTCAGCTCAGTGCTGGAAGAGCAAAAAGCGGCACCCAATTTAGCTGACCATCAGTGGCGTTTACTACACGAACTGGTACCAGTGCTAAGGACTGTGCGCATTGCAGCATCCTTCCTGAGTGAGGACATCAATGCTGCCATTTCTGCCTTGATGCCATGTCTCCAGGGTGTGTCCCGACTCCTGGGGCAAAACATGGCTGAGTGCAGCTGTCCTGTAGTTAGAGGAGTCATGGAAAGGATACGTACAGGAATGGAGAAACGGTGGAGGCTTAGTGACGAGGAAGCTTTGCTTGAAAGTCCTGCTGTCCTGTCATCATTCTTGGACCCAAGGTTTAAAGAGATGCGATTTCTCAGCCCACATGCACGCAGCAAGCTGCATGACAAAGTCAAAGAGCTGTTGTCTGTTCAGGCTTTTAATGACGATGGGACGGTGGACCAAGAAATAGACAGCGGCTTAGAAGTTGGTAGAGGAAATGAAGCAGAAGGTGGACCTGCAGTATTGGGATTAGATGACCCACTGCCTATCCCCACAGTAGCATCCTTGGATTCACCTGAGTCTTGCCCGTCAGCAGAGGAGGGTGACAGCATTGAGCTGCAGCAGAATGAGAACTTTGCAGGTGTCTCATCTCCAGAACAAGTCAATGAAAATGTGCTTGTGGGGTCACCGTCCAAAGTCACCAGTGGCCGTAAAAGAACAGGCAGTGCAGCTGGACTGAGGGGTGACCGTCAGCTCGCTGCTCGAATGCGAATGAGTCCTCTTCCGCAAACCATGTATGATATTCTTTTAGGTGAGGATCCTACTGAACGGATGCCTGAGATCCATCAACAGCTGGAGAATTATATTGCAGAGCCACTGTGCAAACGCAGCCTGTCACCTCTGCACTGGTGGCGTAACAAGGAGCACCGCTTTCCTGCTGTGGCGAGACTGGCGAGGAAATATCTGGCAATCCCTGCTACTGGCATCCCTGCTGACCGTGCTTTTGCCCCAAGAGAATCTGCTATAGCTCACAGGAGAGCTATGATGGGGCCCAAGCACCTTGACCATGTCTTGTTTCTTCACCAGAACTGTGATTATGTTGAGCAGCTTAAAGGAGGTTCTTCTGGCCATCGAGAAAATGACCACAATAGTAATGTGAGTGGGAACCAAAGTAGAGAAAGCCTTTATCAGACTTTGGTGTCATATGACAATAAGGTTTGAGTAAGAAGCTCTGATGATTATACATACTGCTCTCATGCATAGATCTATAAATTCGAATGCAAGGCACGCATATTTGAACTGGACAGTTTTTTCGCTCAAAATAAGCTCTTAATGGATTTATGTAATATTTCTGAAATTTTAATTCAAACATTGTGCAGCTATTCAAGATTATATTTACAGTGACCACAGAAATGTCATCACTAGTTTAAAACATCAATGACAATTTCTATTCCGTATAAGGAATAAGGACTACACTACTTTTTTTAGTGTTTGGGCTCTAGGAGTTCTGGAGAATGGCCTGATTATTGTCTTGTGATTATAAACCTTTCCTCGTTATGCTTAATGTCTCATTTTACATGTCCCATTAGATGTTGTTAAAGTGATATGTGTTGAGTTACAGGGTAAAATCCTAAATATACTGTTACTTAGAAGCTATCAATTCTCATGCATTGCATACGTGACGATTGCAGACAAAGTATGGCTGTGTTCATGCATGCATTTTAACAGTTATTGTTTCCTTCATGTATGCAGAAATCAAAAATGACTTGTTCTGTAACTTGTGACATCCAGGTATTGGTTACCTTCCCTCAATGTGACAGTAGATTTTAAACTGTAATCCATGAACTGCATGTCATATTAAAGTGTTAAATGACACAGTGGAAAATGTGTTTTTGTAAAAATGACCCGAAAATCTATATTCTTACAAGTTTTAGGATTTTATTTTAAGGGAATTCCAACACTCATATCAGTCTCTATTTTTTCAAAAATGACTAGAAAACCAAAGGCTTTTTTTAGAATCACTGATAAACCAGTGATAAACCACTTAAATTACCAATGAGTGCACTATTTGTAAGTAATATTTTTTTGGAGATGTGAATATCCTTGATTCCTCTCACAGAAGTAAACAAGCCAATAGGTTACGTCTTCCAAACGATTATAAATTTTAAATCATAACCTGAAATCTAAAATACAGCTCATGTCAATGTGACAACCCAATGAATTTTATATCAGAAGTGAAAAATATGGGGAAGAAATCTGACACATGAATACGTTGCTTTTGATCGCTCCTAATACGATTGGGCATGAATTGCAATAGATTATTATAGGGAACTAAAGATGCAAAGGTTTATGCTGCAAAATACAAATATACCAGAAATAGGGGTGTAAGAAACTGATTAGTTTTCAAAAACACTACTGATTTTTATTATTAGTTTACATGTAAAGATGGTGTCAGACTGGATTATTTAGTGTTGTGTTCAAACCCTGCCCACTAGATAGCAAAGTTGTACTCTGTTGTTAGATCCCACTGTTATAATTGTATGAAAAGTAAAATTATTTTATTCAGATTTCATAGAAATGTGGTTTTAAATATGAAAAAATATATATTTCAAAAATTGCAAATTGCCTTGCTTACAGTATCGCAGTATAATGCAATATATTGGATCGTAAACCCTGGTGAGGATGTGGTATATAGAACTTTAGTATAAAATACAGGCATATTTCATTTGTCAAGAAAAAACATGCAACAAACTTTTTGGAACAACAGTATAAGAATTTGAACACTAACACTTTTACAAAAACTGTTTTTTTTTATCTATACTTCAATAGTGTAACAAATTCCCACATCAATATGTTGCTTTAGTTTTTATAATAATGTAAGGCATGAACTGCAGCATTTTATCACATGTATTTCTGTGTTCAAAAGGCCACATATACTAAACCAAAAAGTGGGAAGACCTTTGCATAAAAAACTGTGGTATGAAATACAGGCATATTTGCTAACTGAATTAAGAACATAGCAAGAGTAACATTTAAACCTTTAAACTTTAGTCAAAACAAGTAACAAACAGGTATTTTGTCAATACTGTACTAATCAGAAACGTGACAAACGTAGTTATTCTAAACATTGATATTTCACAAAGTATGAATAAGTCTTGAAAATTAAGATTACATCTCGTCAATCTATCAGAGATGTCAGGAATTCTTTGCTGGATTAATTTATGCAAGGTCTAAACAAATGTATCAAAATGTATGTTAGATGTAAAGACTTCAGCTGACCTCTGGCCTGTCCTCTTCTTGATCTTGGCATGTGTCTCCAGTTTGCCAACTGTCCACAGCAGGCCCCTCTTATTGTGGCTGACAGTGGCTCCTCTTATGAGCGTTGCAACTTTTTACTTAATGAAAACCTCTAAATGTTTGCAACAAAAACAACAATTAAACAACATGCACAACTACATTTGGTTGTATGCATATTTTTTCCTACTTACTAACTTATTAAAGTTTAATACACACTAAATTAAAAACTAGCATGTGAATTTCCAAACCTGCCACACTCCTGACAAGTAAAGTCCCAGTTCTCAACATACTGGCTTTCATTTGTTTCCATTACACTGTTAAATGATCTAATCCCAAACCCAGTCTCACACCTCTTCTCCATGGTGCTATGGAACTCCGCCTACAGACAATCAGGAAGGTAAGTTGGTTTAATGCAATGCATTGTTATGATATGCCTTCAGACTATATGGCTTTTGGTTTGTTTTTTGATTGAGTGCTATGGCATTTTGATTAGTTTGAAAAACAAAGCTCTGTTTGTGTTTAAGTAACCTACTGAGTTCTCAGCAGTTTGTTCTTTATCTACTCCTTTTTTGGGCTTCTTAAACTTCTTCAGCTTCTTCATGGCATAGTAGTACTCCACACACTGGGCCACAGATTTGGTCTGCAACTACAGAAAAGATAAATTACTCCAACCCTATACTACCTCTATACCTCTTTACTGCACACACTTTTATGCCTTTTGACTTTCTTACCACATTATGAATTAGCTGAAAGTCCTTGTTGTGTTTAAACAGAGCTTTCCGGAATAGTTTAATCTCCCGAACACTCCAGTGGTCTGATCCTGTGGTTTAAATGGCGGTGGTTAAAATACTGACTTTCTGTATTTATCAGTCCAAATAACTGTTAATATTTTTATCCTGTTAGTAAAAGCAGTGTGAATGTATCAGTCCTACATATCAAGTATACCTGTAAAGTGGTAGACACTTAATGGATGAGAAGATGCTCTGTAATCTCCTCTCAATAACAACAAATCCAGGGCAGCCTGGTAAAAAAGTGTTTAAAAAAAGTCAGATGCCATATCTAACATGAAAAAAATAATTTGTACAATAAACAGTAGGGTTTGTAAAGCCCTATTCAGACGGGATTCGTTTCTCAGGGAAACATCTGTAAAAGATATTTCACACTTCGACTCAATGTTAAAACTCTTGCATATGGATTGCAATTGAAAAAACAGGAGCAGTGAGTTTTTTTAGCTTTCTCTGTCACATGATATTGAATTCAGTAGCTCCTCCATTTCCACTCGCTGTTGTGTTTACGTGGATCTTCGTGGAAATGCGCGCCCAAAGTGTACAAACAGTGGACAAATAGCTATTTTATTACAAGCGAGGTGACGAAACTCAGACATGTGCATCCAGACGGGACTAAAATTACCTTTCGACCATAGAGTTCATCCAAAAACTGTAGGTAATTTAGCCTGTAATTTTCTTAGAGGACATCTGAGAAAAACACATACATGGTCGTTTCAGACAGTAATAAAATCAAAGAGATATAAATAGAAAATTACCTCTGGACCCCCTGAGAAACGAATCCCGTACGGATAAGGCTTAAGTCTACTTAAGAGTGTATTTATCCAGTTTTTTTGTTGAACTTTTTTATTATTAGTAATGCTATGTGAACATAACATTTGAATGAAAAACTAAATTAGATTTTCCTATTATTCATCCATACTGTTTGCATTAGAACTGCAAATTTGTACAAAAGCATTTGCTGAAGAAATCAGATCCACCTGATAGTTAATAGTTTAAAAATTAGTAAAATAATATCTGAATAAAACCATCTAATTTTGTACAATGCCATTAACATAGTAAATGTCACAAAATTGCTTACATTTAAATATAGTGCAGAATATTTCCAATAAGTTTGAAGAACTTGGTATTGTGCAATAAAATATGGGCATATTTGATTCTAAAATTAAGAACATGCTACAATTAAAAACTGTGAATTTAAACACTGTGTCCCGTCTAGGGATGCAAATGATTAATCGACTTTAGATTACTTGTCGTTCAAAAGGTTGCTCGAACAAAATGTATTACTCGCGATTAATCGCTAGAGGGAGCTACTATAGTAACTTGAACAGAGCGTGAGAACGAGAGGTGAACACGTCTCGCGAGAGACCAGGGTTGAAAACAAAATGAAGCAGGCGAAAGAAGTGCAGTGTGGGACCATTTCAACATTGTTAATTTACGCAAAGAAGTCGAATGTTCTCTTTGTAACGCAATATTGAAATACAGTATTGAAACAGTTCCACCAGCTCACTTAGTTATCTTTTGAACAACGTGCATGCAGCTGTCCTGCATGGCACCAGTGCACCTGGTCAACCACAGCTACACTGGGAAGGCGAGCGTGTGATAAGAGAAGGGCGGAGGGCATTACAGAGAGGATATGCAGCATGATCCAGAGAGATTTGATGGCAATCAACACAGTTGACAGTACAGGATTTCAGGATCTTATTGCTTTCCTAGAGCCAGGATTGTTGAGGATTTCCTAATTAATAGCCTAGATGCAGTTTCTTCATAATCGATAGGCTCAATAATATCCTGTTAGGTTTTTTCTATTCTTTTTTTCAAATATGTCTAATGTATCAATTGCAGGAACTGAGCCAGTCCTTAATTTATTTATTTTTTTATTATTAAAGAATGTATTTTGTTATACCATAAAACATGTCTGTTTTCTTTTCCTAATGCATAATTACTTGAGGAATATATAATATAATATAAAACAATATAATTATCATAATATAATATATACTTTTTGAGCTGGTATTTTTAAAGGCCCTATTGAAACACTGAAATTTAGGTGAAAAATGCTGCTTATCAATTAATCGAAAGTCAATCGATAAGATCAATTAACTAATGATTAATGAATTAATCGATCATTTGCATCCCTATTCCCGTCTATTCTACATTCCTACCTAGCTGCTCCACCTTGTAGATGTAAAGACAGACACAGAAGCCTATCTGGTACTGCACAGTTTAAGAAACAAATAAACTATAGTCTATAATTAGAACAACAAAATGCTTCTATATAGTCAGTAGAGCTTCTGAATCCCACTTCATATGTCTGTAAAACACAGCTTACTAGAACATCTCCTTGGACTTCATGCAGATAGTAAAGGGCAAGTTCAGTATTGGTACCCCCTCCTGGTAGCACACTTGAACAGCACATGTTCAGAAACTCTGTAACTGGTTCAAAAAAGTACAAACACAATACATTGTGTTTCTCAACATGACACAAACAGGGTATCAAATACAAGTTTTCTATTCTGAACTAGACTGGTGTATGTGATTTCCAACACTGTTTATTGTCACTCAGTTAAAAACATTTAAAGAAGTCTATTTTTTGCACAAGTCAACACTCAATCAATTTAATATTACTGAACATTTTCAGTGACTGTTTATATGTGCATTAGTACAGTACTTTTTACTAAATTGTTACTTCAGTTGTACATCTTTGACAGACTTTAAGAATATGCATGAGAACGACACAAACCCTTTTGTTGGGTCTTCGGGTTAGTGGGGAGGTCTCCCCATGGAGCCCATAAGAGTTGGGCAGGGTGCTCTTCATAAAGCATCAGCAGCTGGTTGCGCAGGGGAGGAATTTCAGCCTGGAAACTGGGGCCCACATTGATTTTACTACATCAAAAAACAGAGAACAAACAGAATAAATTCCACTGATGTACAACTACACTGAAAGGAATTTGAATTTGAAACAAAATGTTATGGTTGTTCAATTGGAAAAGAGTTGACTCTTACATCAAGAAGTGATGGGAACTGATCATTTGGATTTCAATAAGTGATTCCACACATAAATGTAAGGGACAGTAAATGTTTTAGAATATTTAAATATAGGGCATATACATTTTGTCATGTGTTTACATTTTACTTAGTTTTTTACTTTGTCAAAAGTAAAAAATACCCTCTTGTTTTTGCTCTTGATTAGCAAAAACCTGGAATTGGAGATTCTGAGCTCTACAAAACATTTAATCTTGATAAAAGTAAAGACTTGGTGAAGGTAACTCACGGCTCTATACTGACAATTGTACCGTCAGTCATCAAAGGGAGTGTATCTGTCCCATCTGAACAGAAAAAGGCAGTAGCAAATGTGTTTGTAACACTATCTGTACAGAGCAACAGCATACTATGTAGTATAGTAATCACAATAATATCCTTAAGACAATCATGGATATTATCAAGTGTTTTTTCATTACTCACTCAGGGAGGCAGTGTAGCTGAAGGGTGGGAGTGGGCATGGCTGGCACTGGGGCAGAGTGTTGAAATAAAGCCCAGTGCCGGGTCTCACAGGGCTCAGCATTGGAGGGGGAGTATAGGGAGGGTGCAAAAAACCTGGCTTCAGCAGGTGGTCAACAAGGTATGTAGGTGAACGCAGTTGGCTAGGGTAACCTCCTGCAGCTCGACATCCCTGCCCACCACATTCTGCTACATTGGGAATGATCAGGGATCTCAGGAGATCAGGATGATGATTCCTTTTGGACAGGTCTTTGATATTCTGCTGCTTCTTTGTCTGCATGCAACCCTACAAGAGAATCACAAAATAATATTGCCAGTGGTAGCATCATACAAAAGCCTGTGTGGCAGCCGTTTGAAAATCTTTTAAGATTTTTAAACAGCAGCCTTTAAATCTATTAAAACTATGTGCAGTTGACCAGCAGAAATTGATAAAATTTTAAAAAGCCATGTACATGAGTTCTTTGTTCAAAATTGACCTCTTACACCTTTCTTTCAAACTCATGCTTGTGTTTCTTCTTTTCATGATTATTTCTGTTTCTGTCTTGTGTTCTTGCTTGTCTTCTCTAGCCTACTTGTGTTCTTAGCCATGTTCTCTGTATCAAATGGCTCTGTTTTGTTTCTCTCTTGTCTTATCCCAAGCCCCACCTTGTCATCAGTGTTCCCACTTATTTGTATGTAACAGCAGCCCCCCCCCCTTGTTATCCTCCCCAGACGTTCTTTGTCTGTGGCTGTGTTTTTCTTTGTTCTCAGTCCTGCTTTTTGACCCACAGTTGGGTTGGGTTACAGGACCACAGTACTACAACATTTGTGTACTAACCTGGGATTTGACTCATGACTAATTAAATACATGTGTATAACTAGAGGGGTTATAGTACTATGATCTATCTGTAACAGCAAAAAATTAAATATAGACTCACATATCACATAGTCTATACCTTTGTTGCTGGGATTGTTAAATGTGCTAACACCATGCTAATACCTTACATTAAATGTTTCAGGACATTTCTATGAATATCTTTGCAATAATGCAGTGTGGTTAAAAAGCTTATTTTTTGCCTCTTATTGTGTCTAACTTCTGAATACTTGTGTCCATCATGTGACCCTTATTTGTTATTGGTGGATTTGTGCATCCATCTATGCTTTGTGTGAAACTAACCAACAGATGCTCAGCAAATTACTAAGGCCTTGCTTGACTGTATGATTTCTGGAATTAAATTAAATGCATTATTGAGTTCCTGAGTGCCCATTGGTTAGTTTCACACAAAACAGATAAAAGGCAGATTACAGACACACATCCACCAGTTAAACACACTAGTAGGCAGACAACTGTCTCCCTGCCCCCACCCCACACACCTATACAATATTGTATAATAAAAGTAAAGTTTTACAGAGTGTACTGATTGTTTGTGGAAAGGGGCTTCTTTTTCAAGGACTGGCACAGAAACTGGGATGACCAGTGGCGACATCTGGAATCCTTGACACTCCTGGGTCTGTCCAGCTGCCCTGCTTTCATTTTCAACTTGCTGCAACAAGTAAATAGTAAAAGAACAATTGTAAACATTTTACTTTATTTCAAAAAGATTACACAAAAATAATGAACTGATGAAATAAAATATCTTAATGTATTGTTTTTTATATTTTCTTTTGTTTGTAATAAAAAGAGGCATCACCACTGTCAAAAACATTGACTTCAGTACCTGATCATCCATTTTAGCAGAGAATGTAGTTGGAGTTTGTGGAACTGAAGGCCAGCATTGGATATGGTGGTCAGGTAAATATTCAAAAAGTGTTCTGAGAGAGAAAGAAAAAAGCATGATACATTTTCAGTGCACTCAGTTAAATGTATTGAATCACCTACCTAATCAAGCTAGCCTGCTCTGATATTCAGGCAACTGAATCCTCAAACTAAGAGCCACTCTACACCCTGTCACTTCATGGAACTAGTATCTCGATTGCGTTCTGATCAGATTTCAGTCATAGGCATTTCCATTTGTTTGTCTCCTGTTTGTTTAAAATCTGACTTGAGGTATGGAATATACAAATACTACACTTGTTGCACAACATTTTTTATTGACGTTTCAACTGTACTGGAGGGAGTCTGGCTGTCACATGTTTACACTGCTATACCATGAGGCTCCAATGTGTCTCTGAACACCTTCTAAAGTAGTTAAGTGATCAGGGTTGGCTCTGTTTTAAATGCGTCTTTGGTGTGTTACATTTGCATAAAGTGAATATTTGTAAACAGGGTCTAAAATCAAACTGAGAAGCACCCTTTGAAACCATGATCACCATGACCATTACTTTCCCTATAACACACAACCTAACCTGGTGCCTGACTCTTTTCCTTCCTGTCTCACAGCAGCAACACCTTCTTCCTGTATAATGGAATGGCACAGACAAAGCTAGAGTGAAACATGTATTCCTTACAACAAAATATACAGAGGAATCAGTGTTTTCAAAATAAAATGAATGTGGTGACAGATGCACAACATGATATGGTAGTTATGTGCACCACTGCGAGTTTTAGGTAAAAATAGAAAGTAGAAATAAGGAAAATTATAATGTGTTTGAATGATGAATTAGTCTATAAATTATACTTAAATGATAGAGAATACAATAGACCCTCAATATTAAATATTAAATATTTTGAAATACCTAGGATGCCTCAAAGTGGTCATCAGATTACAAAAAATGACTGTATATATAATTACAGTAAATTATTTATCTTTTACTAAGCTTCTGGTGTTCACAACTACTCAAACCTGAGTAAAATAATTAGAAATGTAATTTCTAAATGTTCACTGTACCAATTTGCTGTTAGAAAATAATGTAAACTTATCATGACAAATGATTTCTAATTTCTGAAGAATACATTCTATTATAGACTTATTATTCAATATAGGAATATAAGGTCAACATTTTTTGCTGACCACAGATATGCCCAGTAAGAAGTGCACCATAAAATAAAAGGTTTACTGCAATTTAAAATCGTCTATGTGTATGTGTATTATTATTATCATTGCATTTATATGGCTATAAAAAGGTTGTGAGTGACAGGCCTAAGTACTGTAAAACAAACACTTTGAAAAGAAAAACATTATATGCAACAATGCAAACTATGATATACCTTGATTGTGAGCGAGTGGGTGTTCTGTGTACTGAAGGATGCCATTGCCACCTGGCTGGGGGAAATGAGGCACGCTGTATGGTGATCGGACGATCTTACTGGATTTGTCTTTTTCATTTTGGGTCTTATAGCAGGTGGAGGAGGAGGTTTAAGGACATTAGCAGTCTTTTTGATCTTTTTGCACTTCTTGGCTGGAGGTGGAAATGGAACATGAGACGTTTTCTGGTGTGACTGTGGAGCCACTGATCCAATCTGACTGTCTGATTTAGAGCATGCCTGAGCTTCACCAATGAATGGAAGCTGGTGATTGTTTTGAGGTTTGAGATGTTGAACACTCTTCTTCAAGGAAACTGGTTGACTTTTCTTAAGGGAAGCTGCTAATGGCCTTAAGGAACATTCCATTCCTATGTTGTTTTCTTCCTCGCAAGGCTGAACAGTCAGCACCCCCCTCAATGGCTGAGGGTTTGTCACAGGAAAACTCAGTTCATCTTCCCAACCCTGGAGATTTACAGCTTTTGCCTTGTGGTAATCTGGTGCCTTTGGGTCTATTGTAACCCACTGGTTGGAGTCAACTGCTCCTAAGCTCCAAGACTTTTGGATAACAGGGAGCTTTGACTGGGATAGGTTAACTTCGGGGAAACAGTTAAGCCCAAGATTCCCTGCTATTGAAGCAAATCCAGTATTGCTGCTGTAACTATTAGAGGGCGATGGGTCCTCTGTTGTTACAGGTGGACATGCATGCTCCCATGGGATTGGGGAAGGTTCAGTGGGGTTTGCTCTGCTGCACTTCTGAGAGTGGTGGTCCCAAAACACCTTATGGTAGCCAGACTTGTACCCCTGAGCCAGCCACTTCTTTTGGGTTACCAAATGAGCCGTGCTACAGAGAAAGTATGACAAATCTCTTTGAATTACAGAGAAATTTATTATTATATATTTATATATTATTTGTTTCTTTTTCACCCCATTCTTGGAGGGCATATATAATTAAAATAAGACAATAGACAACATGAACCCAACAAATTTCATGTCATATTTCATACTTTACTTTACTTACTTTTATAAACTTCATTTCAGTTGTTTATCTACATCCGCCTACATCCTAATCTACATCCATTTCCACATTTCAGATTTGCAACACATTCCAAAAACTGTTGGGATGGTAACATTTCTATTTATATTATTAATTTCTTTTAAAACGGATTGAGAATACCGATTCATCAAATTTCCACTGTGTAACAGTCCATCTCAGATATCTGCAAGCTCACAGAATTCAATATTGCTCATGTTTTCTGTTTTGTACAATTCTGGCAAGTAGCATGAACTCTGTATTTTAGTGCTTTACCAAAGTATTGTTTTACCAATGCAGGAATGAATGTCTATTAAATAATGAACTGCATTTTTCATACTGTCTTAATTTTCTGATTTGGTGCTATAGTACTGCACCATAACCATACGGCTGGTTTCAAGGCCATGTATGGAAAATTAGGAAAATGGTAAGAATGGTAAGAGTGGTAAAGCATTAACAACACCAAGGATAATTTCAGGCCCACTCTAAGCTGGGACACCTTTTGTGATTGATAAGAGGTGTTACTTGCCTTAAAATTGCCACTAACATAAGAATAGACATTTAGTGTTATGAAAATAAGCTCCACTCACAGGTGATCCTGGCGTTCAAATCTTTGTTTGCACAAATGAGGTCTGTCCGGTTGGTGGTTGAGAAGGTGCTTGTTCAGAGCATTTGTGGTCCTAAACACTTTCCTGCACTCTGAACATTCACGTTTGGTCTTCTTTATGACCTTAGCTGGAACAAATTCTGGTCCAAACAGAGATTCCGCTTTAAAGTTAAAAGCAATGACTAGAGAAATAACCAACTAACAAAAAAGAACAAATACATACTGCATTATTATAAAGAGAACATTTAATTTAGTAAAAAGTGGAGCTGTAATCACCAGTGTTTGCGCTCACAAAATCGTTTATCCACAGGTGATCTTCCAAAGAGGGTAGAGGTGGAGTTAACTGGTTGATGAAGATGACATCATCTGTGAGGTTTTCAGCTACTGAGAGCAAGGGCATACTTTCATCAGAAGGGTCCACAACCTCCATAACCTGATCGGCAGGATGAAGTTCAGGACATGCTCTTTCTTCAGACATGGTGCCTGGCACAAGTACAGTCATTTTTGATACATTCAATATTTTAAATCATAAGACAGCAAAGATACACTAAACAAAAACACCATTTTATTTATTTTCTGGCTATATAAGAGACCACATAAAATTATGAGCTTTTTTGATTTTACCAAATTGAAAACATCTGGAATATAATCAAGAGGATGATGGATGATCACAAGCCATCAAACCAAGCTGAACTGCTTGATTATCTGCACCAGAAGTGGCATAAAGTTATCCAAAAGCAGTGTGCAAGACTGGTGGAGGAGAACATGCCAAAATGCATGAAAACTGTGATTAAAAACCAGGGTTATTCCACCAAATATAACTGAATGAATATGAACTTGTTTCCTTTGCATTATTTTGAGGTCTGAAAGCTCTGCATCTTTTTTTCTTATTTTAGCCATTTCTCATTTTCTGCAAATAAATGCTCTAAATGACAATATTTTTGTTTGGAATCTTGTTTTTGGTTGTACTTGAACTTCAAAGGAGAATTTTAAGTAAAACCAAAATAAAGCTAAACCTAGTTTACCTTTATTTATAGAATAATTTCTTTGTCATCTGTAGTTTGATTTTAGTATGGGTCAAAACGATTAACATCGAAAAGTTTAACATCGAAAGTTTTTTAGGCCACATCGCCCAAGTCTAGGTTAACTAGGTTGTTAAGCTAACCTAGTTAAACATTATACAAACATTATTTTTTATGCTCTGAAGGTAAATAACAAGATTATAAATCAACAGCGATGTTAACCTAGCTACACTAAATCTAGGTTAACTATTTAGCTACAGCTAATTAACTAGCTTAGCTTAGCTTAGCTTAGCTTAGGTTACCAACCTTTGACAGCAGCGCGCCAAATCAGCTCCAGCACTGAGCTAAACACACGCGGAGATAAAACTCAGGAAAAACGGTCAAACAAACTTTATAATAAATGAATACTCTCTTTATATAAGCTTATTAGGACATTTTATAAACTAAATTTAACTAAAACACCAGCTGAATGACCTTAACCGTCTTTAAAGTCGGAGTTTAGAGCGCAGGCTGTAGGGGGCGCTCTCATACCACTCCTCCCCACTACAAGAGCACATGAATCTAAACCTGTACCATTATCTCAGCCACTAAATGTGTGTGCTTTACATTTAGTTATAAGTGTTTGAGTAACTTGTATTAACAACTTAATAAAGTTAACTTCATTTAGGTATTACTGTGCACTAATTTCATTTCAGTTCAAGTCATACACAGTACAATATACTGTGCCTTTTGTCCCTCAAAATAAAAATAAATAAAATATACAAATTGTAACTGTTTTGACTATTTGTCAAGTTTTTAAGTTTGCCGACTACACACAAAACATATTTTCCAGTTTAATCACTTCATACTGTCATTTTCGTCCACTGCATACATTTTTCCACTTAATGATTGCTGGAGTAATTTGGCATTAAATGAAAATGTAGTTGAGAGTTGCAAACTGTTCACTGTGACTTTGTATTAAAAAATAGTTTCACGACAGGGTGGATAGTTTAAGCTTTACCTCAGCTTAATATGATAAATATTAGGTTAATACCATTAATTGCTGAACATGCTGCAAGTATCTTCAGGTCCTTGATAATAAAACAGTATGAATGTTGTGATGTCACTGATGTTTAAGGTTAGTTGTGGTTATCCTAAGAAGGTGTATGGTGGACAGGGATTTTTAGACACCCTAAAATAATTTCAGTGAAAACAACTAAAAGAATAAACAAGATGCCTAAAGACATATTTTAAACTTATGTATCTTGTTCAACTTAACCAGGCAGCAGTGCAGACATGTAAAAACTCACCCTCACATCAGTGAACATGTACAAAATGTACAAAATATTACCAATCTTCTACATTTGTAATAATATGTTCATTCTCAAAAAAAAAATATTGTTACACTTTTTTGCATTTTGCATTTTTTAAGTTAAACAACTATTCTGTGGACACAAATAAGTTATTATATTAATATTGACCCGATCACATAAACCTATAAAAAACAGACAATAACATATAAAAAATAAGGATCAAAAGCAAAATAAACAAATGAAAGGCATAGTAGTTGCAATAATTATAAAATTACACATACAAAAAAATATGCACCCTGGATTGCTGCAAAACTCAGCATTCAGTTGTCTCTTATATGTAAATCACTACAGGTGTGGTCTGATTAAACACTGGGTGTCAAGAGAGCGTAAAAATCCTGAATCTCTGGGAAAATGTGGTGCAGGATATTGGACAGAACCTGTATAACTTCATGCCCGACTGTATCTCATCTTGTATATAATCTCGAAACAGCTCAATAGGGTACTAGAGCCTTCAAACAAATGTAAACTTTTTCCCAATAAACTTTCTCATATCACTCTAATCACTCTAATTTTTTAGTTAAATATATTATCATTACATTAACATAGAAAATTTCATTTCATTTTTTTTCTATCGACATGTATGCAAAATGTGCAAAAGAATGCAACATAATGCTGTGCAAAGAGCAGAGGTAAATATAATAATCTATATTAAAGTGTTGAATGGCCAGTGCAAAAACTGTGTGTCTGTGTGATGAATGAATGTAAAGTTCAAGACTCAAATGGCACTCGTGAAAAAAAAAACTCGTCTTCATCCTCTCTGTGTTCCAGGCCTTGGTCTTGTACTGTAGATTGCTTGCACCACCCACTGGAGGGTCCATGTGTCTGCCCTGGTGCTGCGGTGATATAGGTGTAAAAGTTCCCTATGCATCATTGGGGCAGTTTAAAGGCCATTGAAGGCATCTGAGGTGGAAGAGATGCAGAAAGGTGTTCTTCTTCAGGGAGTGAATGTGGCAGAGGACAACCCTGGGAAGCTCCAGTGCTGAAGTTGAAGGTTGGTGGAACGTTTGCTTACCTGTACTCCTTGTGATATGTCCATAATGGAAGATGTAGGTCGAGTGACATAGAACTGGATAAAGTCCCAGATCTTTCAACTAGGAAAAAATAATGCAGTTGAGAATTCTACATTTGGCTCAGCCTCATCGTGGGTGGACCACATTGTTGATGACGGTATTTCTCTTGCCAGGTAAGTCATTAGGTTAAGCTTTTTAATTATACCAAGCAACACTGAATGATTTTATATGATCACTTATATACAACTTCCACTTCTCTTCTTGGAGAATATGAGTGACCCAGCACCCCACCCCTGAACATTTGGAGCTGAGCACACCAGGACCCTCTGAAGTCTCTCAAGGCAAATTAGGCTGCAGTCGGGCTGGACTGCAAGGCAGGTGGCTGTGTCTTCTCTGCATGCTTTTCTACATTTAGAAAAATATGAAAAGAAGAAAGTCTTATCCAATCTAGAGGAAATTAATTTATAGTTGTGCCATTTTGTTCCACCAAGTATTGGATTGAAACAAGCTGATTGTGGTGAACCTGGAAACCCCACAAAAAATCCAGTCTCAGACTCAAGAATTTACACAGCTGTCCTAAGGAGGTAAGAAATGATTTTATGTTGCTTTCTGTGATCTCATATTAGAGAATATTTAAGAAATTAGTACTATAGTGTTTTTAAACTTGGCTTTCCTTTTATAGATTTAAATATACAGAATTTTAAAGTTACTACTAAATTCAGAATCCAGCATCTTTAGTTACACTATTTACACAATGTGGACAAAATAGTAAATTCACAGCGTCTTATAAAACTAAAAATTTCCAAAAGTATTTATCCTGCATTATCTATATTGTCTACTACATTGTGGAGCATTGCTGTGAGAAGCTGACTGCATTCAGAACTCATCCCAAATGTATTAGGTGGAGTACCATTATTCCAGACAACAGAGTTCCACTGCTCCACAGCTCAATGCTTGACATTAATCACAGGGTCAGTAAGTTCATGTTTGTGTCTTTTAAAGAGTACCTTTCTAAAGAAACTAGACAAGCTGTGCAAGGGTTTTTGTGCATACAAAGTGCTGAGTGCATTTATTAAAAGAGGTGTCAACAAATATAATAACAAAATCTGCTACTACGAAAATATTTTTTATGTAACCTTTTATATTAATTTAATATCAATATAATCAGATTTTTTTTTAAATTATGTGCAGGTAGGTAACTTTAAAATATAATACACCTCTTATATAATACAGATATACATCTAATATAATACTATAATACAGATATGACAACATTAAAAAAAGTATAAATAATCCCTCCCTTACTTTATTTATTTCCCATCATTTATTTTTATGATCTTACATTTTTTGTGTGCTCAGTTTTGGCATCTACACTTTTTGGTCATAAAGCACATGGGCTGCCTAAATTGGGAGGCTTTTTCATGCTTCATATTGTATTTCCTCCCTCCACCCAGTTCTATAAACCTTTCTTCGTCCAGTGACAAATCTGAGACTGCTCTGGGGTGCAACTGGGGAGTCTGCTCAGTTCACTTTATTACACTGGGGTAACTCATGAGAGCACAGCTGTGCAGGCTAGACTTGGGTCAAGTATAATAAAACAACACAGTTTCTTAACATTTAATAATACTGTGTT
Source organism: Astyanax mexicanus (assembly GCF_023375975.1). Lineage (NCBI taxonomy): Eukaryota > Metazoa > Chordata > Actinopteri > Characiformes > Acestrorhamphidae > Astyanax > Astyanax mexicanus. The sequence goes on from NC_064408.1 coordinate 29,806,345, forward strand.
CTTGATTAATATTATGTATAAAACAATTTGAGTTTGGAACAAAGTAAGATCCATATATTTGCAGTGATTGAAGTTATATATATATTTTTTATTTTATAGTACATCCTACAATAATAAACATAGCAAGTGCAACTTCATAGCACCTGGCAATGTACTGCGTTCAAGCCACAATTTGTTCAGATATATCAATTTTCGGAGCAAAGCAATAAAGGATAAAATAGGTTGGGAAAAGAAGTGTGACTGTTTTTAATCTCATCTATTCTGCCTAGAAGTTCAGCCTGGCACATTCATGCTGACTAAACTCAGGATAATTCCTTAAATATGTACAATTAAGAATCTTATACAATTGTGTTAAAGGTCAGGACATAATCAGTGTAAACACACAAGGCAAACCTAATCATAACATTCTCACGTTTGTGCTTTTTGACCAAAATGTATTTAATGTCTTGTTTGTATTTAGAGATGGTTCATCATTTAAGCACTACAAAGCCACTTTCCAATCTCATTTCTATCCCTTTAAAATCAGGCATCCTGCTTGTGTTATTGTCAATATAAGATGTATATTCATAAGTACTGTATATCTATCCTTATTGGCCGATTAGATCTCAGTGATGATGTTTTGGCTGTTCTTTTTTGTTGTTGTGAAGCAGCTGGAGCAGCTGCATTGAGTTGCTCAACCACACTGTTTGCCATGTTTGTGACTTTGTATCTCCTGAGCATGCTGTGGCACCTGCAAATTATTAGCTATATCTAAAACAATGAACCCAAACCCATAAGGAATTCCCCCTGTTTATCTCTGTTTATAGCGGTTTCCTCCCTTTTGCTAGTTTTTCTTAACATTTTTTACTTGGCCTAGGTCTTGGCTGTTGCTGGATGTTACTGAAAACAACATGATGCGGTGTTTTTTCTCTAAAGAGATTATTTGGAAAAAGTTGCACCAATTAGCACTGCGCTAATGACTTGCGCATATGAACTAGTTGTATGATTCCTTAAGGAAACCTGTATGACACCTGAAACCAATATTAAAATGTATAACCTGTATAAAGATCCTTGAACCTTTTATTGGCTCTAGAAATAGACATCTTTTAGCATAGCATATTAGGGATTAACCTGTGCAAAAAGTTAAGATTTTCTGTTATGGTTGAGCACTGTGAAACACATTTATAATTATCTGATTTGGGCTTGTATACCATTTTGTAATTAGATGCATGGTTTTATACCCCTATGAAATCATTTTTATATTGACCCATACTCATTTATTTTTCTTCCTAATACTAATTTATCTTTTTTCCAGCTTTGTTGTTCCCATTCACTTTTTCTCCACCTAGTCTCAATCCTTCAATTATCCGACACACACCTGGAACCCCTCAGTAAACATGCGGTATACCATGGCAACCTCTTATAATCAATTAGCAACCAGACCCTTTTTATTGCACCAGTCAACAGTTTGGCAACAGTCAAGGAACACATTAGCAACAGCCTAGCAACACCTTAGGAACAGTACGGTACCATATCATCTGCATAGTAACACCATAGTACAGTATATTATAGAATCCAACAGCTGCAGAATAGCAATGCGTTAGCAGCCAACAAGTACACCATAGCTACACCTTAGCAACCACTTTGAAAGACACTTAGAAATAAATGGATACCACTTAAGCTGTGCCAAATTGCATGATTTATTTTTGTTTTATTTTTTTTGTTTAGTGTCATACTGAACTTCTTTTGTGCATACACTCAGCACATAACTCCTTTTTGTAAACTGATTTCAGTGTTTTGCTAAATGACATCCAAGGAAATGAAGAACAGGGGTGTAAAATCCCTGAAGAAGGTGCAGACAGTGACTGAGGGGTTAAAACTGCTCTACAGACAGAAGCTTCTTCCTCTGGAGAAATATTACAGCTTCTCTGACTTTCACTCCCCAAGCCTGGAGGATGCAGACTTTGACAACAAACCCATGATCCTGGTGGTGGGTCAGTACTCAACAGGAAAGACAACCTTCATTAGGTAAATATGTAAATAAACAATTCTTGTTAAAGTGCCACCTAGGTTTCTATGCATTTTTGTGGTTATGTATGATGTGTACATCATTTTATCTGAGTGGATTTGTTTTAGGTATCTCCTTGAGCAAGAATACCCAAGCGGCAGAATTGGCCCAGAACCCACAACTGACTCTTTCACTGCTATTATGCATGGAGATGTTCCAGGGATAATTCCAGGCAATGCACTTGTTGTAGACCCCAACAAACCCTTCCGCAAACTCAACCCTTTTGGAAACGCTTTCCTCAACCGGTGAGTGAGAAAAGGTGTAGCATAGCATTATGACCACCGCCTTGTTTCTACAATCATTATTTATGTTTTCAGCTCCACTGAGCATTTAGGAGCACAATGTAGTTTTATAATTACAGACTGTAGTCCTTTTGTTTTTCAGCATAATTTATTATCTCCTTTCATCCTACTCTTTAATGGTCAGGACACACCAGGGACACCACAGAACAGCTATTATTTGGGTGGTGGGCCATTCTCAAGGTGTTTAAAAACTTCAGCAGTGATTCGATCTAATACACTCATACCAGGGCAACACACCATTACTAATAAACCACTATATCAGTTTCACTCCAGTGCAGAGAATGGGTGGCCAAAGCAAAGCAGAGAGGAAGAAAGTCTGTTTCCGAGGAGGGGTTGAAATTTGCAGCCCTTAACTGAAACAGAAGTAGTGGCTCAGGAACCAGGGCAGACTCTTGAGAAAGGGTTGGTTCAGTTTAGAGTGAGAGAGCTCAGCCATGCGTCATCTTTGGCACGTTAAATCATCTTTGCACTTTGCCAAACTTTAAAACACTGAGCCTGGGAATTTAAGACATATGATTTAATCTAGCTGGTAAGAAGAGAAGCAATAGTTCAGCAACTCTGATATGTTTTTGTTTTAATTACATTTGTTTGCTTTGTGCATAGACATTGAAAATACAATTGCTGTTACCTTTTACACTGAATAGCCACCTTGAAAACCACTTGTCACAACTGTCATAAAAAGAAGATTCAGAATCAAGAAGATAATTACTTCAGTTTGCACACAATAGGAAATAAAAGAACAGATGCAAATTAATGTTTAGCTTTTTTTTGTAAATTAAAATATGGATAATTCTTATCTGAGGAAATTAGAGAATTGTAACTGTGTTCTATGACAGTGCTTCTTTTGAAACACAAACTCAGTATTTCATTTCAGTTTTCATTGTTCCTGTAGGTTCCAGTGTGTGCACTTTTCAAACCAGGTCCTGGAGAGCATCAGCATCATTGACACACCTGGAATTTTATCCAGCTCTGAGAAAAGGATGAGCAGAGGCAAGACAACATCAGACAATTTCAGTAGTGTGCATTCTAGGCCATATACATAAAGGACTACTAAAGATATTAAACCCTTAGACAGATAGATATTCCCTGTTATAATTTACTGTTTTATGTCAATTATTTAAATTATAAATTTGGGAAACTTATTTTTATTCAGTAGCTTTGTAACAATTTTGTATTTATTTTAGATTTGATACTGAATTTTCCTTTGTCCTGTCTGAACTCTGCTGCATGCCTTTTGCACACTGAACAACTCATGAAAGTCATTTTCAGAGGTGGGGCTGTATTTTGGCTCAGTGATGTCATCCCTGCCATCCAGCCTGCTCATTACTAAGAGCTAAACTAAAGTCATTTTAAAGTCATAAAGTCAGTTATTTGCACGATTCATTCAAAAATGCATCTTGAGGAAGGAATAATGGCCACTGTTGGTTTTAACACTAAAATTATAATGAGAATGAGAAAAAAGAGCATGATTTTAACTTGGATGTTTGATTTTTCTGAAACTTTCTCACACTCAATAGAATTAATTTCCTCAAAGCAAGTAAGTAACCATGTAAATGTTTAAAGTCACAGTTTTGCAAAAAACTTTACATATATTTCCTTTTTTTCCCAAATAGTATTAAATTAGCAGAGTTGCATAAAAGGTGAAATAATATTATTAAACATTATAATACATAATTACTATGTAAGGATGTAGTGGAGTAAAGGCATCTAGAGCAGGTAATGAAGTCACACACTGTGCTTGTAGTCTCTGCTCTTTCTGTTCATAGTTGGTCTGGTTGCATGTTTATGTTAATCCTGCCCTTTTAAAAAACGTAAACCCTTGTCAAATGACAAGACCAAATCAATGACCAAACCACACCCACTCTGTGGCACTGTGCATGCAAGATGACAGAGTGCAGCATGAAACATTGCTTGACACTGTTTACAAACTAATTACTGATCAGTTATGCTTGTCTATGTTTAGCAGCCAATCTCCCTAATTTTTACTGCACCATGCTGACTGAACATGAATAGAAAGAGGGGGGGGCATGACTGAAGGAAAGGGTGTGGCTAAATATGAAACGTTTTATGGCCTGAAATACTGGTTCTATACCTTAAAGTATCGAGAGTTTAACTTTTTTTTTAGTTTGGAGAACAATCAAATATCTGATATATTGATATATTGAATAAGTGCTCAATCCACTAAATATTTGAAACTAAAGCAATTGCTGATAGTGATTTACCTCTAGTTGGTCTAGTTCTTGGTGATGTTTTGCATACCTGGATAATGAACATTTGGTAAAACACGGCGAGTCAGAGGTCAGAGACATGCTGTATTCATTCTTAATGCATCTTTTGGCAGAAGATTTGTTCCCATTACAAACACCAAACCTCAGAGTCAAGGATAAAACACATAATGGGTCGGATTCCTGCACAGGGATTACACCCAGTCGTGGACTATTTTTTCTATTCAATGGAAAACCCCCATTCAAAATTCTGTGTAGTCCAAGAGTAGGCTTAATCCCTCTCCGGGAAACGGGCCAATTGTGTTTAAAAGGTGCTAAAATTGTGTGTGTTCTTCATTAAATGCAATTCCAAATACAATATTTTATTCCCTCTTCCAGGATATGACTTCCCTGCGGTCCTCCGCTGGTTTGCAGAACATGTGGACCGCATCATCCTCCTGTGTGACGCCCATAAACTGGAGCTGTCTGATGAATTCTCACGCACCATCACAGCCTTGAGAGGCAATGAGGACAAGCTGAGGGTGGTGCTCAACAAAGCAGACATGGTGGACTCCCAGCAGCTGATGCGAGTGTATGGAGCCCTCATGTGGTCGCTGGGCAAAGTGTTCTGTACCCCAGAAGTCCTGAGGGTCTATATCGGGTCTTTTTGGTCTGCTCCACTGAGGAAGACAGATAACCGCAGGCTGTTTGAACAGGAGGAAGATGATCTTTTTGCTGATATTCAAAACCTGCCTCGCAACTCCGCCCTCAGAAAGCTCAGTGACCTGGTAAAGAGGGCACGGCTAGTGAGGGTAAGGAACAGGTACCAATAGGCAACAACAGTGTCTGATATCAACTGTCAAATTGCACCATTCAAAAGTTCAGAATAACAGTTTAGAAGCTGCTAAATCATTCTTTTTTCTATTTTTTTCACACATATATTGTTTTTTTTTAACAATGTCTAGAACATTTGCATGCATCCAAATTAGAGCTTTATGACCACTTTAAAAAGTAATTGTAGATGATGTAAATATAAATGTAACGGTGGACCTTTATTGGCACATTTATAATGTATTTTAAGTCATGGTACTCTTGTCTCTTTTGCAAAATGATTTACTAAGAATAAATAAATACAAAAAAAACATTTGGTCTAAAAAAATGCAGTTTAGCAGTTTAGAGAATTTGTCTTTATTGCAATATATGTTTTTATATTTAGCAATATATAGACATACATGGTCCATGCATACATTGCCCTATATTAAACAATATATGTACTTTTTCCATATATGAAAATGTATTATTTAATATATTGCACTATATTTTCCAATATATTGCTATGTATTATTGTTTCATAAGGGTATCTCACCAAAAGAACAGCAATACAAATTAAGCTGTAATAAACACTCATAATGCCTTGAATTTGAATAGTGGACAATCAGATCTAAAAGCAGATAGGTTAATTGGTAGATTAGCAGATAGATCATTTAATAAAACCTTTTTTTTGTTAATTGTTTTGATCTGCCTGTTGCATGGCAACAGGTTTTAACAAAAACATGCTGTGTCATCACTGCTAATAACACTCCCAGCTTTAGAGACTGCAGTGATGGCAAACAGTAGTCTGGGGTAAAGTTCCCAATGGAGTACAAAAGCAAAGTACTTCCTTATTGTAATAAATGCTTTGCTTTGTCTTGTCATTCACAAGAAAATGAAGCAGAAAATCCAGAACTCCTTCCAACACTGTAGGTGCTGATGTCTGTCACTTTCATTTTACAAGGGACCTTATAGTTGCACTCATAAAAAAAGTTTTTATTGTTTTATATAATTCAAAAATGACAGCTGCCCTTTATTCATATTATATAAACATTCCATAATGTGTGGACCAATACAAATGCTCCAAATAGAGTTCATATGAATGGGCATTAGGTAAGTGGGCTTCCAAACTGGGTACAAAATGAGGTAAAATTAAACCAATATTGTTAAATTGGAAAGATTCTCATAAAAGGTTACATATTTAAATACTACTACTCATAATGCATTCCTATTATTCCAGGCCCATGCCTATATTGTCAGCTGTCTGAAGGAGGAGATGCCTCTCGTCTTTCGCCGACACAACAAAAAGAGGGATCTAATATACGACCTCCCAGTCATATTCTCCAGGATCGAGCAGCGGCATCAGATCTCACCTGGAGATTTTCCTGACTGTGCAAAAATGCAGGTATGTTCCAGTCAACAAAAACATCATTACATGTATATTCACATTAAAACTCATTCTCAACATTATCCTATTACATCTTTGAAGAGGCAGTCGGTCAGTGAAAAAATAACATACATGACAGACAAAACATGTTTATAGTTCAAAGCAATAAAATAATAGAATCCTTGAATATATTACTATGGTATTTGATTTGCCATGTTAAATTCAAACATATTTAACAGGTTTAACATTCTTGTAGCTTCAGTGTCACTTGTGTCAATGTTTTCATTTTTAATTTTGGGAATGTTCTTTTTAATGTTTCTGTAATGTTAATATTTGTCTAGCTGGGAATGTTATGTGACCTTTCTAATAACTCTGTAATGCACTTATTATTTCACATTTTTTCAGAAAGTTTCAGAAATGTGTTTTAATTCATTTACTTTTCTATTTCTCTCACTAATAGGAGCAACTCATGAATCATGACTTCACCAAGTTTAAAGCCATTAAACCCAAACTCATGGCTAGTCTGGATGAGCTCTTGACCAATGACATCGCCAAGCTGATGCCTCTTCTTCGGCAGGAAGAATTGGAAGCTGCTGACCAACCTGGAGTGCAAGGTGGGGCCTTTCTGGGTATGGACAGAGGTCCATTTTTTGAAGGAAACCCCTTCCAGTACTCAGGGCCTAGTGGAGAATGTGAGATGATCTCTGGTGAAGGATGGGTGGTCTCTAAAGATAAGCCCAAGTATGATGAGATCTTCTACAACCTCTCCCCTCATGAGGGAAAGCTCAGTGGAACCAAAGTGAAGGATTGGATGGACAGAACCCAACTGCCCAGATCAGTCCTGGGCAGAATTTGGAAACTGTCGGACGTGGACTGTGACGGCATGCTGGACGAGGAGGAGTTTGCTTTGGCCAGCCATCTGATCGAAGTTAAGCTGGAGGGCTTTGGGCTTCCCCCAAAGCTTCCTGCACATCTGGTGCCTCCATCTAAAAGAAGGCGCAAAGCCTCAAACTCAGAGAACAGGGAGGACTGTGGGGACATATAGAGTAGGGGTGGGAATCGTTTACTATCTCACGATTCGATTCGATTCCGATTTTGGGGGCCACGATTCGATTCAAAATCGATTTTTGATTCAAAACGATTTGAATTATAAAAATTTCTGCTTCTGGCTTATGAATCTTATTGAAAAAAAAACCCTCCATAATATACACTGGTCCTGGAGCAGGTAATGTGTTACAAAAACAATAAAATGTGCAGGAATGTGGGTCCTCAGTGACAGAGGAATCACTGGGATATCACAATGACGTTAATGAACAATAAATAAATAATAAATAACACTGCTTTATTACCAGGCTACTAGCGGTGGTGTGTAGGTGACGCTGCTGGGCTGATGTGATGATAGCAGTGGAGCGCTAAAGTGGTGGCAGGAGGTGGAGAAATTAATTCATATGGTCCATTCCTTAATTCCTCTGTGATGAGGAGCTGAAATTAGCTCTGATTAGCTTATTGTATTTTTCCGTTCCGCCTTAAATGCTGCAGCCCGCTGCCACCTGTAGCGTTATTTAAGGTGGAACTGGAAAGTTAGCTAGTTAGCTAGCTAACAGTTACTGAAACTAACTACTAGCGATCTTTTTTATGCTTGTTATGAAGCATTCTGCCATAAAACATTGAAACTACACGTTAATCTAATGTAATATAGTGCTTGTTCTGCCATCTTACCGGTGATTCTCAAACACCTACGCTCTGTGTGTGTCTGGAAGATCTCCGTTTGAAAGGACAAGCGCTATCCCCAGGGTTGCCAGGTCCAACAAAAATACCCAGCCCAAAATCAGTCTAAAACCCGCCCCTCAGAATCGATTTTGGGACATTTTAAATCGATTCTGAATCGTAGTAAATGAGAATCAAGATTCTTATGTGAATCGATTTTTTGGCACACCTCTAATATAGAGACTTGGATCTTTAACAGTCCAAATGAAGTAATGGTGACTGAGTAGATTGATGTGTATCGTTATTAATCTAAGGATACATTTCAAGTCAACTGTCAGCAATATTTAGGATAAAAGTGCTTGAAGATGTTTACACACTCCCCTACATCCTAACACTACAGTGCTACCATAATATATACCCAATATTAAATTAAAAGTCACCACAGTGTAAATTCTATACATTATGTTTAACATTTATAACATGTTTGACGTGCTAAATAATATAACCCATACAAAACAGTATCTAAAGTTTCCCTACACGATGTAATTTGGTTTATTATACAACATTAAAAAGGTCAAGGCCAAAGAATGCATGTGTTGCTGTAACATGCAGAGAGTCTCCTAGCCACAACACAGAGGCCACAGATAGTTTTGATTTCAAGATGGTGCACTGCATAATTTATTATGAGACGTTATTATGTAAGAAAAATATTTTGTGTGTGTTCATCTTTATTACCCAAATACAAACTTATGTAGGCTATTACTTAACGAAATGCCAAGTGGCACGACTTGACAAGCTGTACAATTACATGCATTTTCAATTAAAGTTAATAAAAATATATATTTTAATGTGTTATATATTCTTTCATTCCGTTGTATTGCCTATCAAAGATTTATCAAAGATTATGTATATGTAAAATTTAAAAAATCAGAAGAATCAGCTGACAGATATGTTTTATACATTCACAGTAATCATAAAATGCATATTGAATATAGAGAATGAATATAGAATATAGAGTTGGAACATTCATATGCACACCCATGCATGGTCAGTGTAATGTTTAGCAGTTCCATTTTCTGAATTTTCTCAATATAAATTCAAAATTAGAAAATTATACATTACATTCAGTATAGTAAAGAAGAAATGGGTCAATTTTCTAGTTTTTCATTTCATCCTTTCTTAAACAGAATTTAAGGAAAAATGAAAATGTGAATCTTTTCTTGATTTTCAGATTTTTCCATTTTTGATTATATCTGATGGTATAATCCAACTAACATATTTTACAAGATGCAAAAATGAAATAACAATATAGAATAAAGAAAATAGAGAAATTTTTTTTTTTTTTTTAGATTTTTCCTAATGGACAGTGATAAAATGGGTAAAATGGGTGAACTTATTTCTTCTACATGCCCTAAATGTAAAAAAAAAAGTCTTTACATCCAATTTTACATTTTTACATTTAGCCTCAAAAGGTCAATAAACAAAACTGATAAACGTTACACTAACCCATGCATCGGTAAGAGTATAACTGCTTCAAACTTTATTTACAAAAATATATTTTCTAATAAATATCCTGTTACATTTTTCTGTGTTCCGGAAGTGGTGTAGAGTGGAGGGTCTGTGTTGTTATTCTGCAGATCTTGGGCCTGTAGAAAATGCTGTGTTTGCTCCGCCTCGCCTCTTTCATAACAAGGAGGAACATCATCCCGAGACCTGCCACACCGCGCGCTCCTCTCAGACCGGCCGCAGCCTGCACGCACTGTCTGAACCAGAGAAGGGCTGTCTCCACCGCAGAAATGGGGGTTAAAATACACATAATATACTGGTAGGTCACCCTGGAGCTATTTATAGCAGGAGAAAACGGAGATCTCAGTGCTGCTGAGCATTGCCGATGCATCGTTTAGTGCTGTATCTGTAAAAGGAGAAACCGGTGTTGTGTCGAGATGCGGTACCTGTCGACAAGTGCTTCCTAAGGCACTGCACATGCGCCAATTTACATTTTTTAAGATTATTTCTCGCGTTTTTTATATATAATAATTAGATTTCCCTGTGTGTTTGTTCATTTAACAACCTGGACTCACTTTCATTACATAAAAATTTAAATCAATTAATATTAATATTAAAATATATATTTTTTGTAAAAATACAAAAGCAGATAACTTCTAATAACCTCTCATTACCATAAATTTACTCTAAGGCAGTGCTTTATGATATCCAAAATCGCACATAGACTTCTACTGGGAACATGATATAATATTGTGCTTCTTTTGTATTTTTACCTCTAAGTACACACTAGGGTAACATGGTTTGACAGGGTCGCACAAATTGACAGAACAACGGTTCATTACAGCGACGGCTTTGTGTTTTTAACACTAAAATTATTAACGGTAAAGCTTATGCATCCCCAGTTTTTACTTATATTATTTAGATAGGGTCCTTCTCTCTGTTGCTCTTCAGTTTGCAACTTTAGATGCATTATTTGGGAAAGTAGCTAATGTCAGATATTAAACTAGTACAGCAGGCCATGTTAGGGTTGTCTGGAAACATCAGGCAGCAATGCTAGACTACAATATACTGAGTGAGTGAGCGCTGTACACTGTATTCACAGATACTGTAGAAATAATGAGATTACAGCTCTACATGTTACAGCTGCTGATGGCTAGTTTTGTTACAAAAAATCTGTTTTATTCAGTAAAACATAATACATTTAATATTCAATCTTGTTTATATGATCGCTTTGCACACCTTTGCATTTTCTCAGTCAGCTTCTGTCAGTTGTAAATCTCCATTCAAAATGCTGTTTAGTCCAAGACTAAGCCTAATCCTTGTCTAGGAAACTACCCTATGAGACCAGTGCCTTAAAGCTCTGGTTACAGCTCTGACAAACCTGTTACTGGATAAGCTGCACTAAAGGTGACAAAAAGCAAATTAGCTGGCAAATAATAAAGCAGTTATTAAAATCCAGTAATATTTTATTGTTGGTGTTAGTATAATGATAATACAATTAATACTTTTTTATTTATTCATTTTTCCTCAGTGGTGGATGAGGGTACAGACCCAAGGTAGGTGTTGTGCTGTTTCACACACTTCTGCATTTCTATTTGTGTTTTTTATTTATTTGCTTCAGTAATGAACTGATTAAGTCCTCTTTCCTTTACAGTACACCAAACTCAAGACGTTGCTTGAGGATGAATTTCCAGGCGACCTTGAGATTGTAAGTGACCCAAACCTGTACTTTTAGTGAGTGAGACTAGGGAGTGTGTTGTAAATGATAGTTTATAGACGACAAGCTGAGATTAGAATGTTTGGACAACTCTATAAGTTATTAAGGGTTTTAACGTATAAAGTAGCTGCACTAATGAAATGTTATGTATGATATAATGAAATGAAAATGAAATGTTATGTTTCATGTAATACATTAAATTCCACTCTTAAATGGTTAAATGTGCAGTCACAGATCCTATAGTCTCTGAAAGATAAACTCTAATGTTTTCTCCTTTGAGTTTTCCTGAGGGAGCTGCTTCTGTTATGGAACAGGTTACTCCCTGGTGACTGTTAACAATTATGCTACACAGATCTACAGATAACTGCTATGTCAACAAAAACCTGTATGTCTAGACGGGTGTATTATACAAGAAAAGACAAAAAATTATAACTTTTAATATTAATAAAAGGGTGTTTGTTTCATGTGTAACTTTGAAGCATTTCTGTTAGTTTACACGCCATGAGATGTTCACATGAAATGTTATCAAATGCAGCAGCTATAAGAAATATAAGATAATATAAGAAATATGTAGAGGTTTTTCATAAGACAGCAACCACACATAGATGCAAACATGGACATTATTTTATAAGCAAGTTGTAGTGATTTGTCAATGTGCGTATTCTGCTGTCAATTAACTTAACAATAAAATGAGGGTAGCATTCTGACTAGGACTGTTGTGAACACTATGTGTACAGGGTGTGTGCAGCTTGTGTAACAGCGTGGCGCAGCACCCCCTTATGGTGAAAAGTGAAACAATATGTTTTCTGTAATTTTTACAAGTTTGTAAGTTATGCTATAATAAATTATTCACACAGAACTCACGCACCATTTTTAGAGCAACTAAGAAAAGTAAGATTACTGTAAAAGTTATCTAAATATGAACTACTGGACAAACAGTGCGGCATTTTATGATATATATAATAGATAAATTATGTAATATGTGTTATTTGTGCTGTTACAAATAAATATGGATACTTTAACATTACACTTTGTTATGGTTTCATCATATTATATCATATCTAATATCACAATTTCTCTAAAATATATTAACCTATTCAGTAAAAGAAACAATATTACAGTGTCTTAATCACAAAAAAAAAGTAAAAATGAGCTCTCATTAGTTTGCCTTGTTGGCTTTAGAGTGCTGTCATGATTTAATGCCAGAGCTTCTGTATTTTTCCAGTAAAGTGGGCGGGGCTAAGCTACTGTTTCATTGGCTTGTAAACTTGTTCATTGGCTGGTTCATGCGCTATTCTGATGGACAACAGTTAGTCTCAATTAGTGTTATGTGCAACACAACATTAAAAAAAAGGAACAATGGTGTCCATTGTAAAGGATGCAGAGTTTGAAAGGTCATATGTTTTTAGTCATATCACCTGTCCTAATGTAGAGTAAAGCAGTTTAGCCAGATAAGCACATCCATATTGGTTTTGTTATAGCTGAGCAACATTCCTTTTGCATTATCATCTGGCCAACAGAAAAAACCTGTTTGGTTTGTATGTCATGATGTTTATTGTTGTATTTGGGTGTGCAACATTCATAGTTAGTTATTGGTGGTCATAGCTGGTTTTAGTAACTTAACCCATGCTGTTTTTTGTACAGCCCAGTCATGATGCATTAATACTAGTCTGAATATTGTTCTTTCACTTTTTTAAGCAGGTTGAGTTTTGAGGTTCATTTTACCATGTTCATTTCTGTTCTTCCTTGTAGTCTGGTGAGAGCACCCCCAGAACATCGGGGTGGTTTGAGGTAGAGGTGAATGGCAAGCTGGTGCACTCCAAGAAGGTAAATGTTTTGGATTTGAAATTTTTTTTTTTAAAGAAAAAATCCAAAAGTATACTGGTGTGAGTCTGTCGATAAGGATTAGATGGCCCATTGCTAGCAAGCTTATGTTTAGCTATTTTACAAATAGTTGGGTAATCTGTATCTGTATGCTTTTTGTAAGTTTAAGAGGATACAGCTGAACTCTGTGGTAATTTGTGATGCTAATAAAATAGATTAATAATTGTATTAATAATAATAATATAATAATAATAATAATAATAATAATAATATTATAATAACAAAATAATAATTTCCCTGCTGTATGTAATGTAGAACCTAAAGTAAAGACTGAGAGATGTATTTGTTTTTACAGAATGGGGATGGCTTTGTGGACTCTGATCAGAAGATGGCCAAGATTGTGAGTGCTATCGAGAAGTCCATTGGCAAATGAGCCTATGCTGATCTAGGAGGTGAGATATTAATTATCTACATAATATACATGCTTTGATCAGTAGCAAACTAGTGCTAATATGGTCCAATACACACATAGTGTATTGTTGTGATTATAACATGGTTCCAATATTTTTATGTATTATTATCTCTTGAAACATTTATTGACAATCTAGTTTGCTGACCAAAAAGCAGTTTAATTGGATGGTCTATACAAAGGAATGTAGAAACAACTCAGGTCAGTATGCATTGTTTTGCATGTAGTTCCAGATTAGTAATCTTTAGGGTGTAATAAATGTCATGAAGCACAAAAGGTAAATATTTTTTAAACAATGGACCACTCTTCCGCTAAAAACAACAGTTTATTTAATGTTTGAAGTGGATAACATATAACTCAGTAATGAATTTAACTCTAAAGGGGGAATACAGTGTCGTGTGAAACTGTGCAGCTGTGGCAAATTAAACTGAACTGCCATAAAGGGTTTGAAGGAGAGATTTTATCATAGATGTATTAATAGCCAAATTGTGCAAGTGCCTAAAATAATAAACAAACAGTTTTGTTTAATCAATTTAAAATAAATGCTTAAAAATATTGTATTATTGGTAAATAAGCAGAGGTTTTAAATGTGTGTGTTTTTAAAAGTTTAAACCATAAATTATTAAGATGAGCTTGTTCAAATTACTGAAACACTCTTCTACCACTTAGACCCCTTTTGAAATTCATTATTTTTTCACAAATTCAGTTAATTCCCCCTCATTTTAATTTAAAGATATTTGATGCTACTGTACATATTATGTTCATAATGGGCCAATATCCAGCCATACTGGTACTTATATACCATCCCTGTTTTGTATTTTTTATAATAGTATGTAATTGCACAGGTAAATAGCTTTACAATCGAATTTTATCAGACATATGCTGTTCGTGTAGTACTGCATATTAGAGGAGATACTGGCATATTACTTTTCATCTCAGTCAAGTCTATTTGTACTAGTATTTGTAGGTTTGTAGATATTTATGTTTGTTGTATTGTTCATGCAGATGTATTATTAATTTTGTCTTTCATGCTCATTCCTGTTTCACCCTTCTCTCTTTTCTTCCATCTGGCAGTTTGTTCTTCTTCGTGTGTCGACCTCTCTGGCAGTGCAACAATGATGGTGACTTCCGAAGTGTCTTTGACACGGTTGCTACTTGATGCTTACCGCATTTCCAAGGAGGAGGCTCTCGGATTGTGCAAACTCTAGATTAAAAACGGTTTTACATAATGTTAAGGGAATTCAGGACAAACCTTGCTTTTATTGTTATTAAAAAACGCACAAGGAATGTTTTGGCTTTTGGACATTTTGAATAATAATGCAATAATAAAAAGATTCAAGTTCTGAAATAATGTCTTGTCTTTATTTTTTTGTGCAGAACGTGCAGAGAAATAAAGCTGGGTACAAGCTTATCATGATTTATATAAACTAGGCTAGCATGTTTGGTGTTAACTCTTCCTGATACTGATTTAGAGTTATTTGCATTAAGACAACAACACACAGCTCTAATATGACTTTTGCTCTAATATTGCTCTGAAACAACTTTAAGATACGTAAAAATTTGTTATTTGTGATTTTTTTTTAGTGGACTTCCAGTAACTGGAGAGAAGAAAATTGTCAATGAAATTAGAGGCCTATAAGAGGAAAACTATTAGACTGTGTAAACGATAAAAAAATGCTGCCTACTTGGTCTGAAAGTTTAATAATCTAGCCCTCTGTTTTATTCGGAAAAATGCTCATGCAGCTAAATACTAATATCTGGCAGTGAACTGTCATTTGACAATGAAGGGGCATTTTGTTGCCTTTGTGAATCATTTGGAGACCATCATTACAGCAAGACCTCAAATGTCAGAGTTGCTCACAGTGGTGGGAATTAAAACCAGACTTTAGTTAGTTTTTAAATTATAGTCTTTATATTATTTAAATAATAATAATTAGAAAATTAAAATGTGTTTCATGACAGCAGTATTAAACGAAGACAGTTGTTGAGGTACGATATAAGTACTTTGTAGTACTCAAAGGTACACTTTTCATAGTAGTTTCCTCAAAGGTAAAATATTGGTCTTTACATGGTCAGATGTGTTCCTTCCAAAGTTCAAAGTCTTTTTAACAGCAGGAAGTACAGATTTGTACCATTTAACCAGCCAAAAGGAACATTTGGTATTCTTTATCACTGTCCTAGTAAACAATATATATTTTAATTATACAACTCTGGAAAAAAATAAGAGACCACTTAATGATGATGTGTTCCTTGTTTTTACCAATTCGAAAACATCTGGAATATAATCAAGAGGAAGATGGGTGACCAACCAAGCTGAACTGCATACATTTCTGCACCAGGAGTGGCATAACGTTATCCAAAAGCAGTGTATAACGGTGAATTTACACTGCTCCGACGCGACAACGCACAGCGACGGATCCCATTCATTTTCAATGGGAAGCGCCGCCTCCGTCAGACGCAGTCGCGCGGTGCATCATGGGTCCGACGCGTCGAGAGCGGGGGATGCGATGCGATGAAAAGTTGAGCCGAGCTGAACTTTATGCAAATGAGTCCGTCCAACGCAATGCGTCTATCCAATCAGAGAGCAGTTGTTGGCCTGTAACGCGTCCTCAGCGCAGCGCATGAAAACATTTTAGTTCCGCTTTCAAGCGTGCAGAGAAGCCTGGAAGAGAAGTTTCAGGCTTCCCTGTTCTTTATAAAATCCCTGCTGATTCACAGGGACTCTGTCAGCGAGGAGAAAGGCTGCTGTGATTGTTGCAGTCTCTGGTGGGTTTTTAAAATATTAATATGTAATTTAATTGCTGTTGTCAGCTTATATACTGCTCACTAGACAGTGTAATGAAGCTCATTCAAACATTTATATCAGTAAAGACACATTTATATGTATTAATTATTGGAAATAATAAAAGCTTATATAAAAAGCATTTCCCATTTATTAAAACGATTCAATTGGACGACGCAGGGAACGCCTTTGTCACGCCCACATGCGACCGGTTGGAGGGGGGTAGTGCGACTGTGTGCGTTGTCGTGTCGGAGCAGTGTAAATTCACCGTAAGACTGGTGGAGGACATCATGCCAAGTTGCATAAATACTGTAATTTAAAACCAGGGTTCTTCCACCAAATATTGATTTCTGAACTCTTAACTTTATAAATATGAAATATGTTTTCTTTGCATTATTTCAGATCTGAATGCTCAGCATCTTTTATTTCAGCCATTTCTCATTTTCTGCAAATAAATTCTCTAAATGACGATATTTTTATTTGAAATTTGGGAGGAATGTTGTCCGTAGCATGTAGAATAAAACAACAATGTTTATTTTACTCAAACATATAAATAGTAAAATCAGAGAAACTGATTCAGAAACTGAAGTGGCCTCTAATTTTTTTCCAGATCTGTACATTTTTCATATTGAATATCAAGTTCTTAACACATAACAAAACGGAGGAACGCAAAGGGGGGAAAGTATCGCAAAAGGACAAAAGGAATACAAGGCGCAAAACGCAAAGAAAAAGTGGTGTTGCAAATGATGAATCCTACAAAATATATTGCAAATGGAAAAAAGGTAAATGCTGTTCTCTTTTTTTTTTTAAATATCAGATAATTTTTGCCACTTGTGAATATTTTTTTGAGAGTTTTATTTTCTTGTCAGCATTTTCTTATATATATATTCAGTTGATGATAATGTTTATAATCTGTATAATCTTTATTGGTACGAAAAACAAGGGACTGAAAGGTATTCTCTTTTGTACTCTTTTTTTGTACAAATCTGTATTTACTCTCAATGTGTATTAGCTGCATAAGTAGTTTAAGGCTCCCACCTAGTGGATGAATGTTGTTACATCGGGAAACGGACAGGTCTCTCTTTCCTGCACTTTTATTAGTATTTATTGGTCCTTTAAGCTGGCTAGTTAAACCACTGTGAAATCTACATATTGTCCAGAAGTAGGTTATTGTTTAAATATGCTCCAGATATTTTAGGGAGGGAGACGCTGACCTGTAATAGTGTGTTAATAGAGTAAATAGAGACGGGCGTCTTTTCATTTGCAGAGCGTTTTCCCACAACTCCGCTCCGAGTCGCTGCCGCAGAGCTCCGGAAGAGAGACACACAGAGAGAGAGAGGCGCTTTATTGACAATATGGCGAGGAGTGAAAGGGGGCTTTTTCGGCTTTGACAGCGCCCTAAATCCCGGCGGAGCTGGTTACTGCGTGTCCTGTCTGCAGCGGGGGTTATGGATGAAGGGAGCCGGGGGTGTGCGGGATGCCGTGGCTAAGCTGAGAGTTGGCAGCGATAAAAACCATGGCGTTTTTCAGGCGGAAAGGTGAGAAGAAGATAGCGGGGGAAACTGAGGCGCCGTGGGCTGAACATAACATAACACCACCCTCACCACCTGAAATACCTCCATCCACAGCTCTCACACCGGCTTTAGAGGCTGTTCATGTACACTGGCCCTGTTTTAGCCCGAAGTTTATTCATAATACAGAATAGAAGGCCCTGAACTGACTAACTTGCTGAGTGCTGTTCTGTGCTAGCTAGCTAACCTAGGAGCATTAGCGTAGCGCGTACTTGCTAAGCAACGTTAGCTAGTTAGCCATGTAACGTTAGCCTGCCCGGGTTAGCTGTGGTACAGTACAGCTCCTCACACCTCTGTGGTGTGATTATTAACCCCACACTGCTGAATTATAGTCCGCATTTGTGGATCAAAAGGTATAATTGTGCTGTTAAGTGTCACACTACCACATTAGATGGGTGTTTGACATGTAATCACGACCTGCCACTGAGTACATTAGACCGTTAGCTAAGCTAAGCTAGCTATTTAGCCAACTGGCTTCAAAGATATACGTTAACGTTACAGCTCTGGGAAAAAATGAGACTACTTCAGTTTCTGGATCAGTTTCTTTGATTTTGCTATTTATAGGTATATGTTTGAGTAAAATTGTATTAGTCTATAAACTACGGACAACATTTCTCACAAATTCCCCCAAATATCGTCATTTAGAGCGTTTATTTGCAGAAAATGAGAAATTGCTGAAATAGCAAAAAGATGCTGAGCTTTCAGACCTCAAATAATGCAAAGAATTATTTTTTTATTTATAAAGTTTTAAGAGTTCAGTAATGAAGAGTTGGTGTAATAATAACCCTGGTTTTTAGTCACAGTTTTCATGAATCTTGGCATGTTCCCCGCCACTGTTTTTGGATAACTTTCTCACTCCTGGTGCAAAAATACAAGCTGTTTAGCTTGGTCTGATGGCTTGTGATCATCCATCTTCCTCTTGATTTTATTCCAGAGGTTTTCAATTTAATAAAATCAAAGAAACTTTTTAAGTGGTCTCTTATTTATTTATTTTTCCAGAGTTGTATATCTATTTATTTAGATTATTATTTAGGTTAACCTAAGATAGGTTAGCTAACCTAGCTAGTTTAAAGTAATCACAAAGAAAGGTTGCAACAAGCTCCACTCGTAACACAAATATGATAGGTAAAAACATAATAATAAAGTCCTGGATCTAATAGTGTGAAAATACAGACATTATTTTACATCCACATGGGCTGAAATGCATCTCAAATACTTTTTTGACCTTATAGTCTGATTTTCCAGTATTTGTTAGTGCTATTATTGCGGGTTAGTAATATTTACTGTTTTTTACAGCCTAAGTTTAGCCCACTGACTGTAAAGCACTAAACTTAAAAATATGCCCCCAATAGCTTTTGTGTTTGAGCCAGGCCCAGTTTTCCAGTGACACAGTTATGAAACCTCTCTCAACAACTCTCCTGCACATGTGGGCCAATAGCCAAAAGTAATCAGGCTTTATGTACAGTTATTTAAAATGTCTATTAAAATATCTTTTTAATTACAAAAAATCCTCATGTGCTGATCAGCCATTTCATTAAATCAAGACACAGACCCCACCTATCTTTGTGTTGAGTTGTGAGTTGGTGCCTCCATTTGTTGCATCAGTTAGCCTTGGGCACCCATATCTCGGTCAGTCCTTCACTGTTCTTCCTTCCTTGGGCCACTTCAAACCTCTACATTCCACTGATCCACTTATTCGGCCATCACAGTTGGACCATTGTCCACAAAGTCACAATTTCTGCTTCTAATACATCATCTTCAAGAACTAACACTTAGGCCTGTGCCACTATAATGAGATAATCTACCTGTCAGTAGTTTTATTATTATGGCTGATCTAGGCCACACTGTCAAGATCATAAAACATCTTATGTTTGTGGTTAATGGTTATGTTACCATATATTTGTATTTAGCATAAAAAGAAAGGAGTGTTGAATTCTGAATAGTTTTTAAATTGAGCCAGTCAGAGCTCATTTACATACATTGGCATAAAGTAAACAGTTTTTTTTTTATTTTTAGAGGTAAACAAAAGTTAAAAATGGTCATGTTGAAATTAATTCAGACTTTGGGAAATACTAAAACACAAACAAATTGTAGAATATGGGTCTTTAAACATGTGACAGCATATTGCAAAGTGTCTTTCACTTTTTTTTTTACTGTCACCTGTTCAGTTCTGCTAGAATATATATTAATGTGTAAAGTAATAGTCCAGGTTTTACAAGTTTAATATTATGCATTATAAAGTTATTAATAATTAACTTCCAGAAGTGTGCTTTGGTAATTATTGTTATCTAAAATGGGCCTTTATTTCTGACAGCCTATGGTGTATCATCTAACCTAAATCTGACCCTGCCATACTTTGGACAAGCTAGTCTCATTCAAGGTCATTCCCACTGATTTAAAATCCGGAAGCAACCCAACCTTCTGCAGAGTTTTTATGCATTCCTGACATGTGAAACATGGATTTGTTAATGTGCTCTGTAGTTCTGGCCTTACTGAAAATCTGCAATTTAATAAAAGTCAATTTGCTCTTGTGCTTTTTGCTTCACAGCTAAAGGAAAAGAATTGGAGAGAGCAGTAGATGCTAAAGCAGGCAGAGGTGAGTGGGTACATTTCTGTTTAGATTCTTGCTTTTTGCACTGTTTTATCTGCAGGGAATGTTTTTAAGTAAATGTTTATTTTTGTGCTGTTCAACATGCCTGAAACCACTTTAATGCTGCTTTTGTCTTTTACATTTGATTTGATTAATGGTGCAGTCATTTCACATTGTACATAGGGACAAACTTTTTCTATACAGATTTAAACATTTAAGGATGCATTTTAAATAAATATACACTGTTATATTCCATTTGTTGTTTCTCTTGTTAGATGGCTAAATGGATGAATTGTCTATTTTTGTCCTAATACCATCTTTTGATTTAATAGATAATGTCCTCCGCAAAATCAAATTGAATATAACATTATTATATTGTGAGGAACTTGGACTCATTCTCCTCTGGCAATAACTGCTAAGAAATTATTAATAAAAGTTCACCGTGTCATCACTTAGAACTGTTCTTATTCATATGTGTGCTTGGATAGTCATGGTAATAATAATAATAATAATAATAATAATAATGTCACAAGCTAGACTGGAAGTGGCAACAAGTCTCTGGTAGCAGGTAGCAGTAGCTGTGCAGTAAGCAGATAGTCTGATGCATGTAGATGCACAACTTGTCAATCCAGAAAAAGAGGGTATTAATAGACCCCAATCCTGGGAAACTGTATTTATCTGTCAAACACTAGTAGAAAAAACAGCAGACATTACTAAAGTTATTATGTTTCAGTATAAAATTAAAAAGTTCCTTACTGTGGAAAACTTCTTTGTTAAATCTGTTAAATGCTTTCAGGTTGTAAATAAATTCAGTTTAGATGGTCACAACCAGCAGATCAGCTGTTAAAACAAAACATAGGACATAAACTTGACAGGCTGATTATCCTGATTCACTGGACATCTCTATTGTTTAACAGTTTCTATAGGTCTAGTTCTACAAGTTACTTTGTTTACACATTAGGGTGTTTTCTTGATTTTTGTTATAAGGTCATACTCATTATTCTGTGATCTGCTTATTTGACATATTTGAAACAGACATAAAATGGAATAAAGTATGCCATCGGATGTGAGAATAATGTGGGGAATTAGTGCTGTGCTATGCGTTTTGGTCAGTGAAGCCTACTCTAAATTTATAAAGAGGATGGGGTGGAGGATCAGATAAAGGCTCGTGTTTTGTTTCCTGCATTGAGATAAATGTCAGTTGTCCTACTCTCTGCTCATCTGCACAGCCTCAGGGCTCCAGACCGACAGCCACAGACAGCATGAATGTCATGTTTGTAGCATGTGACCTTTCTGTTGTTACTGCTTTTACTTTAGGTGCCCTCAAAGCAAGCACAGTGGGGTATTAATATAATACTAGCAGTGATGGTTAAGAAATTCCTGCATTATTTTGATTAAAATTATTTATTTCCTTTTGACGCATTACCAGAAGGTATTACACAGAAACACTCCTCTTAACTGTGATTGACGAAGATGTTTACTGCACACAGTAACAAAAAATTGTGTTACAGCACTCATCCTGCAGCCTTCTGTTAATATCAGTATAACAAGGTTAAGTAAGGTGATGTGACGTGATTGTGGCTAACGAAAGGAAAAGCATATCATACAGTCTCACACAAGCTGCCACTACATGTGTGACTTGGCTTGCTCTTTAAAACCTTCATATTTGCACTTTGAAGGTTAAGCCTTCACTTTAGTCAGCTCAAAGTGTTTGAGATATTCATCACAGTGTGTTAAGGACCACTCAAGCACTAGTAACAGGTTTAAGTAGTGTTATGCCGGCCTTACACCTAGCGATTTTCAATCGATTTATCTGTCGCATCCAAAATTCCAAGATAAAAACAGTCTGGCAAGGGTTGAGCTGAACTCGAGTCGCGATCGTGTCATCTCGATCGTTCAGTGTAAGGTGGTTACAACTGAAAGTTTTAGTCAGTCGAGTTTGTGTCTTGACGCTCCGATAAAATCAAACATGTTCAATATTATTGCATGACTTTACACTCGATTTGTGCAAATAGTGACAAGAACAGTGTGAACAGCAAATAGGAGAGCCACAGGAAGAGTCAAGAATATATTTCGTGTGACTGTTTAGAAACAAATTTTGCAACTAACAGGTCTTATATGGTTCTTACTTTAATATGTACAGTATTTTAAACACAGGTAGTTATTTTATTTTACACAGTTATTTATTAGTGCAGTATAATTTTTAATACAAAGAAGTTAAATAAATACACATTTTGCAGGAATGATGTTTTTTATTGCATTAATTCTAAAACGAAGGCAAATGTATAGCAGTGAAACTGTGATTCTTTGCTATACAAGGTTGTAGCAAAAAAGGGGCTAATGCAGCTTATAGGACGAGTTAAACACAAAATGTATTTTATTAAAACATATTAAGAACTAACTGTGACAGAAAAAATAAACTGTTAATGTGGACAAAAGTTGTGAGTCTCTGATAAATCATAGTATTGATATACACATCATTTGTAACTTAATATGCAATATGTATTGCATATTACCAGAAGCATGATGGAAAATAATCTTGTTAGAATCTAGTTGCAGTCTTGCAGTTAGTGAACCCCCTGTCTTTGCAAAATCTTATACTGTGACTACTCTGTGAGTAAAAAGTCTGTGACATATCTTTAGATGTGAGCGGGTGTCAGACTTCAGTCTGTTAAAAGCCTTTTCAGAGTCTTTTTATAAAGTTGTGCAGTGTATGGACAGCTTTAGTAATGCAACCTTAACACTTATGTCAGTAAAGTACTACATACATTTAGAATTATTCATTTTGTACTAATATGCTTTTATTGATGTTTATATGTGCAATTAAAAATAAAGTTTCTTCTTGCATATCTCAGTTTAGGAAACTTGGGTCAGGGTCAGTCATGGTTTAAGTTTAGGGCCTTGCTCACAGGCCCAACATTGCCAAGTTCGAGGATTTGGGTATAGAATCCACAACCCTGTTATCCATAACTCACAGCTTTAACCACCCGGAGTCGCCACTGATCCAAATGCCACCTTGTTCTATTGGTAAATTGGAAGTATAGTTGTCTTGCCATATATTTCTAACAGCAATGGTTTACTGGTCCTGTGCCAACTTCCTATCCCAATTTCCTGTCCATTGCTTGAGAATACAGACTTTATGATAAGTGAACAGTTTCTTGGTCTCCACCAACACTTATATTAATATTATTTTTTTCCTTTCTGTCTTTCAGCTCCAGTCTCCCCCAACTCCCCCTCCCGGAATCACCATGCCATCTTGGAGGCGGCTGGTCCCAGCCATGTGGCCATTAGTGCCATATCGGCCAACATGGACTCATTTGCCCGTGGCCGCACAGCAATCCTCAAGAAGCAGCCGAGTCACATGGAGGCAGCACACTTTGGAGACCTGGGTATGCCTTTGAAAGTTGGCTTTCACTCGCCTTTAGATAGATAGAGTTGGAGTTGGTGTTTATGTTATAGCTTATTGGTGTACATACGTACATAGGGTTTCAACTTATGATTGTCAACTATTAGTTCTGCTCTATTCCATATTCCAGTAAAGGATGCATCAGCAGTTAAACTCCTTAAGATTGACAATAAGACATCATTGAACATTTGACATAGGTAGTCTCGGATATGTTACAAAAAAAACCCAGCTAAACTGTGCAGTAGAGAATTGCTCCTATACTGTGACTGGAAAACACTGTTTCAAGAGATTAGGGTTCGGTGTACAGATAAGCAAGGCTTTCTGTGTGGCATGGGCTGTCGTGTTCATGCATGAGAGTGCTGCAGTAATCACATTAGTGCAGAGCTGTGTGTGATGGCACGGAGATGGTGAAGGGAAATTTGGCTTTGGCTGCCTACTTCCTACCAGCAGTAATCCTGTAACCCTGGAAGGGTAGTATATAAATATACATATAAATGTATATTTTGCACTGTTTTGTAAGTCATGCTCCGTTTCTCCACAGACCATAAAACCTTCTAATTGAACCTGCAGCAATTATATTTTCTTGTTGCTTCATTTATGTGTGACTGTGCATAAAGTGGGCACAGATGGAATTACAGTTTGAGGGTATCATTAATTTAAATCGAAGTCAGCTGAAGATGTCTATTTTAAAACTAAAAGACAAAACAATTACACCCCCGAATTTGAGTGTTTTTATTTGTTAGTGTAATTGCAATATGAAAATTTACGGTAAACGCATCGTAAGAGATTCAATAATGTTTGCAGACTGTGCTTAAGTGGCATAACAAGGCTGAAGGCAGGACGAGATAGAAGATAGAAGTCCACAGTCCACAGTGTGATTTTATGTACATTATTTATTTAAGATTAAATTTACATATTTAATTCTATTTGGAATCTACCAGATTTAAAACTCTGTTCATCTCCAAAAACAAACTGAGAGCCTTTAAATTTCTGTGCAGATATCCACTAACGAGCTCAGTGCTTCATAGGGTCATTTGGGACCTGTTATCTCTGCTGTGTTCTGATACTCAATTTACTCTGCTGAATGAAGTACTTTAAAGAGGGTTTTCCAGTCAGTGGTGTTAATCTGTACTCTGCTTCCCCCAAATATGTGATCTTGAGTCAAATACGGTAAAATAAATGTGACGGAGTGGAGGCATTAAGCGCTTTGAGCAGACTTCTACACTGGGTTTAATGGGTTTCAGCAGCAGCTGGTGAAGTCCGTATTGCCATGTAGTGGTTAAATGTGGAACTTCTGCCTGTGTTGACCTTGCACAATGCTAAAACAACTTGGAAAGTATGGATCAGGATCGTCTAAATTATTGCTGATCATGTTTGGTATGAAAATCATACCACTAACCATACTAACCACTTTCCGAGTAATCCTTTATTCACTAAAATTGATTGATTGATTAATTATAAATTTAGTAATTATTTTATTAAATCATATTTTTTTTTCTTTAAGGCTGGGCTCAAGTTCTGTCTCCTTATGACTCTCAGCATATAAAGCACCACACAACATGACCCTGCATGTGTGGTTAAACTAGTGTTGCAACCTCAACAAAGGAGAATGCTGCAAGGCAACCTGAATCCGGACAGCCGTTGCGACTGGCAATTTTGTGTGGTTACACCTGTCTCACAGGAGATGCACTTGTCTCACTCTCAGCCTGCTTTATCTTTCAGTCTTTTCCCCTCCCTAATATATTGTGCTCTGAACAACAGACGTTATTTTAGCCGGTCCAGCAAGTGGAAGATTCTTATATGACCAACCAGAGAGTCCACTATCCACAAGGGAGAGGAGTTTGTTTTGTTAAGCTTTGAAAGGAAGTTTCCTCCCTGTGGAAGACTTTTTTTATGTGTGTTCTGTGGTAATGTGTGTATGTGCTTTTATGTGTGATCATTGCAGTATGTGAACTATTTGATCATGCACATGGCAGGTTAGCAGAGTTGGTGTCGCAAGATGCTTTTGTGTAAATGATGTAATTATCAGGGCAGGCAGGTGCATGCTTTCTGATGGGTGAGCCAGAGTTGAATTCTTGTCATTCATTCTCTACTGGAAGCTTTGCCTCAATTATGTATTCCACAACAGCCTTATGTTGTGTCACTGCATTGCTTGGGTTTCCTAATGTTATCAAAAACAAAAGTATGTTACAACTACAATTAAGTAAAGGCCTACTGAATAATTAAACTACTGAAAAAAAATTCTGTAGTACAAAAAATATGCACTAATGTAAATGGAAGTTTGGGACAGTGTGTGAGGGGTTTAAAGGATTATTGATAATACTAATTTAATAAGTGCAAGTAAATTGCTATTAACATTATGATTTTGTTTCTTTTAAATTTTATGTGAAAAATGTAATCCGTGAAATGCCACTATTGTTAGTATGCAATATCAGAGCATTAAACATTGTACCTGGATGGAGAGGTGGATGTAGAAAACCGGTGTAGTGTAAGAAAAATGCAATTTCCTTTCAAAATGAAAAGAAACTCGTTTTCACATAATTTAACCATAATTTTTTAGGATATTCCTATTTTTAATCACATTTTGTGCAAATTAACATTCATGCAATTTGTGTTCCTTTTTTGCTTTTTTGTTTCTTTGAATCATCGTATGAGTTTGTATGATTACATATAACTGCATGCGTTTGTTTCACTCTAGGGCGCTCCAGCGTGAACTACCAGGCACAGGAGACACGATCTCGACTCTCAAAGACTGTGGAGCAGATCCTACGCGATGGCCTAGCTCTGCCCTACTACCTGCAGTTCATGGAAACGCGCTCGGCAGAACACTTGGTGCGCTTCTGGTTGGAGGCTGAGAGTTTTCGCTCCACCAGCTGGTCCAGGGTCCGTGCACACAGCCTCAACTCGGTAAAGCACAGTTCCCTAGCCGAGCCCGCGTCGGCTCTGGGTTCTCCTGGCTCCCCGGACTCACCCTCAGCCCACTCTGGGTCTCCCAGCGTGGATGGAGGAGAACCGGAGGACCCTTTCCCCTCCCGGATCCCCCCCAGCCCCCAGGACACTAACTCTAATGGTGGGGCCGGGGCTGGGTATCGAAACACTGATTATTACGAGGGGTCTTCAAGGCCCGGAACACCACAACAACTTTCGAGTCGAGCTGAGACACCTAGCCGACTGTCCTCGACCTCCTCCAGGACCGGAACACCCGTTAAAGGACCGACCACCAGCGCACTCCGAGAGCTGTCAGACAAGCTTATGAAAAGTGAGTACTGATGAACAAGTGATCTCATGAATTTATCAGTGGCGTTCAGAGGATGTGCGAATCTCAAAAATAATTTGTTTATTTTGTAGAATTTGGACAACATAGGTTGGATATAGATTTTCAGTGCTTTTTGGGTTTTTTTTTGGACAAAAAATAAAATAGTATACATTAAAATAGTTTAAAATTAATTTATATTGCCATCACCACACGCAAGTTAGTGGATCTAATTGAATGTAATAACATGGTATTTAATGTGGCTCACAGAGCGTAGCTTTGATGGAATTTTTTACAAGTATTTTATATAAAAAAGAAGGAATTTCATACTTTAAGTGATACTTACTTAATGTTTAATTTTGAAAATATTTTTTTTATTTAGTATGCATAGTTAATATGTGATTTTATTAAATGAAAGGAATTCCATTAGTTATTTAACTACTTATTTATCTATTTATATTTTTAATGCATGTTGGGCCTAATGCTGTTTCATGATTAGTCTGTCCTGACTTGCCATACAAACTAGCCAATTAAACTGAATAGATCAAAGTTGTTAGGCCCACCCACTGACTTTCATGAAGGTTAGATATAGCTTTACTTATTTTATAGTGTGTTGCAGTAAATAATTTATTAAATTATGTAAACTAAACACGTAACCAAATATAAAGAGTGCATGTTTAACTAGCAATCAAATAGACTATTATTTACAATGATTATTATGAAATAAAACCATTTATTAAATATTGTCATTTTATTTATTTATTCTTTATTCAGTTTTTTTATAATTGACACATCCTCTGATACATAGCTATTATACATTTTAGTCTTTACTTTATTTGTTATGAAAATTGTATACTGTTCTCTTGTTAACGAACTCGTGAAGGCTCATGTGGATCACTCATGTGAAACACAGATTGAAGTACACATCAAGAAACAGGGGCTGTATGGCACCTATTGTTTTATTGCACCATAAAAAAGCAATCTTCTCTTCCACAGATGAAAGCTTGAATGGTGGCAGTAGCAAAGTGAGGGCAACTGCTGTGTATTAATTGAATAATTGTTGATGGATTTATTAGTTGTCGTCAAAAATGCAATTTAGTTCTAGCCCTGTATAAGCATATTTCTCTGTAAGTCTCTATGTTAAACGTGTAGTAGCGGTACTGTATTTTTATAGTCAGAGCTACAACATTCCTTCATGCATGTCCCACATGCTTCAGGGACTTTTACCATTACATTAGCAAGGCAGTAGATTCCTGCTTACCAGCTAGAACTCTCTTCAGAGCTCTTCACATCTTCAGGGCTTCTGTTCGGTTGAGTGTCTTTAATAAAAAAAAAAGGCTCCCTTTTGTGTTTGGTGGTATGGTACGGTGCAATTGGCAGAAGAACCATAATATCTGTAAAATCACTATCATTATGGTTCATGAAAAGAAGCTTCAGGCAAAAGAAAGCAGTGAGCAGAGAAATTCAATTGAGCTAAAAGCCGTGGGATCAGGCGAGGAAGAAGCAGACGCTGTCTGCCCAGGGCTTTTAAACAGTCAGCACTTAACGAGCTAGCATAAAAATTAGCCAAGCCTGAATCTACATTTGAACAGGGCTGTAAAACCCAGCGTGAATGCAGTTCATGTGAGCTGCCTCTCTGACTTGTGGATTTGAAATGCAGTGTAAGCGGTTTCAGTAATGTTTCTGAGAATACATTTTATAGCAATAAAATAGAAAAAAAAATCTCATGCAGTTTTGACCGACGTGACGAGATGATATTTGAATAAGTTACATTTTTAAAATATGTACTAGGTCAATTTTACACTTTAACACTCCATTCTTGTTTTTCTTCTTCTACTACAGGTATAGAGAGGGATGCAGTCAACATTTTTACTAAGTACATATCTCCAGATGCTGCTAGGCCTATTCCTATTACTGAGCAAATACGCAATGACATTGTTGGTAAGGAAATGGCCGGTTATGTTTAACTTTCTTCAAGGAAAATAATTTAATTTTTTTATTTCACACTTTTATTTTTTATGTCTATTAAAAATCTATTTAGTCTATCTATTTAAAAAAAAATCTACTAATTTACTGTCTCCTAATGAACTAACTGCTGATTTTTTTTTAATCACAAGAGACACAAGAGTTTTTGAATGTTAAAAAGGTGTAGGCAAGGGTGTTGACATAATTGTTTTTTGTCAGCTAAAATCTGCGGCGAGGATGGTCAGGTGGACCCAAACTGCTTCGTCATTGCCCAGTCAGTAGTGTTCGCCATCATGGAGCAACAGTGAGTAGTAAATATGTTTCTACATAATTCCAAGCTCAGTATGTTTAAAAAAAAAACCAAACAAAAAAAACATCCCCTTAGGTAAACAGTATGTTTTACTGTGGTGATATTTTGAATTTGGAGTTTCTCGTTTTTCTAATGTAATCAAATATTCATTTGCATTCATAGTGTTAAATTATTCTCATATAACAAGTTAACACTTAAATTAATAGATTAAACTTTGGAAAGACACATTTTTTGCTTAATGCATCTCGTTTCGCATTGCAGATGTGAATGACACCCATCCACACATAGAGATGTATGCTTCATGTTAGTTTTTTCCGTAAACGTGCACCTTAGAAAATATTAATTACACTTCTGTTATTTGCTATATATGTTTTTGCCCCATATTCTTACATTCTCACTTCAACCAGTGACAGTTTTTTTGGTTTCCTGTGTCATTTCCAGGCACTTTATCGAGTTCTTGCGGAGCCATTATTTCTGTAAGTACCAGATCGAGGTGCTGACTAGCGGCTCTGTGTTCCTGGCGGACATCCTCTTCTGTGAGTCAGCCCTGTTTTATTTCTCTGAGGTAAGAACCCATGTTGTCTTTTTACCTAATGACATCCCTAGGCACAGTTTACTACTGTAGAAGTAGGGTGGTTGTCATTAGGTGTTTCTATATTTGTGTATGCTACACTATGCTTTTTTACGTAACCTAACCTTTTCCAAACCTAAACAAAAAATGCAGGCATGCAGAAAAGATGATTAATGTGAGACGCATGTTGCTTTTTGGACTTTAATAAAAAAAAAATAAAGTGCTGAGATATCATTTGGTATAGTAGAATGCTGAATTTGCAGGGTGTGTGTGTGTTCACAGTACATGGAAAAGGAAGATGCAGTGAACATACTACAGTTTTGGCTGGCTGCGGATAACTTCCAGGTTCAGCTGGCTGCTAAGAAAGGCCAGTATGACGGACAAGAGGCACAGAATGATGCCATGATTCTTTATGACAAGTAAGACTCTTTTAGCACAGCTACTCATTTGAATGCCAAGCTGTCATTTGTAAGTGTCCATGAACCTTCAGTTTAAAATGCCCAGATATTAGTTCATGGGACTAGTGATTATTTTCAACACTGTGTTTATATCTTATTTCCAGTGTTTTATGCATTAAAATACCCTGACTCTATGAAGCTATGGAGAGGCTAATTATGTACCACACAGATGGATTTGGCATCCGTAGACTAAGCCCCATCTCCTTTCCTTTGTTCTGCAGGAAGTTCAGTGGTTTCATTAGAAAGGATTGAAGGACATATTGACAATTTTATAAGTTTTTAATTCCAATACACTGTTTTGATCGGCCATGTTTTTGAATTAACAATATTCAGTACAGGTCATTTATTGATTCCACGATAAAAAGGGGGGAACGTATAATTATAACTATTTAAACAATTAAAAAAAAAAGACAGTCAGTGTGAAATGCAGGTTGCCAGATTACTAGATAACAGCAAGCGAAGACAAATCTTACTCTCTAGCTGATCAGTGAATATATACGCTTTCAGTGTTCAAAATGTCTGTCTACTATTCTAGTGGTAGCATAGTGTTGATAAATTACCTAGCTATGGTTAGCAAACCTTACTGAAGCTCAGTGATTACCTGTTCGGCAAAAAATTAGCCAGCTCACCTGTTTTCATGGCTGCAGCACCCTGTTTGCATGCTGTTGTATTCTATACCTGGCAACCCAGGGTGTGGGTTTTAAATAAAATACTTTCTTATATATGTATTTGTTATATTGCCCATAATTAAACCCAAAGGTCCATGGTGCATTAGACGATTAAGTGAACTACTGAGTGTAAGCCACATATCAACTATCAGTTTATTGACAATGAAATGCATTAAGTAAGGTTTGACATCCTGACTGAATTTAAATAATAATTCTCCAGTCACAATTCACTACAGACCTTGGTAAAATGATGAATCATTTTTAATCACAGTTAATCCTTAGTGAATATTTATCCATTTTCCATTTTTAAATAATATAAATGTAAAATGTACTTAATGTGGTCTCTCTGTTCTCAGATATTTTTCACTCCAAGCAACAAATCCTCTGGGCTTTGGCGACTCGGTTCGGATGGAGATTGAGTCAAATATCTGCCGTGAGGGAGGTCCTCTTCCAGACTGCTTTACCACTCCACTGCGCCAGGCCTGGACCACCATGGAGAAGGTGCGTGACCTCATCAGAACAAGCTTAGCTCAGACCTAAACAGCAAAGCCTTCATGGGACTTACCCAGTGTGGTTTGGTTATGGATTTACCAGAAGAACCAGAACACAACAGTTGCATTTAGAAATGAGCATTGTTTCTCGGAACAGTGCATAATGTGTGCAGATGTCTATGCTATTTTGGTTCAGATATTTTGCTTCATCATGCGGTAATTACAAGTTGTAAATGCATTAGACTCAGCATGTTAGCAGCATTCAAAGAGAAAAACGTGTGGTTGACATACAGGATTTTATCTTTGATTACATGGAAAACTATTTGTATATATTGCATAAATTACTCTCTAATATAAGAAATCTCAAAGATTATAAGTGTCTAGGTTAATTTAAATGTAGTTCTTTCTCTCTCTAACAGTAATTTAATTACTACTTTCTGTTCTGTGTTGTTAATTTCAGGTGTATATGCCCGGCTTCCTGTCAAGCAACTTGTACTACAAGTACCTGAGTGACCTTATCAATTCGGTGAGAGCAGATGAGTTTGTTGGCGGAAACTCCACCATTTTGGGTCAGAGCATTACACCGGACGGCGACCGTGGCTCAACCGCATCGGAAGGGTCACAGGCTCAGGTGAGACAGCCACAGGCTTTTAGCTACACATGATCAGTTCTCTCCACTCTCATTGGCTGTTCTCTGCATGTGGCATTTCCATGTAAAGCCATGACATTTAGAAACAGATAGTCTTGGTGAATGGTAGATAAGATATGATTAGTTACAAGAAGTGAGACAGAAGGCTAAAACACTAAATTCAGTCTTGACAGCAGATTAAATTGTGGCTGTGTGAGCATTTTCTAAACCTCTGGTAGATGGTTTTGATGCTTAAGCCTGAAAAAGAATAAGAAGAAAGGTTTGGCAGGACAGTTTGTTTGAAGATGTTGTTTTGAGACACTATATATTCAAAATGAATCCCTAATAGAGAAATGTTTAGCAACATAGTGTGTAGGGCTGTGTATTGACAAAACGCACAGGTGTAGTTGTTACAATACTCTAAGCAAGGTGAAATATTGTGATTGTTTAAGTACATTTTAAGGAAACTCGTGGTATTAAACACACATCATATTTATAAAAATTGGATTAAAATATTGACTTCTTAACTAATTGTTTATGCAATCATAAATGTGGGATAACAACAAAGTACTAGTTTGAAAGTTTGAAAGCAGCACAAAATAAACCACTGTCTGACATCAATCTCTACATTTAAAACAAATAATAAAAAATCAATATTATGTGTGAAAATTGATACAGTATTGCAAAATATTGCAATACTTTAATATATATCAATATTTTCTTATACCACTTAATAGTGTTAACCATGTTGCTTGAATGTTCAACAACTGTACTCTGGAAATAAAGCAGAAAAGATATACATAGAGGGACACTTTATACTGTTATATAAATATAAATAAACAAAATAATATAGCAATATAAAGTATCCCTCTAATGCATGTCCTTTTATTTTGTTTTATTTCCAGAGTACAGTTTTTCCACTGTAAAACTGTGCTGAGATTGTAAAATGTTTTACACATCTTTCAATGTGGACTGATTTGAATCTTTCCCCTTGAATGTCTCCATAAATATTTTTTATATTCTCTTGGGGTTGCAGCAGGGTACCAAAAAGGCAGCCATCAAAATCCTGAAGAACTTTGATGAGGCAATAACAGTCGACATTGCAAGTCTGGACCCCGAGTCTCTGTACCAGAGGCCATATGCTGGGTATGTTACAGTCTGTATAACACATTTTAAATAGAACAGTGAATGCACTGGATTCAGGATTGCACTTGTGTGTTGGTTATTTGTGATTAGTTTTATTACTGAAGTGCAGATACTCTGTTCCACTGTAACATAGTGTGCCGAGTTGACATGCCACATTTCAGTGATCACTACTTTACCTTTGCCCGTCATCCCCTCATAGAGATGGCCTTGATACGCTCCTATAGGGTTTCCTTGATGTTAAATAGAGCATTGTAATTGGCAAGGCTATATAAAAGATTAGCCCGAATACTCATTGTCATATACAGTAAACCTGATTCTAGTGAGACCTACTATTAGGCTCACTACTAGAGTATTTCATTCAAGTGTATAGAGAGCTGCATGGCTCTATTGGTAATCTGGAAAAGCAACTGTAGGAAAGATGCATGGATTTAAGATTTTCACTTATATATATTTACAGTTATGTTCGCACTTGTTGAACAGCATTGCAACTTTTGCACAAGCCACATTTTTTATTTTTATGCATTATTTTATGTTATGAAATGGAGCATTTGACTAAAAATCAGTATGTTTGATTATCTACAGATGCTGTGTTTACTATTGCTCAGTTTGGGGGAAAACGTAATAGAAAAATGTAACTGGTGTCCACACTTTTGCACACTACTAAACACCCTCACAAAGACAATGAAATTATGTTGAATTCAAATATTTTTTAGGTAACTGACATTACAATGACATTACAATACTAGTGTTAGTTATTTTAAAAAGTTGCTTTCCAGCAACAGCATCAGTTTAATCTGAGTTTAGGATTTAATCATCAGCTAATAAAGTGAAGGTGTTATTTCAGTGTGTTTGCAGTTGATTTCTAGTGTCTAACAGAGCAGAAAATGGCAAATGGTAAGATGTTACAGCGGCAAGCAGTGATTTTAAGGAAACTCTGGGATGCATTAATAGATACTGTCTCCCCTTCTGTTTAGAAGAATGACTTTTGGTAAAGTCAATGAGCTGGGCCAATTTATCAGGGAGGCTGAGCCAGAACCGGACGTCAAGAAATCCAAGGGTAAGAAACGCACGTTCACTCTTTGGGCTTTTGATCAAAGCTTCAGATTTTTTACTTTAAATGTTGTTAACTTAAAAAGTTTTTCAGATGAAACACATCCTAATCAGATGAAAAACATATTAAAATGCATTTATTTATTTGTTCTATGGAAGACTGTTTCTTTTAAAAACACTGGAAATTTGATAAGAGGCTTTACCCATGAATATTAAGTCCTCTCGTTCTCTCTGTCTGTCTCTCTTAAACACACTGCATTGTCCGCTGGGTGAATTGGCTCTCAGCTCGTGTTGAAGTGCTCTTCAGGCTTCGGTTTGAGTGACTTGGAGAGTGTGTGTTGCCATGGTGATAAGGAGGCTGCGATTTGGTGTGATTGCGATGGAGAGCAGACGAAGGAGAATTCTTTCTTTTTCACTCTGTCTATTTCTCATTCTGTCTCTTTTCCTTCATGACAATCTGTGTTTCATTTTTTTGTGTTAAGTTAGTCTTAGTTCCCAGTCAGTATTGTTGGATAACAGATTCTGAGAGTGACTCAGTGCGTGATGGTCAATCACTGAAGCATAGCGTGGTCAGCCAGCTGTTTTTCCATCTGCTCTCTCACTCTCCATATCTCTCTGCCTCTCTAACAGGTTCCATGTTTTCTCAAGCAATGAAGAAATGGGTGCAAGGGAACTCTGATGAGGTGTGCATTGAAAATATGAAACCTGAGTCACTGCTATTTATCCTTTTAGAAGATAAATACTGATGTAACTCTTATACATTCATGTCTGTTACTTTTGATCTAGGCTCAGGAGGAAATGGCCTGGAAGATTGCTAAAATGATCGTCAATGACGTCATGCAGCAAGGACATGAAAGCCCAGTAGCAAAGTCCACCAAGGTATTTATTCAAAATGGAATGATGTTAAATTTGATTTAACTTGTGACTGGAATGGCAGGAGGAGAAGTACATCATTGTTATTCTAGGTTTAATGAAAGCGAAATCTTATTGTAAATAAATTAAAAGATGCATAATAAGCCACAGCAAATCATCAAAAAGATAAGTTGTACAAGATAACGTCATAAATATTATGTATGTCATTCTTTTCTTTGATCTTTAATGTTGATTATTGATCAGTACAATACAGCCTGTTCTAAAGTTTGCACATTCTTACATCCCAAAATGACACAATTTAGTAAAGATATGCTAAGCTAACAATGAATACTACTGTACAATACTGGCATCAAATTGCCCTTGATTTTTTTTTTTTGCAAAACTGCCTACATCCCTGTATAATTATAATGTGAAAGTTGGATTGCATTAGCCTAGAGACTAGAGACTGTTTTATTAAGACATTAACTGGTACAGTTTTCTGTACATTAGCAAAATTTCTCAACTTCTCAACCTGAAAGAGCTTAAATAAAAATGTAGATCGTATGTACATCTGCTCAATTCATGTAACTAGTATCTGGATTGTATCCTGATAATATTTTAGCCATATACATTCACACTTTGTGTACAAATATATCTCAGGTTGGACTGTAATCTGATTGCTGTGTGGCAAAACATGTAAATTCTGTTGTATGATGGTTATTACTGATGTTTCAGTTGTACTTAGAGGAGTTTTGGTAGTGGAATGCATCTTAAAGAGAAATATGTGTTTATACTGCTATAACATGTGGCTCAAATGCATGTCAGAACAACTCCTGAAGTTGTTTCAATGATTGGATTTGTATCTGTTGTAAATTCACATTGTTTTTTTTTTGTTTGTTTTTTTACACTGGCATTTTTAGGTGGCCTGGCCTTTTCATATACAAACCTGGTACTTGAGACACATAAAGAGTACAAGTGTAAACAGGGTCTCATAGTACATTTAAAAAAAAAACTTGGTTTTATATGGTAGTGATGTTGTTAAATTCCTTGGTGTTTATAGGGCTCTGATTGCATTTTTAAATGTCTTGTCTTTCAGCTATGACCCTGTGGTCCTGAGGAAGAAGCTTTAAGCGTCTCTGCTGCTGCTCTCAGCATTATAGAGCCAGATGTTATGTCACCTACAGAGAAACTGCACACTGCATTTATTCAACAGCGATTTTGAATGAAGCTAGAACAAGGCATTCCTGCATATCCTTGACCTCCATATCACAAGGGTGCGTGTCTGTGTGCGTGTCTGTGTGCGTGTGCGTGTCTGTGTGCGTGTCTGTGTGCGTGTGCATGTCTGTGTGCGTGTCTGTGTGCGTGTCTGTGTGCGTGTCTGTGTGCGTGTGCGTGTCTGTGTGCATGTCTGTGTGCGTGTCTGTGTGCGTGTCTGTGTGCGTGTCTGTGTGCGTGTGCGTGTCTGTGTGCGTGTCTGTGTACGTGTCTGTGTATGTCTGAGTGAGAGAGGTGTGTGTATATGCACTTGAGCCATATCTGGGCTCACAAGACCCACACTTCCATTTCAAGCATTATGAAGGCTTTTTGTCAAATGAAGAGGAGCCTAAATGAATGATGAGCTAAAGATGAGTAAACAGTTTAATGAAATCCAGATGCAAAAGAGCTGCAGACTTCAAGAACAAAAAAATTCCCACAGGGAGAGTGCATCAGCCACGATTTGTTATTCTCTAGAACTGCAACTGGACCACTGCTGTTACCGTGTTGACCAAGGGGAAGCTCACAGAGACCTGAACAAAGTCCTTTTGGTCGATAGAAGTCATATAAACCCCAGGTTACTCCAGTCAGTCAACCCTATGGTTCTTTCTTTTCCTTATTCTCCGTTTTCTCCCTCTCTTATTCTCCCTCTTTTCATTCACCACTTTTTTAAATGAGACTGGTTGTGGTGGGGAGCATCTTTTTCTTATTTTTATAGTTCAGAGATTGACCCATGGTGGCTATGTAGAGTTTTATTTGCAGGCATATTCATTCTGACATGGCAAATCGATTGGTTGCCTGAAACATGGATACGCCTTCATGCTTTTTTATCCCCGAGCTGAACAGAATGGACTGATATATTGTTACAGTTTAAACTGAAGGGAACAGTCACTAACAACTGGTTGGTTGGTCCTGGAGGGTTCTATTCACCCTCCTCTTCTCCTCTCTGGTAGCAGGAACTCCCTTAAGCACTGAATCCAGAATCAGACTGTAGTCACACTCCACCTGGACGTAAGTGCTAGTGCAATGTTATACCACCCCTCCCAGCCTCCAGACTATAAAAATGTAGATTTCTGGTTATCCCCATATATCAGTGTAACTTCTTTTTATGGTGATTGTCTCTCTTTTTTTGGTTTGTTTTTGTTTACTTTCATTTATTTTTGTATGAGATGTCAAATCTGTGTCAAAGCGAATTTCAGTGATGCCTGTTCAATTGGAAACGTGTATTCTGTGAACATGCTAGCAATGATACTGCTTTGGACCTCATTGAGATGTGGACAAGAACCAGAAAAAATTAGAGTTTTGGTACTATGTACCACTAATATGTTTTCTGACATGTATGTGTACTTAATCTATAATATATTTAAATTGTGTTTGATTTAAATACATATATTATTGAAAAGTGTCTTAATGAGTATGTTTGTTACATGACCACATCTACTCTACATTTACATGTTTACTCTCCACTTTATGCAGTACATTTTATGGTGTTACTCTGTAGAGGGTCAGTTGGTTTTACAACCAGTTTGTTTTTTCGCTGGATACAGGGTTCGTACGATCATGAAAATCCTGGAAAAGTCATGAAGTTTGAACATAGCAGTTTCCCAGCCTTGATATGTTTTGGAAAAATAAAAACACCCAGAAAGTTTTGGAAAAGTCGAGGAAATTTAAAAAAAATTGTTTCTGTTCTTCTCATTGGCTAGCTGTCAATGTGGGTCCTATTCAGATTCAGCTTCAACCATTACTGTAAAATCACACAGTGAGAGAAAAAAGGCTGATGTAATGCTTTCTGGCTTAATTCATACACACAAAAGGCAGAGAAGTGCAAAAAATTCAGAAATATTATTTAGGTAGTAAAAACGTATCATTTCAAAATGTTTTCTATTAATTTTAGCTGAGATATAGGCCTACTATAACGAGTTTTGTCTGTATTGATGTTTTGAAGATCGTATGGTCCAAAAGGCATGGAAAAGTCATGAAAATGTATTGGTTCAACATATAGAAACTGTTTGTGCTAACTTTTTATATATTCTATAAACGTAACACCGTCAGTGCATTCTGACAAAGCAGATGTGTCCAGTAGAGGGCGGTGGAAACCGTATATACTGATTAAATACCTGTCTGCTTCTGCTGTTCATATCTTATAAAGTGTCTCACAATTAATGTAGATTTAATGACTACAATTAATGAGCCGTGCTTTATATCGCCAGTAACTAATGCACACTGTTGTCTAACGCAAAACAGCACTTCTGGCAGGTCTAGCGCTGAGTATTTTAAAGTTGGGGATATTGGTCTCAATTTACTATGATTCCTTTTTAATGTAACCCTCGCAGTTACTGACTAAAACAGGAAAAAAAATAATCTGAATTCAGTTCACGAAGAAAACAATGTCACAACACTGTGTTTTTGTTCCCGCAGCGCCGGTGAAAACATGCCGAGGCGACGCCCACTTTCCAACACGCGCGCGAGGAGCTGCGCTCCACTGATGGTTCATTTGATTCAGTTTTTCGAACCGATTCTATAAAACCCCACAACCTCAGTTTTGAAAATAATGTAAATGTCTAAAAGGTTAATATTTTAAGATCACTGATTGCTGATTTATTACATCAGAATGACACTGAATGATTTAATTGATGTAAAATTAGTTTCCACGTCCTTTTTTACTGCAACACAGTAATATTTTAACATTACATATAAATTCTTGCTGGAATATTCCTTTTTTAACTCAAGAATTTCCTATAATGAAATATACTGAACATTCTGAAAGCATCACATCACAGTGTTTTGAATGTGTGCACATTCACCTGACCATATTTAAAGAATGTAGGAGTGCTGAGTTAGTTCTTGAGGTAATAGTAGTTTTTTTTTTTTTTTTGCTTTTAATGATCTGTTTACCAATTCAAATGTTTTAATTGGATGTTTACAGTCCACATAACTAGTTTTGATATGATTGCTAGAACAAACTATTAAATACAAGTTATGAAATTTCACGTTAAAATCATGTTACCACAGTAAAAAAAAACAAATGAGCTGCTCACTGAATTTATTTGATTTAATTTTGAATTTGACGTTAGTATTCAGAAATGGGTCTGATGTTCACTTGTTCATACTGGTAC
Source organism: Astyanax mexicanus (assembly GCF_023375975.1). Taxonomy (NCBI): domain Eukaryota; kingdom Metazoa; phylum Chordata; class Actinopteri; order Characiformes; family Acestrorhamphidae; genus Astyanax; species Astyanax mexicanus. The sequence continues at coordinate 29,846,429 of NC_064408.1, forward strand.
ACAGTTGTAATGAGTAATAATGGTAGTAAATTGGCGATATACACTGCCCGAACAAAAAAAAAAGTTGCCACCTGGATTCAACTAAGCAAATTTTCTGGGGTTGCTGCAGTTTGGAATTGTAAAAGAGTGGTTCAGGGAGCATGAGATCATCATTTTCACACATGGATTGTTCACCACAGATTTCAGACCTTAACCCCATTGAGAATCTTTGGGATGTGCTGGAGAAGACTTTGCGCAGCGGTCAGACTTTGCACAACATCATCAATAATCAAAATCATGGTTATTATTATATTATAGTGTGTGACCTTTTTTTTGCTAAGGACATTTTTTGGACCAGACAGTGTATATAAAAAAAACACTTGCTTATGATGAGTCGTTTCACTTATGAGTCAGTTCAGACGGGTTCGTTTGAAAGAACCGATTCAAGTGAACGACTCGTTCGCGATTCGGACAGCGAGCGCCACTTCGCACGCGAACTTGACAGCAGCCTTCAGAAGCGACTCGCGCGCGTAACGGTCGCCAGGAGACTCAGACCGAGCGGAGGGGTTTGAGCGGGCGGGTGAGCGGAGTGTGTAAACAGGGTTTAAAGGCTGTATTTTGAGGGTGAAGAAGAAGCGGGGAGGATTTAGGAGTGTGTATCGGGGCTGTAGGAAGGTGTTTGTGTTCCGCCGCCTCGCCTGTTTTGTTTGTTGGTGTTGGCGTGTCTTTGTCCAGCACTTCTCTCCAGCGGTGAAGTCCCGCGGAGGAGCGGCTCGGCTCTCAGGCTGGATTTAACTAACTTCACTCAGTATTTGAACAAAACTCAACCTGTAGAAGAGCACAGATGAGAGACCAATGACCGGGGCGCGCTGTTTACGCACTCTCACCCCTCTCTGAACGGATTTAACGCGGTTTTAAAACACGACTCTCTCTCGGATGTGACAGTTGTAGTTGTGAGTGAGTGAGCGAGTTTTTGGACGGTGACTCTCCCGCGCAGTGAATGCGCTCCCAATGCATTCTCTGCTGCTGTCTCCAAAGAGTAAAGAAGCCGGGTTTGGGATCGACCTGTCTCCGGGCTCGGCGAGGATCATGTTCAGCTGTGTGGGATGTTTCTGGGTGCTCCTCTCCTCCGCCCTGGTCGCCGTCTGCAGCTTCAGCTTCATTTCTCCCGCCTGGATCGTGAAGGACCACGGCCGGGGCGAGGACTCGGTCAGCTTCGGCCTGCTGTGGCACTGCTCTGAGTCTCTGGACCACATGTACCGCTGCTACACCTTCGGGGGTCTGGGCAGGTTCGCGGAGATCCCCTCCAGCTCCTGGCAGGTAAGGAGAGCGCTCCCGTTCAGCCTTATACCCGACATCCCAGCTCCCAGTGAGGGGCAGCCTGTAATCACACACTCACACTCACTCACAGTTAGGATAATAGCCTGTAGCGCAGGCGCAATCAACAACGTGAAACGCCCTAAAATAAGCTTTCAGCTTTAAATGCGCCTTTCCCCACACCTGTTTTCTGGCAACACCCTCTTAATTAAACAGAGTTTAATTTGTCCTTTTTTTCGTGGAAAGCCTCTCCAAAACTAAACAATATAGCCCAATGATTTATATTATACTTTCCATAGATTTTTCCAAATGACAAGATAGATAGAAGTCACCAAACTAAACACTATAGATGAGGTTGCTGGAAAGAAATTAAGCCCCTGCCAGTTTTCAGAGCTTTATTTTCCCTTACCTCTTTTCTAGCAAGTCACCAAACTATATGGTATGACCAGTTTCAAATTATTATCACCCCTGAAAAATAAACAGTATAGTCCATTTCAAAAGTTTCATTGTTCTCCACCTATTTTCTGGCAAGTCCGTACAGTAAACATTGAAACATTGTCGTTTTAAAGACATTATTTCCCCCCTATACCTCTTTTCTGGAAGGCCCCCTAACTAATAATGTCTGTTATAAACACTTTATTTTTGCCCACCAGGTTTTCCTAGGTGCCAGGGTTGGCTAGCAGTTCACACTAAGCCAGATGTGTCAAACACATTTTAGGAAACAGGCCATATTACACAGTCCAGTGGCAGTGGGGGCTAAACTGATTGTTTTTGGAAAGAGGAAAGAGGTGTGAAGTTCTAAATTTGATAATGGACAATTATGCAGCATTAGCATATTTTGGCTGTGTGTACAAAAACAATAGCTGACTAACTGACAAATGACAACTTTCTCTCTCTGATCAAAGGCAACTGGGACACTGACTGACTGCTGAATGTTGACTTTTAGTTTCAGTTTCAATAAACCAGTTTATCAATAGTGTCAATGTTTGTTCTGACCTTGAAGGTTCTTATAGTGTTCTGACTGTGTCTCTGAAGAACATCAGAGATATATAAATGAGGAGCAGTAAAAATACTGTGACTGACATTCTGTGAAATCCCCACCGTGAGGAGATATAAACTGTAACCATTATCTGTAAAGAAATTAAAAAGTAAATTAGTTTTGCCTCCTTAGTTTAATCACGTGACGTGACCAATAGGCTACTGAGAAGGAGTGTGAGATTCAACTGCAGTCTAAACTGTGTAGAAAAAAACAATCAGAAGCTATGTCCCAGAGTTTAACTGTCTTTCTTAGGGATGTCATATCTGTCCACATAGAACTGGTGTGGCTGCAGGTTTTCATGCCAGCCAAGCAAAAGCACATATCATCAGTAGTTCAAAAACTGACCAACTGATTAAACAAGAGAAATCAAGTGTGCTGCTGATTGTTTTATAAAAAAGCCTGCAGCTACACCAGCCCAATGTGAACAGGTTTAACATCCTTGTTTTCAATCCTTTCTTGGGCTATATCTGGCCCAAAGGCTGTATGTTTGCTACCACTGTACCAAACTATTTACCAGTTGAGTAGTTCCAAATATGTTAACATAAAGAGTTAAGCATTTTAGCCCAATAGAGTCGCCCTTTTTGGAATGCGGGTGTGAAAATGAAGGTTTTGCTACTGTGCCCCCTCCTTGTTATGGTCAGCTGCTCTGTAAATGTCAGGAGCATGCAAACAACTTATAACACTGCTGTCGACCACACTGTTTCATTCCCATGCGTGAGCTTCAACAGCACGGACATCTGGTCATCAGAATGGCATAAGCATCTCAGCTGTGTTAAATAATTCACTGAAGGAATGATTCACAACAAAAGAGGAGGCAGCCACTCTGCAATAGTATCACCACAGCTTGTTTATAGAAGAGCAAGATGTGATTCATCTTACTAATAAACAGGACAGTGTTGCCAGTGCACCTGTCATAGGGAGGCAACCACAATGTATCCAAAAGTGTTCAGACACCCTTTCTAATTAGTGGTTTTGGCTACTTTAAAATTCACTCATACTTGGCACAGGCATTCACACAGCTTGTATAATCTTCACAGCAAAGCGCTGCCAGTAGAATGGGATGCTCTGGAGCACTAAGGTCACCAAACACAAACTAGACCAGGTGTCAGGTAGACGTGTATAAAACCTCTTGCCCTTGTGCTGTGTATTAGTGAAACTGTGTTTTCCTGAGTGATAGAATGCACATCCCATTGCGTTTGGAATGTGTTGGACTGGCTGGCATCAAAGCATCAGAGCAATGTTCTACTGTACATCTTGAGTAAAGCCTTCCCAAAAAGAAGAGGATATTAGGCTATGCTTACTAGGTCTATTAACTACAAATTTCATTGTCGACTAATTGTTAATTTGTAAATGTTCTGCATTACACAAAGTGCTTGGGACAGAAGCGCAATGGGAGATGGGTAAATGGCTTACTCAAACTGTTTAAATTCAACTCAGTGTGTGTTTTGTTATTTACTTTATTTACTTACTAAATTTAGTACTTCCCTCGTTTAAACAAAATCAAGACATGTAAATGCCTTTTAAACCTCATGTTTTTTTTTCTATTGTTTTTAGAGATTGAGGACATGGCAGAAATAATTGTTGACTAATCGTCTAATCGAAAAAATAATCATCAGATTAGTCAACAACCAAAACAATCATTAGTTGCAGCCCTAATGCTTACATTACAAGCCTCATTAATCAATTTGGATATTTTGCTTTGATTGGATCTTGATGTCTTGAAATTTCTGTCCCTGAAATGCACTGATACCTTTATGTACGTTGTCTCTGTCACTGGCTGAATAGAAAATAGCGCTAAGGGAGTTCGAAAAGGCAGAAAAACACAGACAATCCAATGTGACATCATATTCATGATGCATAGAGGTAAAGGAAAAGGAAATTGTAATATCTCAGTATTGCATTACAATATTTTGTTTATTTTGTTATGCAAAACTGTATTTATTTTAAAAAATTGTATAGAATATTAATTACTTTACATGTAAAGATTAATGGCACACAGTGGTTTTATATCAGTGGTCTTCAGATCCCACTGATATGAATGCATAAAAAGTTAACTTTTTTATACTTTGACAGTTTTTCAAAAAATTGATTTAATCAATCACAGTATATCAACTTGTGATATATATTTTGATGCTGTGCATCATATCACCAAGTTCTTGCCAGTACACTGCCATAATGACGCATTCCTATGAATTAGATGCATACCCGGTCCAGGACCACAAATGAAAGCCATTCAAATCTGATTTAAATTGAAATGCCCTAAACAGTCAGATATAACATATTAGGGTAAAAATCAGACTCAAGTCACTTCAGACTGGTGATATGTTTCACTGCAACAAATGGAAGGGGACAGTTTCCATATTATGGACCATGTTAGAATAATAGAGCACTCTGTAGCTGTGTACTATGCCAGTGTTTTGACTCTGAGCCTGCTGTTTGACCCTGAGTGTAGAACAGCAAAGCACTACTTTTCTAACTTGATTCACCATAATATGGAAATAAATGCCCCTCTTTTTACACTTCCTCATACTCACACGCAGCTGTAGATGTAAGACTAGAGCAGGTAGACCAGAGAAGCGTGTTTTGATGACAGTTGCTTTGTTTACACTCAAAGAAGGCGGTCCTCTTCTTGGAATGCCATGGGATGCCATGCAAGCTTCTGCAGCAATTTAAATTCCTGTGTTCTTATGTTTTCATTGAACTCACAATCAATCTTGTTTTCCAATCTTAAATAATAATAGTGGGACAACAAAGGGTCCTTTGAGTGGTGCCATAGAAGAATCACTCTGGTTAACTAACAAAGCCTGTTTTGGGCAATGGGAGCCCCCTTTATTGAAACACATAGGTGTGTTAGATAAGAAATATAAAAATATCTTTTAGAAACCTGATCACCTTCCCCAGTGTGATATTAAAACATCAAAAACTTTCTGCTTCAATTGAGGTAGATTAGGTTGTGGAGGGTCCAAACTGACTTTTCAGCTATAATCTGTGCTTCTGCAATTTAAGGCTGAAAAAGCCCTGTAATTTGTCTTGTTAACATGCCATCACTGTTTATAAACACTAAGGTCAAGAACTTTATCCCATGCTCTTGAGACACGTTCAAGGAATTGTCTGGCAGAATAATTGTTTATATACAAATGAAGCTGAAGGAAATGCAGTGGCCTTTAAAAGAGAACATCCTTTGTTTTTTCAATCAGCCTTTATCTGCAGCATCTGTAGCATGACATCTCCAGAAATTGCCGCCGCAATTTTACAGGAGAAGAAAAAATCCTTCCTAATTTTCAGTGAAAGCTAGTGTAGAAATGTTTAAACCCAAGTTATTTGGGGATATTTATATTGGTTGGTTCATCATGAAATTTAGATATTGAGCAAAAAGCAAAGCGACAGATTCACATTATATTTAGTGAACAAGTGTGTGTGGTGTAGTGTTTTCACATAAAAGAAAATAGATGCCACAATAATTTATGGAAAGAGAAAATAATTTAATTTAAATCATTATTAATGTGTATGTTTTTTCAGCTCACTGAATATACTCTGTCATGTTTCAAATTGTAAGGAGAACAGTTAGAAAATAAACATATTGCATGCAAAAACAGTGTAGTCTAAGCAAGCATGTTTGGTTAGGTAAGTAATTTAGCTTGTAGGATAATGTTAGTCAATTAGAGTACAATTAGTGCATATATAACATCCTGACCCCTAGAGTAGAAAATGACCCATCATCCATCAATTTTAGCCACAGATGAGAAAACCATTAGCATGTAACACATGCAATAAACTACATGCCTTTGTTGCCTACTGTGTTAAGTAAGACTATTGGGAAATGTTACTGTTGCATGCTGGAAGATATTGTCAGTAATATATGTGTATAATATTCAGCATTAAATTCAGAGCTTCTTTAAATAATTTATTAATAATTTATTATTTCTTTTCTAATGTGTTCTATTGCTTAAGTATGAAGTGGACTACATTTACTAATAGCCCTTCAGTAAGACAGTAGAAACAAGCATTATAATGTTATATCAAGCCAAGGTTAGATAATAATATTAGTCATACATAGTGTGCAGACAAACATAGTACAGTTTGTAATATTGTTTTGAAACTGCTCAATGACTGCTTTAATAAATGAGTTTAAAGTCAACATTTTTTTAGGGTAAAAACAAACTTAACATAATTGATTAGCAGTGAGTGATATGATAAAAATGATGCAGATTGGGATCAAGTTGACAGTCACTGAAATATTCATTTAAAAGTATGAGAGTGGGTTGCGGGGAAAAAAGCATTTCGGCAAGTGTCTGTGCTCGAGATGCTCTACAGCAACAGAGCTGACCTTGGAGAATAGAGGCTTTAGTTCTTTGTATTGAGCCTCGTCTTACCACTTGATGCCTTAGTGCTTTTACAGCCCAACATTTCACACACCCACCAAACACTCTTGTAATGTAGCTTACAGCTGTTTTCTTGTAGCTGGTGTGGGCTGAGGTGTGTTTTTCTTTCACTGGTACTGAGGCAGTGTTTGAGGTTTATTTAATTTTGCTTTCTGATACCTTTCGCAGTACTTATATACAGTCCACTCAGTCCATGGCCACCTCTCTCCACTCAATGTCAGTTTTATCAGCTCTACTATCTATAGAAGTTCTTTGCAGTCTATAGAAGTGCTTTGCAGTTTTTTGATTACAGACTGTAGTCCTTCTGATTCTTTGTATACTTTATTATCTTCCCTTCAGCTTGTTCTTCAATGGTCAGAACCACACAGGAACACCACAGAGCAACTATTATTTGATTGGTGGGTCATTCTAAACACTGCAATGATACTGACATGGTGATGGTGTGAGAGTGTATATCCATTCTAGAATTAATGGATCGGACACAGCAGTGCAGGTCCTAAAACTACAAAGTGCTCTTGTATTATCAGTGCAGCTGATAAGATGAACAATGAGAAATAAGGATGTGGTCATAATATTCTGAATGGACTGTGTGTAATACAACAATTGTACAATAATTAACTTAATTAATTACTTATTAATGAAATCAATTAAGAATTAATTGTTTAATTACATATTTAATTAGTGCCTAGCTCCTAGAACATTGGAGTAAGATGTGCTTATGTAGGATTTGCATTTAATTTTTTCAGTTTACACAACGCTACTTGTTTTCTCTTAATAAGGGCTCTTTAAGTGATTATGAAGTATATGATTGTTCACCAGGATGCAGGAAGAGTCTCTCTTCTAAAGTACTATTTTTTACTCTGAAAGCACACACACAAGCGATACAAAAAAAGATGTGATACTATTTGATTCTATAAATATCCAAGTTTGCAATATAGTATGAGTGTGTGACTTTTTAAATTGGTATTAAATAATTATATTTGAATAGTATACATGTTGGGTTCTTTATGGAACCATTCTGTATCTCTTTACTGCACTCATGGCCAGTCACAACTCTTTATCACACCACTAGATTTTGACTTTGTGAGAGATCCAGATATTTATCCTGCTAGAATTACTTTATGTCCAATTGTTTGAGGGCACCCTCAAACAATTTTCTAAGTGGAAAGACGGGTTATTTTACAAAAGCAGAATGGACATTTCATTTAAAACCTATTATTTTGAAAAAAAAAAAAACGAATTATCCATATTTTGATCCATACTGTATATACCCATATAGTGTATATTTTAAGTGTCTTAGAGGCATCAGCAAAGTCTCCGGTTGCATCTTTGGACAATTCACATATAGTGACATACCCAGCACTGGGGGAATGGTGATTTTATGTCTGATCTGGGGCTTTTGTTGGCAGTGTCCAAAAACTGAATGGGAAATTTATGAATTAAAAATGTATGAAAATGTATGAATTACTTTGTGTTTCATAGGCAATTTCCCTTGGATATATAACTATAAATATTACAATCAAATTAATAGATCATTGAGGTATTTGAATTGTCAAACCATTTTAAAACTGTAAGTTTTCTGTAAGATGTCTAATAAAACAAAACTGGTAATGTACAGATGTGCTGCACATGCATTTATTCTGACCTATTATTTAGTTATTAGTCTGTGATAAGTTTTAATATCACAATGTCTGTAGATTAATCACTAACTGTGAAAGTGTAATTGAGTAGTTTAGTGTTTTATAGGTTTACCCCTGAAATCTTAGATCAAATAATCTGCAAACAGTGTTTCATTTAAGCCTTTGTGGCTCCTTTTATTAGACTTCATCTGTTTCATAAACACGTACACCATTTTATGGCCAGAATAAACAAACACGAACAAAAATGCAGACAAGTCTTTTAGAAATCTTCTGTCCTTTCCACTTTTTACCCAATGTCCTTGCAGTCCCAGGCTCCTTTACAGAGCTGTCCAGATCTTAAATAAGCTCTTTTCATTTTAGACTTCAGCACAGAGAGCAGCATCGTTCCAGCCCCCTTTGTGCCATAAAAGCACTCTCTGCGCTCGGAAACACCAGCAACCTCTGGAGTTATGATTTATGTATGAAGGCAAAAAAAAAAGAAATTAGCATTTGAAAGGAGATATTAATAAATCGCAACGCCATTCTTTTTGATTCAGCAGGATTGTGAAGGCTAGAAGAAAAGCCTCACTCGATGCTGGATGATTTACTCCTCCTTGACTCTCGAGAATGGAAGAGTTGGGTCAAGGAAAACAGTGATGTGCACATAACCACATGCATAGCTGAGCGGGCATAAAGCTTAGCTCTGAGATGCTATGATTACTTATTTATGAGCATTGTTAGCATAGTGGCATGAAGTAATGCATGCAATTATTAATTTATTATTTTGGTGCATTTTATACTGTCATCTAAAAGTGACTTTTCTTACAGTGTTGCATTATTGTAAATTGGTTTATAAGAAATGTGCATAGGTGCAGTGATCTGCCAAAATACATGCATAATGTAGACATAAGCTGTGTCCCAATCGCACACTATATTATAAGGTATATACTACACTGCCTGGGCAAAAAAATATCGCCACCTGGATTAAATGATGTGGGGTTGATGCTGCAGTCGGTCAGGTCTAGGTTCAGTATGTGCTGAAATAATGAGGTCAGCTGACTACCTGAATATACTGAATATAGACCAGGTTATTCCATCAATGGATTTTTTCTTCCCTGATGACACGGACATATTCCAAGATGACAATGCCAGGATTCATGGTGCTTGAGATCATCATTTTCACACATGGATTGTTCATCACAGAGTCCAGACCTTAACCACATTGATAATCTTTGGGATGTGCTGTAGAAGGCTTTGTGCAGTGGTCAGACTCTACCATCATCAATGCTACAAGATCTTGGTGAAAAATTAATTCAACACTGGATTGAAATAATTCTTGTGACATTGCAGAAGCTTAATAAAACAATTCCACAGTGAATGTGTGCCACAATCAAAGCTAAAGGAGGTCCAACAAAATATTAGTGTGGGTGACCTTTTTTTTTGGTGGCGTCTTTTTTTTGGCCAGGCAGTGTATATATTAATTCTAATAGTGCGGGTGTTATTATTCCATTTTATACAATCAGGATGTAATAACGTTGCTATGCCAACATACATATACATATGTACATACAGTGGCAAGTTCATGTGCCACTGTCGCATGTACACTTACATCTTTATTTGCCAATTTGTTTTTACATTTTTATGTCTTAGGAGGTCTTAGGGTGGTTCCAGCATTCCCAATGGATGTCCTCTTTCTGGTTTTGGGGATGTTAGTAGGAGAGTTTGTGTTGCTTGTGGTTTAGTTTAGGTGTGGTAGTTCCACTGGTGGAGCGTTATTCACCACTGGTGTTAGTATGGTGGGCGAATAAGGGTCTCTGTTAGTGGGCTGCCATGTTAAGACAGAACCCCTGCTCATTAGGGAGTTATTCCTATCTTTCTCTCAGTTTAAATGTTCCATTGCCAAACAGGATTACGACTTGGCTTCGGTTCCCTGATCCTGGTGATGCTACAATAACTTTTTGGATGCTCAACATTGCTGAGCTGTTTTGGAACACTCTATTTAATCATTTCCACATTCCTACATATGCACACTCATTAAGTCGATGTGTCACCAAGTACAACAAAAATATTTCAGTTTAGCCAAATTTCTTTTGTTCTAGGCCAACCATAATGCTGTATGGTTCCTAATAATCCATTCTTTGTTTTTTGGGTTTGACCACGTTGACCATTTCTCAAGGCTTCGCACCTGTTCTGCTGGCTCTACTGCAACAGTATCAGGCCTGTATCAGCAGTATTGTTGCCAGCATCGTTTCTTTGTGTGCACTGGCTTACATTCCCTCCAGCTAGCCCACAAGAGGCATCCTCTTAGCCCTACTTTATGGCCTTAGGGAAGACACCCCTGCCTCGAAGAACAGAAAAAAACTAATATAGCGCAGCAAAAATCGCTGACAGAGGTTGTTCTTTTGAACAGATGTTGCTCTTTGGTCTCTGTGGTGCCCCTACCACCTCCGCTCCTCAGTAGCCATTAATAAAGGTGAGGGGGCCATTAAATTTTCATCAGGCACACGTCACGCAGTTCTGCCACGACTCATTGGTGTGCAGATTATTCCAGTAATGTTCTGCCCCCTATACATAATGTACACATGCGTACACACAGAGAGGGAATACATCCCAAAACACACGCTTCCTGCAGCAGCATCACAGCCTCATGAAGATGACGAACGATCTGGCCACTTTTCACATGGTTTGACTCGTGGCTCGTGTTCACCAAAAATAGTTTAATGGACTCCCTGCCAGAGGAATTAGACAGGCAGGTGGAGTGCAGGTGTGGACCACAGAGAGCTATCCAAGTGTTGCTGTGTTTGTGTTTGTCCAGTTGTTCTCTGTGGGCCAACTACCTTGACCTGCATGATAAGAGACTGGTTACCATTTTAGATGTTTAGATAAATTGATAAACTATTAAAATATTCCTTATGTATATTAGACCAATTAACATTATGAAAGCAAAATATTTTATAATAGTGAAGTTGCTGAAAGTGAATATTTATCTCCTAGCTAATATCCCCTTACAAAAAGTGTGTATTTCCTGCCTTTTGATTTAAAGGCATGTAGAAAGCTTTTTTGTTTGTGTACAATATAGGGCATTTTTCAAATATATATATATGAAAATACATAAAGAAATTGAGGGTGTGCCATTTTTATATTTTTTATTTAATAAAGAAAATAAAGGTTATGATAATAGTGGCATTCTGTTTATTTTGCTGATTTACTAAGCTGCTTTAAAGGTATTTTTTTATAATTGCTTAGGTTTGCAATTTCTATTAATGCACTAAATACTCTGCACTTTAGTATTGTGGTTTGTTTTTATTTTTCATTAATTTTATTGTACAAAATCTTGGAATTAAGAATCTTGATATGTGAAACTGCTACATTTATAAAAAAAAAAAACTTATTTGAAGTTACAATATGTCAATTATATGTTAATTAAACTAATGCATTTTTGATTTTTTGTTTTTGTTATATCCCCAAAAACCTTGAAATATTTTAGGGCCACATCGCCCACCGCTAATAGAAATAAATGATTACAGATATCACACAGTGCCAGTCCACTGATAACCTCAGATCACTGTTATCCATAGCACCATAGCATTTTTAGCTGCATTGCTCCTTTAAAGCTACTCTTCCAAGAGACATACAGGCCTGCCTCTAAACCTCCATAGACCCTGGCAGGCTGTGTTCCAAAGTGGCAGGCATGCCTGTGCCTCTACTGCCCCCACTGCTGTGCAGAATTTGGAGCAGCCGTTTAGAAAATAAGGAGAGCAGCTGCTGTTTGGCGGGTGTCAGGCAAATGTGACCAGCAGTGTGCCTCACTATTTAGATGATTGTATGTGTCTCATGTAGGAGTTAGTTACGTTAGCGTGTTCCTAAGTGAATCTAGTCCCATTTGCTTACATCAGGGTCCAAGCACATCATGGAACAATCATTATGATTATAATCATATTTGTATTTTTGTCAATGTCCTGTTTTCCTACCGGGCATGTCTGTTATGGTAACCAGACTGAATTGTGAGTACATTGCTGTTGGAGGAGTGAGGAAGGGCACACGGAAGAGGAGGAAGCTGTTTTTGCCGCCAATAAAAGTAGCGCTCGACTTGTTAACAGCTTTTATGATTACGGGGAGCCGCGGCGCAACAGTGAAGGAGCAAGCGGCGAACGCTCGGCCAGGATTAGCCTAGCCCCAGAGCATGCTGGGTAACACTTGGCCGCTCTTGACATATCCAGTTGGCAGCTAACGTGTGTGTATATAAACTGCATGTGTGTGTGTGTGTGTGTTATGGTTCTCATGTGAACGAGATTTGGATAGACTCCAGCTTGATTGTAATTGGACAATGTGTCTGCATAAGTCCTTGTCTATTGTTCATCTCTTAGTGAAAATGGCAGAATCACAATACTTGTGCTTTGAGTGGAGGGTGTTATGAAAATTAGTTTTGTCTGAGTGGAAATCCTCCAAGTACAGACAATATGGTGTTGCATATTTAGGAAAAACATTGCATTTCAGGAGCTTTATGTACATATGTTAAGGGTAGAATCTCCTCCAGAAGGTCACAGAAAACAAGAGATGAAAGAATACGTGCCTTTTAAAACTGAGTCTAGAAATGTAAGAAGTCTTAAAATGTACAGTATGTTTTGATACTATAGAAATGTATGTGCATATGTTAAAGATTATTTATCAGTTTATTAAAGCATGTGGCTTTGCACGGATGAGCCATAATAATAATAAAATCAGCTACCTGTTATTCTGTAAGGGATCTGTCATGAAGATGTTAAGAGCAGATCCTTTGACTCCTGTAAGTTGAAAGGTTGGAACCTCCATTAAACACACCAGTAAATTTTGGGCAGACATGTCCTTGTCACAAATTTCACTTCTTGTTCTCCCTTGGAACACTTTGGTTGGTAGTAACAACTACATACTGAGAACACCCAACAAAAGCTGCCAGGTGTTTTGGAGATGCTTGGAGATAGTTGTGCAGCATTTAATTTGGCCCTTATGGCTGGTCATTGTTTCTGCTTCTAACCCATCACAAGAACTGACTGTCCACTTGCTGCCTAATATAGCCCACCTCTTATTGTAATGACATAAACTGTGTCATTCACTTTACTTTGTGTCACTGATTTTAATATTGTGTCTGATCAGCATATGAAACTGCAATATTTGAAACTTAAGCTGTACTTTTGTGCAGTGGTTTTGGTTAACCATGTTTTGCCAAAGCTAATCTGCTAGTCACAAAACAATAAATACAATATAGAATAATACAGTGAAATACTTATTAGTTTATTAGAAGATTTGTTCATTTCATTATAACCAAAATGCATTTTATATACAGAAGAAAAAATACAAATCACAAATTAAAAAGGAAATGCAGCAGAAAGAAGAAAAAAAAATCTAATATTATCTGCCTCTTTTATCCCAAAAAATAATTTAGAACAATAGTAAATTTCCCCCAAAAAATTGCTGAGATACAGTTTAATATAATGTGAAATGTTATAGTGAGAACTTAAAAATGTCCCATTTAGTCTTCAGTCTATCCAGTCTACTTATGACTAGATATATTCAGTCCAAATATAATGAATATCTTTACTTTTGTGATGTCATGGAAAAAAAAGAGCATTTGCATGTTGTGCATCCTACACCTAAAATATATAAAGAGTGCTTTTTAAATAAGGTAAAGCATGACACAGTGAGAACAGAGGTGTTGCGTATCTTGCGTCTTAAAAGCATAGCCACAAAAAAAAAAAAATGGGATAAATATAGATCATTGAATATCATGTTTAGAGATTGTGGGAAAAGGTGGATATGTGAGAGAGAGAAAGATATGGAAATTGTATAAAGTGGCTGCCCTTAACCGACTAATAAGAGCTTGCATCCATGCATTTGGTATCTCAAGGAGGCAGCTGTCACCTCCTCCATCTGAACCTCTTAAGGCTTCTGTGCTTGTGGAACCAGACCATCAGAGCCAAGGGTCTTATCATGGCAGTCACACTGCTCTCTCTCGCTCTCTCTCTCTGTCTCTCAAACACTGAATGCAGAATGAAGTACTGCGTCTCCCTAAAGACAGAGCCCACATATGAAAATGGCACAGGGGGGCTGTGTATTGGCTGTCAGGCTGAGAAATACAACCCCATGCACTTATACAGAGTTAGTCTGTGACTGGAGAATAAACTAGTGGTCACACTGGACCTTTGCATTGGTATTCTTCACCAGGGAGGAACAAAAATCAGGCCATTACAGATGGTGCTGGTGTGGGTTGGAGCGAAATGGTTCAGTGAACAGCTAATGTCTTTTTCCTTTTTGTTGCAGTGAATGAATTGGAGTGCTTGGAACTGTATTAATTAGCTATTAGCATGTTGTTTTTTTTCTCTAAAAGCAAGAGACTTGTTTTCTGTTAGCACACAATTCAAAGATGGGGTGAATTGGATGAACTTGACTCAGGAAAGTAACTTTTTTCCTCTTTTGTCTCCTTGCCATTCGTGTAAACTATCCTTTTCTCCAGACACATTTTATTCGTGTACAGTCTGACCGCAGCTCCAGATTGCAGATTGAAGCCACTCACCGCACAGCGCTGTTTTACTCCTGGTAGATTTACAGCCTCTGAGGCAGAAACCGGCAGACTTGCTCTCTCCTCAGCGTTTCATTCCCATCAGTAATGGCTGCTGAATAGGATGCATGTGCCTGATAGGCTAATGGAAATGCTCCACTGTTAATGTGTGATAGAGGTTAGGTGGGTGAGGGACGTGTTATGAGGGAAGCGTGTGTAACATGGCACGGTCGTTTGCCCTGGGGAAGAGGATCACTCAGAGTTGAACAGAATGAAAGGATGAGAGTAACAAGGAAAGGGGTGGATTTTTTTTGCTCCCTTGGCCTGAATGACCTGATTTTTTTGTCTTGTATGAAGCTAACTATTTGTCTGTCCCTCTCTCTCTCTTACCCCAACACCATTTTCCCCTCTCTCTCTTTTTCTCTCACACACACCACACACACACACACACACACACACACACACACACACATACTCAGAATCAACAAGGCAGGGTGATGACAGAGTGATGTGAGTGGTAGTGGCTGATAATGTCAACACCACTAGAGTAATTAGCATGGGTTTTCTACTGAACCTGAAATTGAAAACACAAAACCTTTGAACAGATTTAAGGGTCTCATAATTCATGAATTATACTCAGTTTCTTGATTGAATGAAACATAAATAAATTTTAATTCCCCTCCTGATTAATCAACAGTCTTTCATTGTTGGTGTGCATGATGATAATGCATATTTCAATTTCTCTAAGCGCTCTCTCTTACACTCAACAGGGGCAAACCATGAGTGTGATACCTGATAATCTGACATCTTGAGTTCTTCCAGTCAGGTCTTAACCAATAGAAGAGATTGGTTTGCTCTCTGCCTAAATACTTCAAAATCCCTGAATCATTACCTATGAAGCATTTTACAAATTTTACCTAAATAGAATATAATGATGATAGAAAATGAGTCTCAATGAAACTTTCTATTTGCAAGAAACCATCAGACCATCTTTGAAGGTCTGGCAAGCCTAGGGTTCCCTACTGCACAAAGGACCATACGTGTTGGCAGTTTGAAAATTTCCAATAAAATATTATTCATCGGGTTTGACAAATGATTAGTCTAAGTAAAGGTTTTCTAAACCTAATCTGGTGGTTTCTGGTGTATAGAAAAAGGGTGCACTTATAAAATACAAACTTTTACATGAGCTAACAGAAAGATTATAATGGAAACCATTATAATCAGTACTTTTAAAATCAACTAAAATTACACCATAAGGCGCACCGTATTATAAGGCACACTGTCAATGAACATCTATTTTCTGGTGTATTTTCATACATTTTCATTTTCATATATAAGGAACTTCTGGTGGTGGTAACTAAGTTAAGTAAAGCTAAGCTTAGCAATCAAATCTGTAATAAAAAAAAATACTTTCTTTTAAAGTCAAACGAGCGCTGGATTTTGATCTACGCATATTTCTCTACTGAAAACTTTATTAAGGTGAGTAAAATGCTTACGTTTATTTACAGTAAGCTTAGATTTCCAAATTTCTCCAGCTCTATGCTGGAGCATTAGCATTAGCGGCTAACTGCTCCAGCAGTGCTAGCTGGGGTTAGGAGCAGGCTACAGGTCGATAATACTCCTACTGGAAAGCTAATGCTACTCCAGCAGTGCTATTATGTATGGCTAAAAATTATTTTAAAAAATTGTCTTTTGTGGTATTTTGGAATCTTTGAAAGGCTGTACATGGTTTGTTCAGCTAATACTGTTACTGTGGTTTAGTCTTTTAAAAACGCTGATTACTCAACTAATCCAATTAATCTCAAAGGAATTAGTTGTTTACATGAAAACTATAATAACCAACAGTGATATCCTAACACTGAATACAGAGAGATAGATGTTCTGCAGAGGGATGACCCAAAACTTCTGAGATAAATTCCCATAGCAGACATGAAATGCTTAAGCAAAAAAAAAAAAAACAATAAAGCAAGAGCTTTTTGACAGCTTGCCTTGTGGGAAATCAGGCCACAATGGTCTCTGCTAAGAGATGCCACCTCCTCCTTAGCCGGCCCGACTCGAAGAGAAATCCCCACTGGCATTCAAAAGCAGTGGCTTCTAAGTTGAAATAAGAGAAGTGGAATACAGACAGCAGGCTATTGCAGTGCCAGGGAGGGGACATCAGGACACAGGCTGCGTTTCTTCATCCTTTATACTTAGCATTTATAAGAATGTTTTTCAAAATGGTGTTTAAGGTGTCAGTGTGTGTGAGAAATGGGCAGGCACTTTGCATAGGTGGTTCAACCTGTTAAACAAGTTAATGTGCCCACATTTCTTTATATACTTTCTTAACCTTTTGTACTTCTCTGAACCAGTGGTGATTCATGGCTTAATTCCTTACCAGGTTGCATTGCTTTGCATGCAGTTTTTGTTAATCCTTAGAAATCCTTACATGCAGTATGTTACTAAACATTCGTAGATACTTGCTCATCAATTTTTATTCTGAACTTCCTTTACAGTAGTAATAAACCACTTCTACTGTGAATATACTGTAGGCCTGTCTGATAATTACATTATCATGCCATAAATAACGCAATTAATGTACATGTTTTGCTGACCTTGATGTTGCATATTGTGTTAAATGCCAGATTATCACATTTTATGAAAACACAGAATATATTATTGCGGACTGTTACTGCATTTCAGTCAAACAAGATGCAGTTTCATCAGAGATTCCTGTGGTTACACATTCCACATTCACAATTGTGCTGTCCCCTCGCTTTATTTGATGTTAGTACAACTGTTTTAGTGTGTTACTTATCTGAGAACCTTCAGTGAGCAAGCTGACCCCTGGTTGCAGGGGTGTCTTTTCACATTCAATGCCCTATCTAGACCACAAATTTACTGTCAGAGACAAGTGTAAAATGATAACTAGAGAACTAGAATAGCATATATAGATACAACCATAGGTACCAGGTTGGCAGTACTTCACAAAAGCTGCGTTCCAAGCCAAGGATTCATTTGAGGTAAGGCGTCACATTGGTAGGACTGTCCTATGAAGGATCATTCTTACTTGCATATTGATCACAAACACATATATATATATATATATATATATATATTTACATTTATACATGTATTTTTCATAATGCAAAACTACCATTTCAGAACAAATTTTACTCTGGATACTTTATTTTGTGCTGTTTTTCGAACAATTTTCATGGTGCTGGTTAATGGTTCATGGTGCGTGTAACCAAGATCCATGAAGGATACATCAGCTGCTTCCTTAAAATTACTCAGAATGATGGATATATTTCTCTGCTGTTTGTGAAGGGTCTTTCAGTTTAAAAGAGTTTTTTTTATGATGTCACAGCCAATCTTAACTGCAGCCTAGGCTTTGGAACGTATGTAAAATGTAGGTAAACATAGACAGGTATGCATAAACAAGTTATAACAAGTAAAAGGTCCTGAGAATTAGTATTCTGAAGAGGCGCATAGTAAGAGAGAGTTTGTAACTGGACAAGGATGCCCTCTGGGAAGTGTAGTAAAGGAACTTAATGTAGACAAAAAGCCTGGAGACCTGACAGCACTGAGAAAAATAAAAAAGGATAAGAAAGCAGTTAAAATTCAAGTCATTTAATTTCGCCAAAATCATTTATAATAATATTATTTGACAGCATATCAAATGAATAGTTGTAGTAATGTCCTTCAAAATATTTGCTTAACCCTTATGAATCAGTGGTTTCTAAACAGTCTTTCAGAAGTTTTAAAACGTGCATGGGAAAGGTGAGTATTCAGGCTTACTCATTCATCACATAAGGTTCAGACTGCCATAGCAACAACAAGGGCAGCAAGTCAAAGTTCTATTACCTGTTTATTTTTAGATATAGCACCTTTTACTATCTTTTATGAAGCTTTGCAGCTGAAAAGGACTACTTCTATTAATGCCTCTATTCAATCATAGGGTCCTTAGGGGAACAGGAGTAACCAAGGATGTGCCTACCCGATTTCATGCTGACTATGGCAGACAATCCAATCTGAAAGCAATTTAACCTGTGTAATAGAAAGAACCTGCTGCATTTGTCACATGGACTACATTCATTGGTTGTGGAATTTTATAGACAATAGGTCTTTTTAGCCTCCAGTGCATCTTTTGGATTTGCCTGACCCAGCTAAGAAGTGGCTTCAAAATGAATGATAAGTTTTATCTTGAAATAAACAAAAATAAGATTTATGTAAGGAGGATTTATGGTGCGTTCTAAGATGAGAGCTCTTTTCTACATGGAGAAGATCAGTGAAGGATACGTCTGGTCTCTGAAGTTCACATTTTAGGAGCTAATGAGGGTAACAAGTATGGCTTGACAACATGGCCAAAAAATAATTTGGTTGATATGAATTCTGATATGGAAATGAACAGTATAAAAGCAGACACTTTATTAGTATTTATCATATTATTTTGACACAAAGACAAAATGCATAATCAGTAACAGATTCTTAAAAATTGCTGTTCAAATGCACTTTTATGTTTAGTACAGTGATTTTTATTCCGTTTTTACTTCCCAGCATCCAATGTAACAGGATTTTTACACTCTCTGTAATGAAATGTTCAGTTTGGTCAGCGTTCTTTAGGTACTGAAAATATCCTTGATATGCATATTCATTACGAAGATAATTAAAATATTATACAATTGTGTTATATTGCCCAGCTCTGGTAACAATAAATGAAAGCTTGCATTGAGTTTATACCAGATGCAACTGAACTACCATTCACATGTGCCACATTTTGTGTTCGTTGCTATTACTTTAAATTATTTTTGCTGTTTGGTTGTCTAGAATCTTGACTTTCACTGAAAGCTAAGGTTTAGGATAAGATTTTATTTATTCTCCTGGAAAGCTGCAGTTTTGGAGACACCAGACTCTTGCATGACAGTGAGGAAATGCTATGCATAGCAAGTATTTGCGTAGGCTATAACTGTATTAAAAATGCTTCACAAAAATAACAAATTGTGATTTTCTTTATTACGTGTCAGTGGAGTGCACTTGCAGAATTATAGCAGGTCGCATCAACACCCACTGCTTTCCCTGAGTATCTGCTTCTCATTGATTTTCCACTCTGCCATTGTGACATTCAAGACCCTGTTAGCAGTGCAGCCTGGCAGCTTGCAGGAAGGGGGAAAAACAGGATTTTTAACTTATGAAAAATAAATAGAGAAAAGCAGAGAAAGGCTGACGGAGAGAGGAAGAAGAAGCAGGGAAAGCTATAGAGAGCACAGAACATGACTAAGAGCTAAAAGTCTTGGTGAGAAAGAACGGAAGGTGTAGGTCAGAAGTGAAAAGACGTTGATGAAAAGCAAGAGTGTGGCAGATGGAGGGAAGGAAAGATTGAAGGACAGAATGAGCAGAGACTTCCTCTCGGTGGAGGAGAGAATGCTGAGTCGCTGCTTTGGCTGTAGCCGCTGTCCATTCGTTAAGCGGCTTGTCAGCTCCTCTAGCTCTGCGGGAGACGCAGTGGGTAGTTTATGTATTGATTGAGCCACAAGCCCAGAGCCATTTTTTTAGTGTAACTGATTGTTCACTTGGCTTGATGTATAGAACCCAGCCACTGCCACAAGCTACTTTCCAAACTCATGGACACACACACAAATACATGCACATTGGTGGAGTAAATATAATAAATATAGTTCAGGCTGCCACTGATGTTTAATTTTTTCAAATAATTAAAAAGTTATTTGCATTATTACACTAATTGTTGCACTTGCTCTACAGCTCTACATAATAATGTAATAAAGATGCAAGTTCTTATATAAATATCTAATGTAATTTTCCATTTTGTCAGTTTTGACTTTTCACATAATTCTTTGGCAAAACAATTTGAAAGATGAATAGCATTAAAAAAATACATTTTTTATTGTATTTTGTGGACTTTCATCGTGTTAACCAGAATTTAACAAATTATACAATGTTTAATCATATGCATAATAATAAAAATATATATTGATACAAATATTGCATTATGTGTGGTGATTATAAAACTTACTGATTATAAAATTGTACTTATAGAACTTTTTAAAACATGAGCTATATTAGTACATGATATCCAGTTTATATGGAGGAAAGTTTATCCTATGCAGTATTGACATGTTTGAAATTAGCTCATATAGCTTATATGAGTCCAGTGCTGTAGGCTTATATTAACTTCTTCAAAAATTCTGATTTTACTGCTAAGAACTTATTCAGGGGAGTAGATAAATCCTTGAAGAGTTTGAGGCTTTGCAGTGCAATCACTCCAGCCCGATGCATTCAGAATTTTGATTATCTCATCCTTCGCCCTCAATTCTGACCAAGGTTTCAGTTTAGAAATGGCATGAGATGCTGGGGTACTATGAGGGATGTTAAGGATGCTGAGGAGGTCTTTTTTAAATTTGACATGGACCACCATCCCAAAGCCTTGCTGAATAAGGCTAGGTGGGCTGGAATAAATGATGTGTGCAGTCAAATTAAGCCAACTTTATATACAGCTTACACCAACACCAGCTGGTACAGTTTATATTAGATGCTGTGGTCTCATAAGAACAGGCGCAGATTTATTGAGCTGGGTATTACACATGCACTTAGACTGAGCCGTCCGTTAATCCTGCTGGTTATGTTGTGGTACAATAACCACGACCTGTAATTTGCCCTGCTGGATAGACCTATTGTTACACAGATGTCACTTCCCCCACACACTCCACAGTCAGAGCTTCAGGCAACAGTCGAGGCTTTTCACTAATTAAAAGTCACATTGTAACAAATTCGTTTGATGAGAAAGGCATTGTGCAGCATATTATTTTTCCCTCTGCTCTTATACCATGTTTAATGAATGGGCCGGCCACAGAGAGCTCAAGGCTAGTTGAGATTCAAGAGATGCTCTTTAAAGCTTTTCCTCCCTACTAAGTCATTATTTTTACAATTTGACTGATGCAACTTTTCTTCCCAGCTTGGCAATTCAGTCTGTAATACTGTTAAACTGCCCAAGCTTCTTCCATAAGCAGACTCCTATAACGATCGCCCCGCTTTTACATGCCTAGGAGCCAATTTCCTCAGGAGCTGTAATAGAATAAAGTATGCGGATACAGTTATTGGATTACATTGAGCTTCATAGTTTTTCTGTAAGAATTGTAGTTTAACCCTGACATAGGTTTCCAGTTGATGTGTACATCTTGCCTGCAATGATTCTTCTCATTTGTAGCACTGAAACAAACATGGACATCTCACCAATATTGGAGATTCTAAACTTTCACATCATGCTTCATTTGTTTTGTGCAAGAAAAAGGAGATATTTCATTTTGAGGTGAACATCCTTTAATTTTGACATTGTGTTATACTTCCTTTACATGCTAAAAAAAGGGTTAGTGTAAGTTTAGTAGCCAGGTGTTGTGGAAAAGCTGTCTGTAAGTGGTTGGTTTGTGACCTGCGACAGTAGTGTGTGCAATCAGGGGGTTGTACTCTACGGCAGCAGGATATGAAAGCATATAATATGATATAAAATAAAATAAAATTAGAGCAAGCTTTACAGCAGAATTTCATTTTTTTTCTAAAATTAGCACACTGTAAATAAACTATAATATAGCAAATGTTAAATGTGCTGTAAGACTTTTGCCATTTGTCGCTAACTACATTATAATTGTAGATTGAAATGTAGAAAAGTGACCAGGGTGCTACACCAATTATTTAGATGTATAAATTTTGATAAAATATTCAAAAATTAGAAGATAATAGAATCCCAGTAACGTAATTGAGTTTGGCAGAAGACTGCTGGTCTAAGAAGCTAGAAACTAGACCAGCTGATGGTTCAGTCTCGCAGTGCCTCTGCTGGATTTCCACTGCTGTTTCACTGCTCCTGATTGTAGTTACTGGTGGAACTCCGGTGCTGATGCCAAGCCTGCTTCTCTTCAAGAGTCTGACAGGAAAATTGACACCTTTCCGGACATCCTCTTCAGGCTGGGCCTTGATCAGCAAAGGCTGCACGGCAGCTCTGGCAGACATGGAAGTGCTTCTGCTAGTTTGTGCACTGTGATGAATTATACACGGCCAGCGCAGGGGAGCAGTGGCAGGCCAGAGCCAGTCATGCATAAATGCAGGAAAGAAATATGCTGCAAGTTGTGGGGGAAAAGTGAAAGAGGTGCACTCAAGGACGGCTCTTCTGAACCTTTGGACCTCTTTGAAATCTTGAAACACACATAAAAATGCTGCATTTTGCCATTGACTTAATCCATTTTAAGACATCAAAGGTAGATAATATCTCGTAAGGTAGATTACGGTTGTTATGTCCAGGCCCTTGCTATCGACTGATTCTCGTTATTCTAAGTCTATGAGCGAATGGAAGAAAGCTGGTGATAGCAGAGCTGTGCTGCTTTGATGAGGAGAGTAGTATTGACCTACTTTGAAAGTACCTGTAAGTGCAGGGAGATGGGGCAGTCTTGTGCTTTTAAAAAACTCTGGGTTTCGTTAGTGAGTTTGGCTCTGCCTTGGGGTTTCTCTCTTTTCCTCAGGCATGTCCACAGGCTGCCCTTCTCTGAGATCTGCACACTGCTTTGCCCTCTGCACTGAATACCTAATTCTATTTGGTGTTTGGGAAGAAACTCTGCTAGATTTTCCCAAAATCATACTTCACGTAGGTGCTATTTTTATACATTGAATCTAGTTGGATACAATTCTTGGTCTTTTGTCTTCGTTTTGCTGTAAAATGTACTTTTCCTCATTAGATTGGATGCAAATAAAATGTTTCTGTAGACTTCTGGATTAATTTTGCAACTATTGTCTTTAGCTGCTTTGGTAGATTAGTTAGCCTGTTCCAATAGCAGCCACACAAGCCCAAGGCATGACACTGCATCCACCATGCTTAAGAGAAGATGACAATAACAAGCATGCGTTCATTTTATGACTTTATTTTCACTTACGCATATGGAGAAATTTGTTTAATATGCACAAACTAACCTTTCATTTGATACCTCTTATTATTATGATGCTGTTCTACAACATGTATACATAAATTCCCCCAATTATACAATCAAATAAAATGCTAAATTGGAAGTTACGTCAGAAGGCCTTGCTACCCAAATTGGACAACTCAGTGGGTGATAATGATCGTCAGTGGTGGCTTCTGGCTACTCCAAAATTGTCTGTACAAACAGAACTCACTTCCACATTCAATGCAGGAGGCCAAACACACATATCCAACAGTTAGTACAGCGTTCTTTAGCTTCTATGGAACATGACAAAAGTCTTGAGACACAACATTAGTTTCTTTCTCATTACATATTGCATGCGACTACTAAATAACTTTAGATTTCTAAATATCTCTGAATATCTACAGCCAGATCTCAAGGCCCAGATCGCTACTGGCCAGTGTTAAGCATGATGGTGGTTGTACTGATGGTTTTAAGTCATAACGTAAGTGTAAGTTATGATGGCGCTCCATCTCTATCCGAACAATACAGTGTCTGGTGTCTCTTAAATGGAATGAATGTAATATTATAGCATAATAGGCACATTAACAAAGTGAATGAATGCTTACTGAGCGCTATATCTTCAGGAGCCAAGTGTATACATTACATTTTATTAGAAACCACACTCTATATCTCTCTTAAGCTCTCACTTTTTCTCTCCCTACCTTCCTCTTTTCTTTTTCTCTCCCTTTATTGCTCTCTTTCGCCCTGCTCTGTGCTCTTTTTGAAAAAGCATGGTAATAATGGAGCTACAATCTCCCTCATTAAACAGCGCTTATGTGTACCCACAGGGTTTATTAATGTCCTACACTAGTAGGGTTCTCTTCGCACTGTGATCCATCGTTTGTTTACTCACCACCAGTCTGGCCCTGTATAATTTTGCCTCTCGCCCCTTCACCAGCATGCTACGTTGCTCTGAATATATTTTAGCGCATTTACATGCGCTGCTCGTTTCCCCCATTGCCTCTTGCAAATTGTTTGCACAACAGAGAGCATCGGAGAAGAAGTGGTCTGGTGCATTTTCTCAGAGTTCTTTTTAAGACTGTCGTTGTGTAGCAGGCCAGAGGGACAGCTGTTTAACCCCAAGGCAGCGTGCAAAGGAAGTGACAAATAATCCAGCCTTCAAAAGACTTTTTCTCCCATTAATGTAAGGCTCTCGCCTGGCTCCGGAGCCATCATGTCATCATTAGCACGCATAGAAAATGCCCCGACGGACCCGAAAACCTCCCATACAAGCTCTGATCCGCCTTGTCATTTTGATTTATTATTTACCCTTCCTTGCCCAAAGTGCATAGGGAGGTTTGCAAAAGGAGAAGCAATCTGAAAAGAAGCAGGAGGAAGAAGAGATGGGCGTGCTTTATCTCTTTTTCTCTCTTCTGTTTTTCGCTTCCTCAGTCCATGCTGGACCCCCACAGGGCATCACTATCCATTCAGTAGCATGTGTGTCAAGGAATGTGGCTGTTTTATTCCTATTAGAGCTAAACAGGACTGTGGCTTAATGCCCTTATTACAATTCAGTCACAATACTGCAGTTCTGTCTAAATTCTAACATACCCAACAGTGAATGAATGACCATTTCAGCATTTATGCAAATACAGTCGTGCTAATTAATGGCTGTTAGAATCTGTTTATTGTTTGCATAATTGGTTTCGCTATTTCTTTAACCCCAATTCACACAACAACAGGCCAGTGTATTATTATCTAATATACAGGCTATTTAGTATTTTGCCAACATTTTGTTAATTTGCAGGATGCTTTATCTCCTTTTAGATTAGACCTGGACAATATAATAACTGTTCCAAAGTGTTCCAAAGGGTTGTGGAGTTAAAGCCAGTTATCTTCAGAAACTTTGTTTGTGAAATTCCCAGTAGGCTGTCATCATTGGCCATCAACTAAGGCTGCATCATATTAACCAAAATTCGATGGTAGTGCTAGCCAGCCTTTAGAATGTAAGCTCTCAGGACATTTTACATAAAAAATAAACACCAAACACTGTTAATTACATTCTAAATAGATTTTGATTTTATGTAAAATGCAATAGACATTACTTCACAAAAGTCTTGAGAAGCCTTGAAGAGAGTTTAAATCTATTTATCACATTAGAATGTTTTTATCATTAGAGAAATTAAAGTTTATTAAAAATGCTAGTTAGAAAAGTTATAGAAGAATACAGGTTTGGTTTCTGATTTCTATGTGCACTCCATCAAGTATATGGTGTTATTCAGGTTTCAGTTAATTAGAGATGGATGAGTTAGACTGTAGATTATAGATATTGGTATAAAGGTATATAGATATATATATTAGGACTGGATGGTGACTGCCACTAAAATGGTTAAGCTGACACACTTACAATTACTATTAATTAACTATTATTAATTAACATGTCAATAGTAGCCAACTAATAATTAAGATTTGTGAATTGTTTTCTGTAAAACACATTGTGCAGTAAGACAGTAAAGACTTACCAACTGATATGTATAATGTTCAAAAGATGTATATATGTATATACCATTGCAAATACGTTTTCCCTGGGTAATTATTAAATCCAACCTGGTTACAGCTTAATAACGTAGTAATAAAGATACTTTTCACTTGTAGTTACTGTTTTAGCAGCTATTGCCTTAAAGGCTTATCAAAGTTATGGTAGTAGTACATGGAACAGCCATAGCACTAGCACTACCTGCCTTATATCGATTAGGTCCCCCTTGTTTTGTTTTGGCCTGGTCAACTAGCCATCACAATTTGTTATAGCCCTAGAGGCTCAGATCCTAATGCTTGTTCTTTTTTCATGCTTTTATACATTAACTTTAAGAACTGAATATGTATGCTGCCTAATTTATCCACTCTTGACAGATGCAACTGTAGATGAAGATTAATTAATATATTTTCTTTACTTATTGTTAATCAGCTAATGTTGTGGTTGATCTGTGTATGTATTCTCACAATTAATATTATCAAATTGTTAGTAAATAGGGCTCAGAGTGGTCCAGTGCGCTGCCACTATGATCAGGAGTTCGCCAGTTCGAATCCTGTTCATGTAGCTTGCCATCGGCTACTGGAGCCCTGAAAGAGTATAATTGGTCTTGCTCTCTCTTGGTGGGTAGGTGGCACTCTCTCCTCACATCACTCCAAAAGGTAATGTTTGCAGCATAAGGCGTCTGTGAGCTGATGTATCTGAACCAAGCCGCTGTACTTTCCTCCGAGCGCGCTGGCTACTTGGCAATGATGCGTCAGCAGCAGTTCGAAAAGAGGCGGTTTCTGACTTCACATGTATCGGAGGAGGCATGTGCTAGTCTTCACTCTCCTGGTGTTCATCACCAGTGATAGGGAGAGTCCTAATGAGTCTGTTGGTAATTGGCCATGTAAATTGAGGAGAAAATGGGAAAGAAATAGAAATTTTGCTATAATGAACCCCGCCTACGCGATGCGGGGAGGGGAACTGTGATGATGTTGCTTGGGGTACAGTTCAGAACAGCTTGAGACGGTTCTCAAGCCAGGTCCCCCCCCCCCCCCCCGCAGCTAGGAGTAATGAAGATGAGTGATGAAGATGAGAGTGAAGATGAGGGTGGTGATGGGGTGGAGGTGGGTGCGAGGTCGAAAGTCGCGTAGGTGAGCGCCTGGAAGGTATATATATAGGACCAGGGGGAGGAGCACGGGAAATTGAGGCGTGGTTCATATCCCAAAATTTTGTTAATTCTTAACAACACTTTGCTATAATGAACCCCGCCTACGCGATGCGGGGAGGGGAACTGTGATGATGTTGCTTGGGGTACAGTTCAGAACAGCTTGAGACGGTTCTCAAGCCAGGTCCCCCCAAAAAGAGGAAAGTGGGAGGACCAGCGGCCGAATCTGAACTGAAAGGAGGTTAGCCATGGTGAGAGACTGAAGTCTTCAGCAGAATTTCATAAGATCTTTAACAGCGTTTCAGGGGTGGTATGAGTGAAAATGACTTAATAGTAGATGGTATACAGAGTTAGCAACATCCTCGTGATAAAATTGCAGTCCAGTATAAGCTTGACTGAATGGGGAGTTAGACAGGTTTCGTGGCAAGGTGAGTTTTGTTCTCGACAAAGGAATGTGACGACCATGTAAATTTAAATCGACTACTAGGTTATGACACCTGCTCCCGTCTGAGTTCAAAGTTTCTGGTCATTCAGCTGCGTACAGGGGTTGAACTCATGAAGTCTTTGATGGTCTGACTGTTCCTTTTGGCCTGACGTGTTCATATGTTCCATAAATCAAGGAAGAGAAGCCTGAAGAGAGTCCTGCGTAGTCCCCCCCAAAAATAAAAATTGAGCAACAGGCAGGACCAAAGTTAGTCTCAGCAGTAGGGGTGGCGCCCGAACAAAGAACACGGACACCAGATGGGATGCAAACGGCAGGCGGAGAGAAGCGTTGACTGAAGAATGCATCACGGTCCGTCGACATATAGGACATTTTGGGGGCCCCCTCCTGGAGGCGCAAAATGGTTTAGTCCGCCCGATAGCTACCGGCTTCAGGTGTACCATCAGTGAGCCCAGATTTAAAGACCTGGGGGCTAGAGGCATCCTGCTGCCCAAAGCAAGAAATCAGGTTATCGAAAGAAAGGAAGGAAAAAGAAAGAAGGCAGAAAGAGGGCAAGCAGCTGATGGTGGCTTTCTTTCCCGAAGGTAAACCGAGTTTGCTTGTTAAGCAAAAGTCCAATTAAAGTAAATGTAGTTCACTCCAGACATTTGCTGCTGATATTTTATGCTCGCATTAGCTTAACTAGTTGCCAAACAGGTAAAAGACATTGAGCCTCCTAACGTAAGATATCAACATTAACCAGTTTATAAACAAACAGTGGATAACTGTTAATTGTTAAATAACTGATCTCGATTTTAATCAAAAGGGCCCAGAATTTGCTGCTACGCCCCTGGGTCCGCCTCGCCGGCAGTGATCGAGGTAACAGAGAAAAGAATCGAGGGAACAGAAAGGAGCCATAGCGGCCCTTAACAGAAAATATACATTAGTAAAGCCGAGCGTAGGGGTCCGCCTCGTCGGCAGTGATGGAGGTAACAGAGAAAAGAATAGAGGTAAGAGAAAGAATAGAGGGCAGAAAAGAGAGCCGCCGCGTTCCTTTAAAATAAATGTACATTAGTAAAGCCGAGCGTAGGGGTCCGCCTCGCTGGCATTGATAGAGGTAACGGAGAAAAGAAATAAATGTACACAGTAAAGCCGAGCGTAGGGGTCCGCCTCGCTGGCATTGATAGAGGTAACAGAGAAAATAAATAAATGTACATAGTAAAGCCGAGCGTAGGGGTCCGCCTCGCTGGCATTGAAAGAGGTAACAGAGAAAAGAAATAAATGTACATAGTAAAGCCGAGCGTAGGGGTCCGCCTCGCTGGCATTGATAGAGGAAACAGAGAAAAGAAATAAATGTACATAGTAAAGCCGAGCGTAGGGGTCCGCCTCGCTGGCATTGATAGAGGAAACAGAGAAAAGAAATAAATGTACATAGTAAAGCCGAGCGTAGGGGTCCGCCTCGCTGGCATTGATAGAGGTAACGGAGAAAAGAAATAAATGTACATAGAAAAGCCGAGCGTAGGGGTCCGCCTCGCTGGCATTGAAAGAGGTAACAGAGAAAAGAAATAAATGTACATAGTAAAGCCGAGCGTAGGGGTCCGCCTCGCTGGCATGATAGAGGAAACAGAGAAAAGAAATAAATGTACATAGTAAAGCCGAGCGTAGGGGTCCGCCTCGCTGGCATTGATAGAGGTAACAGAGAAAAGAAATAAATGTACATAGTAAAGCCGAGCGTAGGGGTCCGCCTCGCTGGCATTGATAGAGGTAACAGAGAAAAGAAATAACTGTACACAGTAAAGCCGAGCGTAGGGGTCCGCCTCGCTGGCATTGAAAGAGGTAACAGAGAAAAGAAATAAATGTACACAGTAAAGCCGAGCGTAGGGGTCCGCCTCGCTGGCATTGATAGAGGTAACAGAGAAAAGAATCGATGTAACGGAAAGAATAGAGGGCAGAAAAGAGAGCCGTCACCTTCCTTCATGGTAAAAGTACGTAGTAAAGCCGGGCGTAGGGTTCCGCCTAGCCGGCTGGAATCGAGGAAACAATTAATCAAATTGAGGGAACAATAAATTTAAATCTGTGAAACAATGAAATAAGATTAAGGGAACAATGAAATAAATTGAGGGAACAACAAAAATAAAGGAAACAATGAATACAAATGAGGAATCGAATTAAAGGAAACAAAAAGTAAATAGAGGGAAACAACAAATTAAATCTAAATGTGAATTAGAATGACGGAACGATGAGTAAATCGAGGGAACAATAAATTAGAGGGAACAATAAAATAAATCAAACATTGAAATAGATCGGGAACAGTGGAATAAATCGAGGAAACAAATTAAATAGAGGGAACGATAAATAAATCGAACAGAGAAATAGACCGAGGAAACTGAGAAATAGATCTAGTTAACAATGAGCAGATGGAAACAATTAAATAGAGGGAACAATTAAATCGAACTGAGAAAAGATCGAGGGAACTGAGAAATAGACCGAGGTAACGATGAGCGGAGGAAAACAATTAAATAGAGGGAACAATAAATTCAAACGAACAAGAAATAAATCGAGGGAACTGAGAAATAGACCGAGGTAACAATTAAATAGAGGGAATGATAAATTAAATCGAACGAAGGAACTGAGAAATAGACCGAGCCAACACTGAGAAGAAACGATTAAATTGAACAGAGAAATAGATTGAGGGAACTGAGAAAAAGACCGAGCTAACAATGAGCAGAGGGAAACAATTAAATAGAGGGAACAATGAATTAAATCAAACAGACATAGATCGAGGAAACTGAAAGATCGAGGAAACAGTGAAAGATTGAGACAACCGTGAAATAAATTAAGGGAAAATTAATAAAGGGAACAATTAAATAAATAGAGAGAACAAAAATTAAATAGAGGAAATGGAGGGAACAATAAATAAAGTTGAACAGTGAAACAGATCCAGGGAAGGATGAATAAATCAAGTAAATAATACATTAAATAGAGGGAGCAATAAAATAAATCGAGGAAAGAATACATTTAATAGAGGAAATTATAAATTAAACCGAGGGAACCGTGTATTAATTTGATATTAGATCGGTCTCACCGGCAGGGAGGGAGGGTGGCCGCGCTGTCTAAGAGCCAAGCAATCGCGCTGGGAGACGCCTGCGCTGAACCAGGGATCCGACGAGACGTGCAGCGGCGCCGGCAAAGACCCGGGCAGCGATGCTGGCGATGAGCCAGGGATCCGACGGACCGAACCGAATAGCTGGCTGCGCCGAGTATTTTAAGCTGGCAGTGAGCCAAGTATTCGTAGAGTCGAAACGGGTAGCTGGCTGGCTGGCTGCGTCGAGTGGTTTAGCTTGTGCTGAGTCAAAGATCCGAAGAGCCGAACCAGGTAGCTGGCTGGCAGCGCCGAGTAGATTAGCTTGCGCTGAATCAAAGATCCGAAGAGTCGGACCCGGTAGCTGGCTGGCAGCGTCGAGCAGTTTAGCTTGCGCGCTGAATCAAAGATCCGAAGAGTCGGACCGGGTAGCTGGCTGGCAGCGTCGAGTAGATTAGCTTGCGCTGAATCGAAGATCCGAAGAGTCGGACCCGGTAGCTGGCTGGCAGCGTCGAGTAGTTTAGCTTGCGCTGAATCAAAGATCCGAAGAGTCGGACCCGGTAGCTGGCTGGCTGCGTCGAGTAGATTAGCTTGCGCTGAATCGAAGATCCGAAGAGTCAGACCCGGTAGCTGGCTGGCTGCGTCGAGTAGATTAGCTTGCGCTGAATCGAAGATCCGAAGAGTCGGATCCGGTAGCTGGCTGGCTGCGTCGAGTAGATTAGCTTGCGCAGAATCAAAGATCCGAAGAGTCAGACCGGGCAGTTGACACGCTGAATCAAGTTGCTTTAGCTGGCGCCGGTGCTGAAGCGTGGAATCAGCGAGTAGAGTCCGGCAGGTAAAGTGCTGGGCCGGGCATCTGACCAGCTGAGCCGGGGAGACCACGGAGCGCAGCCTGGAGTGCGATGAGAGCGGCAGAGGAAAAGCGGATAGAGAACAGCTCGAAATCCGAGGCAACCAGATCAAGGCCCAGGGCGGCAGGATCGTCACGTGCGAGGTCGGAAGTCACGTGCGAGGTCGAAAGTCGCGTAGGTGAGCGCCTGGAAGGTATATATATAGGACCAGGGGGAGGAGCACGGGAAATTGAGGCGTGGTTCATATCCCAAAATTTTGTTAATTCTTAACAACACTAAAAATAAAATTATTTAAAATATTGGTATTAAACATTGTAACATAGCCTTTAAAGCAGATATTTCAGCTGTAGTACCTTCTGCCTTTTAACGGTAATTGTTTGGACAAACCGCTTTCAGGATTTACACAGAAATTAGACTTTTAAAGGCAAGACCAAAGAAGCTGACATGGGCAAATTTGAGTCGAGCTATTAAACACTTTCACAATCCCCAGAACACACTTGATATTCAGGTGGCATGCTGTGCGCATGAAGTCAAGCAAACCTGGACTTTTAACTGTTTTAACAGTGTGTGTGGTGGCAGATGGAGTGTGTTCACCTCTCATTAGAGGCGGTGTGAAAGTCGTGAACAGCCTGCGGCCAGACATGAGCAGGAAAGCTGTATAGATCTGTTTCGGTCAGGAGTGACGTGAGTCCTCGATCCTAACATGAGGAACAAATGCTGCAGCACAACATGCCACTGTGGACTATTGACCCTTTTATTTAGTGTGTGTGTGTGTGTGTGTGTGTGTATGTGCCTGTCCAAAGCAATTTCTGCTGCATTTATATTACAAGCAGTTCCCCAGATGTACTCAAGCACAAATTATCCTAATATCGGACCAATTAGTCAGAACATCAACCGAATCAGTGCCTCATCAAAGTGACCTAATTAGAAATGCATTTCTCATTCAGCAATGCTGATTCCTTTTAAGTACGTTATTTAGGTCATCTCGGCTTCATTATCCACTGTTTAGGGACAACGTTTTTTCGAATGCAACATCAGCGGCCCACCTTATTCCCAGCTGCTGAAAGCAGGCTTTTTGAAGCACCAGAAATAGCACGTCTGAACTTCCGCTTGGTGCTTTTCCCTAAGTAGCAGCTGTCCGGTGGTAGTAGTCTCTTAAGAGCCTTGCGTAACTTTTATAACTGCAGTTTCAGCGTGAGCGCAGAGCAGCCCGTCAGTGGAGAAATGCTGCCTTGATCTGCTCGCTCACCCACTGCAGTTATATAAATATACATGGCACACTGTGCTGGGAGTACAGTGAAGGGACCCCATCTGAACTCACTGTTTTCACCTGCATTTGTATGCTTTAGACTAGGTTGTGTTTTTACACATCACACATCAAGTAGTATTTTGTGAATCAGATATCTGCATTTACACATTGTCACAGGAAAAAAAAACCTCTGAATTTGAATATGTATATAATTGTATTGATTTGTTTTTGTAAAGACAAATTCATGCTTTATCTGGACACATTTAATATTTTAAAATAATATTTTTTAAAAAACATATTTAACTAAAAAACTTAAATCTATTTAATCTGATACTGATTATTGGTATCGGTCTGACACTGGATAAAATCTCTGGATTCAATATCTGAGGGAAAAAGTATAGGCCTTTCACAATAATTACATTATGAACTTAACGTACAATAAATTAACAAAAAATATATATATAACACTAAACAGTATTTTAGCCAGTTGCGCAAGGACCAGTGCTTCAATAACTATTAATCCACACACACTGTTAACCCTTTCAACCAAAATAACTGCTGTTTTTAAAACTGGTTCCATTGAGGCTTGTAAGAACCTTGGTGCTTTTCAGCAAACCAGCCAGCATTTGCACCAGTTTTAGTGGAAACATGGATACATCATCAACAGAGGAAGTTGCACAATCTGTATTGGTATCAGACATGAAAAAGTGGTATTGTGCCACCCTTAATAAAAGCAAGCATAAACTCTGACAGAAAAAAGTGGAATAGTACTACAAAGTGGGAAGATATACAGATGATAATGTAGCTAATCAAGTTTAGCATAAATGTTTGAATAAAGTGTATCCAAGCAATTGTCCTAATTGTTTAATAAAGTAAATATCGCCTAATATTATCAAGCATTGGAAATATCAGTGGAGCCCTGTACTGAATGATAAGGCAATAGTCGCTCAGTCTGAGCTTTCTCCTTACTCAGCATCTTTTTTACCAACAAGAGTCGCTGGAAAAGGAGTTCAGCGGTTACAGAAACACTAATCTGGTGGATGGAGAAGAGGCTGTAACTCTACAGCTAGAGTGCTGAACAGAGATTAAAAGAGGGAGGATTCAAGGGAAAGAAATTAATAGTATTTGAATGCAGCAGTATTGTACAGTTGTAATCACACATCTCAGACATTTTCAGGAAAGAAAATGAAAGCTGGAAAGCTCAGCTGTCGCGCCTGGTGCTGTAGGCACTCCTGCTCCTTCCACACTGAGCTCCAACGGAGGTTTGCAGCCTAACAACTACACTACCCAGAACGCACCACACGCTGACATCACGCACACACCCACGCACGTGACACCTCACCTGCTTCCGCCTGAAAGCCCAGAGTATTGATTACCCCAGGGTATCTAAGAACGCTTCACCAATACACAGGTGCCGCGTATTGCCTGGTTTCTACCACTTTACAAAGCGTTACCTTTCTGTGTATGTTTTTCCGTGTATGACCTTGCTCTTGTTTTTTCGACGCCGATTTTGGATTATCTCTGATTGTGGATTATTCTGTGTATGACCTGGACTGTTTCACGTTTTTTGATTATTGGATTATCTCTGATGCTGGCTTCCTTGTGTTTGAACTCTGGACTGTTTCTCACGCATGGTATGTTTTTTCCTATGTGGTTTCTGTTTACCGGTGCTCTACTTGTTTCTGTACGACTACCCGTTTCTCTGCCCTTGTACTCAATAAACAACCCATACTGTATCTGCGAGTGTCTGTATTCTGTGCACACCATGACATCAGCAAAGATATATGCCCCTCCCTTCAGTGCTTCTGCATAAACCCCCTACCCCCCTCTATATTAATTCAATTATATTTGGTTCATTGAATATTAATTTAATCCATAAATAGACTCTTTACCATTATTTTCACAACATGAATATAAATATAAAATGACACATAAATAGTATCAACTATTTTCTTTGCATCTTAAACTTACAAAAACTAAAACAGGTCAATATGATTTGTAAGGGTAAACACATTTAAATAAGCCCAGGGTTCACAGTCCTAAACCCAATAACAGTTGTTCATGTGCCCTAATTCCCTGTTGCTGTTCAGTCAAAAGCTTAAACTGAATCTGATTATTTAAATGAGCATCTGCCTCCTTAATACTAGTGATGTTCTTGCTGACAATGTGTTTCTGTCACCTGAAAAGAACCTACATGCCTTCTTCAGGCAGGGGACTCACAGTACGAAGTGGCCAAGTAATCCTCATCTAGTCTCTGGACCTTCAGTGAGGTTCAGGGTGGACGGAGTTAACACAAATCCATTTAACTCTGACACCACATGGAGGCCTTGAGTTCTTCGTGCTGGAGCCCTGTGGTGCTCAGATGGCTGTGTTTACCTCCGTAAAGTAGGGGAGGGATCAGCAATCAGTCTTACGCACACACACAAACACACACATGGACACACACACGCTGGAAATCGAGTAAGTCAGTCAAATCGTCCTCATGTGGTGCTCTCAGCGAGCAGGGCAGCTCACACTGAGAGACACAACAATGGCCTTTATTGCCCTCAGCCGCCTGTTGCTGCACAGCCGTTTCCTCATGTGAGCGGCCGCGGTTTGAACTTGACCTTTGCCTCCTCCACCCTCAATTGAGGTGAAGAAGAGGAGAACATAACTAAAGGGGAATGTGAAAAAAAACAGGGAATAACACAGATAAACAGAAACATCCCAAATGATATGAAATTAATCAGCTATTTTATTTAGGTGTTTGTGATTTTTTTTTATATTTATTACATCACCAGCCATTACTACCACAGATCCACAGTTGCTTTCACTGTGGTTCACTCTGCTGCAACATGCTGTATCTCTAAACATGAAAATGTCAAACACAAAGACGTTCAGAAAAATAACACTGGTTTTCCTCAGCATGTTTAGGCACCACATTTTAGAGGAAAGGAACGACTCCCTGAAGGAGACAGAAAAATTTAAACAAATCCAGCCCAATTATGTGGAATTAATCAAATATTTAAATTTGCTATGCTTCAATAAGTTGTTTATTGACATTTATTGTATAGACTTTTATTTATATATATACAGCTAGGCAGAAATTTCAACATTCATTGTAAATGACTGTATATGCCAAACTCATTCCTTTTTATTTAGCTCTTAACTTTAACTGTATTTTGACTGACGCCCAGAGGGATGTTGATTCAACTAATGTACTAACAGCAGACCTTTCTCATATTAGGTTCTAGTGAAAAAGAGTCCTGGTTTGTAGAGTCCTGCCAGTTTTAATAATGCGTGCCACTGTATACTATGATCCTGATTAAATAGAGCTGGGAAACGTCCCTGCCAGGCTTTTTAGCATGAGAAAACATAATGAATTCCTTCATACAAAGAGAAGCCGTTTAGTATTTCCTCTCTGCTCCTTCTGAATGGGAAGACTTTTCCTAGTTGGGAATGTTATGGGAAACTCCATGGCCTCTGTACAGAAATTCTAGCCCTGCCCAATATAAATACAGAAACCTGATTCACGGATTTGCATTCCAATCTACGGCGGCCATCAGAGCTCTCTGAACGAGGCAATTATCGAGTCACAGTATCTGTTAGGGGAGACTGAAAAATTGCTTGGTTAATAATGGACGGCAGTTTTTGTTTCACTGATGTGCCACTTGCCTCTGTCTTATTTGCAATAATGTTTTGAGTTCGCTGGAGCAGTAATTATTATTCCAGGATTACAAACGTTTGCTGCGTGTCTGCACCAATCAGGCCAGCGCAATTAGATGCCTCCATTTCTGTTAATTTCCTAATTAGCAGTGTGGCTCTTCTAACATTCTATCATTCTTCAACCTCAATGTTTTTTTCTTCGTAAGTATTTTATGCCTGGAATTGCAGGAGCTGTACAAAAAGCCAGATTCACCAAATGTTCTGCAATTTTTAAAGGCTCCTTTTATCCAATAGACCTTTCTCACAAAGAGAGATGCTTCTTTCTGCCACTGTGCTCAAATACAAAGTAAAATATAAAATACTGAAAGAAATTGGTTCTGGATTTAAGAAAGTAAAATGACTGTATTTAATTAAAAGAAATATTAAAGAAAAGCACTGTAATCGGGTGGAGGAGAGAAATACAGCAGTATTACCACCATAAGCAGCATCAGATCTATGTCTATCCCATGACTTTTAGTATGTTTCATGGAAGCCAAAGGTCGCTGTGCTGACCTGTGAGATATGTGTGATATGCGTACCTGCATTGAATGTGAATGTGATTTCTGCCAGATTATCTTGTCTTGTCGGTCATGTCCTATCCATCTGGCACCCACTATGAGGCCTTACTAAAGATTAGATAATTCACGTTGCCTTGCCATGAGCACCCTTGTCAGTGTTTATACTTCACTCACAAGATAACACCTCTCAACTTATACAGGATTGGATAATTTCTCTGCATTAACAAGGAATTCTTCAATGGCCAAAATTTCATAGTCTAAACAAATCTATCTTTTTTATTAGCTTAAAGATTGGAACAGTTTGGTAACAAATCAAATTTACAGCTTTACCAAAAAAGACGAGTGTAGTTAATAGTCCAAGATGTGGTGTAGCTAACAGTTAATGAAAGCTTATTACCCTCCAATTAGCATCAAGCATACACCATGCCTAATTCATTACACACATGCTCCAAACCATGTTAAAGTGTTCAATGTCAATGTTTTTCAAAATGAGAACACTTTCTAATGACTGATGTTATTTATAACATTTCCAGCCATAAGTACCACAGATCCTCAGTTGCTTTCACTGTGTTTCACTCAGCTACTCTCTGCTACCTGCTCCAAACTCCACTGAAAACGTGAAACACAAAAGAAGCTCAGCCTTTAAAAGAAAATAACACTGTGGTTTTCCTCAGCATGTTTAGGCACCACCACAGAGGAAAGGAAGGACTCCCTCCTGCTGCTTTAGCAGAGTCTATCCCACAAGAGGAGACAGAAGAAAGGAAGGAAATGTTGTGGCAGGAAAAAAACACCTGGCTAAATTCACAGCCTTAGAGCTTAACTGGAGCTCTGCCACTTCCGCAGTGTAAAGCAATGTTTATGAAGGCCCGTTATGGCATTAATGGCCTGAGTGTGACTGGAGAGGGTTGAGGAAAGAGAGAGAGAGTGAGAGAGAGAGCAGACATGTCAGTGACAGACACTTACGGTGATTGGTATTGCTATTAGTCTGAATAGGAGATGAGAAAGAGGTAAGCGCTTAGATGGCTATAATCCATGACTGGAGTAATTCTGGGTAAATTGATTCTTTTTAGGCTGGACATTTTAATATCACATACACTGCTTTGGTTGTGTAATATTGCTTCATCTATGTTATACTGAAGCTACATGTATATTAGCTCCATAATTAGGGCTTGAAACGCGTTGTGTGGCACTGGAAAGCTTTCTCACTGACGTCTTAATGAAAGAATGAAGAAAAATAGGGAACAGTTGGAGCCTAGCTTTACCTTACTACTGTGATTGCACCCACAGGAACAGGCTTGCAGAAGCTTGCCTTATGCGAGAGAAACATGAGTTCAGACAGGATTTTATTTATGTTGTCGTATAGCTACTAGTTGTAGACCATTCATCCATGTGTATACTGTTCACCAATAGAAAGAGAAGTGTTGACCAATTATTATTTAGGTGTTGGTCCATTCTCTGCCATCAAGTCCATCAAGCACAGCAGTGATTCTGTTTTATTTATTTATTCAGTCAATCAGTCATGTAACTAATTTAAATCAACATTACATAGCATTTAAAATATAATAGCATTTGTAATAGGAAGAATAGAGGTGCTATTATTACTACCATATTTTTCACACTATTGCGTATTATAAGGTGCACTATCAATTAACATCCATTTTCTGGTCTATTATAGGGCACATTTTAAGAGACACTGTATGAAACTTATAATTCAGCAGGTCTTGCCTGAGGGGGTGGTGTGGGGGTCTAAATGAAGTAAAGCTAAGCTAAGTAAGCAAAACTGTAATGAGAAAAGACCTTCTTTTAAAGTCAAACAAGCGCTGGATATTAATATACACAGAATCTACACAATTTCTCTCCTGAAAACTGTTTGTTTGGGTGGGTAAAGTGCATCCGTTTATTTACATTAGCTTAGATTCTCGAATTTTTCCAGCATGCTAACGCTGCTCCAACAGTGCTATCCGGGGTTAGCAGTAGGCTATGGGCCGATAAAATTTACCGCTGAATGTGGAAATAGCGGTTAGTGGCTAATTCTAATGCTACTCCAGAACTAAACTGAAACTCCTGTATAATGCTGTACTTCAGTGGAGTGACTTTACTGCTCCTTACAACCTGTCTGGTAAAATTCATACATAGGGTGCACCTTATAGTGCGAAAAACACTGTACTCTTCTTGGCACACTACCAGTATGCACTATGGTGTAGCTAATATTGTTGGTGAATCAGTCAAGACAGCGCATGTGAGAACTGCATAATGCTGCTAAATCAAATTCATGTAAGAACTGGTAATATTACTCTACCAGCTCAGTCCACATTTCTTTCACTTTCTGTGACAGTTGTGTATCTGTCAACAGAAATGTATGTTTATAGCATGTCCTTCAGTGTAGGTTCAAGACATAAATTACACTTCCTGACTGTAGATGGAGCCTAGAAGCCCAGGAATATGGCATTTCCTCAATTTGTTTCTGTTGTTGTTATACAATTTGATTTGTAAAACACCAAGATATGTGAAACCATTCAACCCCGTTGTCATGTCTATTCATTATTCATTTCAGTTTAATTAAATTTTATCAATATAGCGCTTTTTTGCAACAAAAGTTGTCACAAAGCTCCTTTACAGAGAAAACAGATCTAAGCTTATTATGAGCAGCACCACAGAGATACCAATAATTGTGGTGACACAGTGGCAAGGAAAAACTCCATTACATTAAGAGGAAGAAACCTTAGAAGGGACCAAAACCGGACAGTACAAACAAATAACCGAACAAAACAACAGTACAGAGAAATGTAGGAACAGGTTCTGAGTGCTGAATGTGAATTGGTCATGGGCACATAATGGATAAAAAAGAGCTGAGCTGAGTAGAAGGACAGGAATGATTCCAGAAAGCTGGAATCACGAATGGACACATCCAGGCAGGCAGGCAGCCCGGCCGAGCATCTCAGCACATGGGAGAGAGATAGAGAGAGAACAGAGAGGGAGGTAAGAAAATGGATTAGAATGTTTGTGTAAAACTCTGCTGTAGTAGGACGGGCCTGTTACAGAGCACAGGGACTGGAACCATAGATGGACACCTCAAGGACGAGGACATGGGGGACAGAAAGAGAAAGAAGTTGATTAGGGCAGGGTTTATGTTTGGTGTGTAGATTGTAAGAGGAATAGTTAGAGGAACAACAACAGTAATTATTAACTTCTTGTAATCAGAGAAATAACAGAACAGTAATAGTACAGCTGCAGGCTATAAAGAACCATTACGATGAAAAAAAATATCCAAAATCTTGTGTAAATGAGAAATGAGTCTATCGGTTGAGTCAGTCAGTTTTACTATTAGCAGGTACTGAATTATAAGAAGTTACTGAATAGTAGGTCTTACAGTAAAATAAAAATAAGCTTTATAGTGTGTGATATTACTGTGTTAGCCCATGGTAGATTGCTGTGAGCTATGTTATAGATATATGTTGGAATCATTTACTTAGAGTAAAGAGTACATATAAGCCTACAAACTCTGGTTAAGAAGCATAATGCTTGACAATATAAACATCTGGTTTTACTATGAAAAAAAAAATACTTTT
Organism: Astyanax mexicanus; assembly: GCF_023375975.1. Taxonomy (NCBI): domain Eukaryota; kingdom Metazoa; phylum Chordata; class Actinopteri; order Characiformes; family Acestrorhamphidae; genus Astyanax; species Astyanax mexicanus. Next base: position 29,887,260 of record NC_064408.1, read on the forward strand.
TCAGTTCTGACAGTAAGAACGGTTTGCTAACAAAAAAAAAATCCTGTCCTAAGTTCCAAATAGTGTTGTAGTTAAGAGATAAATAAAACTTTTTCACAAAGGGCTAAATTGGTTTGGATATAAATATAATATTTATATATTATATAATAATGCTAATCATCATTTAAAAAGTGCTTTTTATTTTTTTACTCAGATTATATTTGTCTGAGATTAAAGTTTTTAATTGAAAATTGTAAGTATGACAAAAATGCAAAAACAAAATCTGAGAAGAAATCAGATTTTTCTTCTCAGGAAGAAAAATAAGGAGCAAATACTTTTTTACGCCACTGTATATTTATATAGAGTGAAGTAAGGGCTATTGCTATATCTTATAGTCTATCAAGTACATTTTGCCAATTTGTACGTACAGTACAGTGATACAATCCTGCAGAATGAGTGTGTGCCCGAGTGTGTTCAAGTTCAGTGCAGCCCTCGTTTAGAGGCTTCATATTTCATTAGGAACACGAGAGCCTGGACTGATTCCCAATCATCACTGCTTCCCTGCTCACAACAGCCAAAGCCAGCTCTGGACACACAATCACACACTCACACACACACACACACTCACAGCGAGATATATGAGAAAATATTTCACCATGGTAACAAGACAGGTTCGACCTTGATTTTTTTTCCAGCAGTCTATAATTCTTGCTAATAAACTGAATTTCTCCAAATCTTGCACTGCATGATTTGAAACCATATAAACCTCTTTGCTGAAGAGCAGGCTGGTTTCAGCGCTGGCGTGTAATAAACCTGCCTTTATTAACGTCAATCTGCCACTTTCTATCACTGACTACTTGCATTCTGTGTCAACTGGGAAGATTTATTACTAGAGGTGTAAATCTCAGACAGAGATTCAGAGTGATTGATATTCTTTTAGCAATGATTCGCCGCATCCTGAAATCAGAATTGGAAAATCTATTATTTTGCTTTGATTTAAAATTATTAGTAACATTGCAAAAAATATTTTGGCTTAAAAAAGAGGACATTGAGTGTTTAATAGTATTTTAATTGGCTGTGATCAGTTTTTTAAATCAGTGAAGTCGATCTACAACTTCAGAGCCAAGCATCGCAATGCACTGATCGCAATGCATTTTTACACCGGATCTCTAGGTTATAAAGGAGCATGTATAAAGACTGATGTTATTGTTTATTCCACTGGAGTCGTTGTTCTGCCCTGAGATTGACCTCACACTGATCTGCTGTTATCTGCTGTTGTCAGTAGGTACAGATTCATATTGCAGCGTTGAACTCTCTCTCTCTCTCTCTCTCTCTCTCTCTCTCTCTCTTTCTCTCTCTCTCTCTCTCTCTCTCTTTTGCTGTCTCTTATACATGTCAACCACTCACAGAACTGTACAGTATCATGATGTGCCCTACATTCAAACAAATCTTCTTTTTCCTTTCACAGCAGACACATAAGAAATGGGCCTGTCATACTTAAAAAAAACAGCTTTTGTATAGTATCCTGTTTATCTGGACACAGTGACCAGTTTGGTTTAAAAAGTGTGAAAATATTATTATATTCTTTAATTTCTGCTATATATTTCAATGTAAAAATGTAAACACCCAAATCCCAATATTAATTGAAATTGTTGTCCAGTAATGTAGGTTTGGCCAAAATGTGAAGATGTAAATGTTAATGTTTAAACATCTCCCACACAAATGTTACTTTGCCATCAAAATCCAACTTATTTCAATCATCACATGCAAATGTAATAAGAACATAAAATATGAACAATTAGTCGTGAGCTATATTGATCAAAACTTACTATCTCCTAAAGTTCATAATGATAATCTAGACAAAATGTGAAATTTTATGGTTGTTAGACATTGTTGTTGGGGTTAAGTCATGGTGGTAAGTAACCAAAATGCAACATCTTTGGAGCTTGACGCCAACCAAGTTTAGATTTTTTAATGGAAATTTGTTCATGTCTATTGTCTTTCTGATGTTAAATTGACAGCCAGTGCCTGCTGTGCAAAAAAAAAATGTCAGAATAGTTTGGAATGCTATGGTTCATCCAAACTTTTGACAGATATTTCTGCTTGTTTCAGTGAGATATGATGAAAATGACTGTCACCACCATGTTCCTGTTCTTGCCGGTGACAGCTGTGACTTTTACCTTAAGTAGTTTGAATTGCACATTTTGGATTATACACTGTGTATTAAAGACATTGGAGATGATCAGCATCAGTGCACATTATACAAATCACTACTGAAAATCAGGCCTGCAATTCAAGTGCAGATAAATACTTAGGGAAATAATTAGCATCTATTCAGAAACCCATCTTAAAGGGGTGTTGTTGTTAGAAGCTAATTTTCTACTAAATTAGACTCGGCTAGGGGAAACACACACACATACACACACACATAAAATAAAGCTGGCTGCCTAGACTACATTTATCTCTCTGTCTTGTTTTCTTGTCTAATTTCTAATGATAATGAGTGTGTTCAGCAATAATATCTAAGCAGTATGTAGGGTTATTGGTTTTGATTTATGGATCGGGCACTAATTGCAGCTGGGCCAGCACATGAACATATTTTACTCGTCAGCGGCCCACTTGTTTTATTGGCCCTAGGAGTTTGGGGAAAGTGGAAAATGTCAGATTAATTAAAGGGACCGATTGATTTCTGTGTAGTTTGTTGGGCTGAGACTGTGATGGGGAAGCAATTTAGTGTTACGCTGCTACATAGTCTGCAATAGAGCTGAACGATATGGACGGGATAACATATCACAGTTATATTGCTACGTGTTGTCAGTGTGGGGCTTTGCACTACATTGCAGTATAATGCAAATACTGTACAGCATATCAGTGAACTTTTGATTTGTGACACTGATGTATCCCATGGATCACTGGCAACTGCTATAATTCTGCAGTTTTGTAAAGGTTAATGACTATTGCAATGACTAACAAGGGGTTCGTCCACAGCAAATTGGATTCAGATTGCCATTCATTGTGCTTTTCATAGACTAGCCTTGCATTTCCATTGTAATGTGATAGAAGGACAACAATATTTGTACTTTATTGTCTGTGCCATTCAACAAGGCAGAAAAAAATTATTGGTACCCCTTGGTTTATAAAAGAAAAAGCCACAATGGTCACAGAAATAACTTGAATCTGACAAAAGTAATAATACATAAAAATGCTATAAAAATGAACAAGTGAAAGTCAAACATTGCTTTTTTTAAGGCATGTTTCAATAGAATTATTTAAAAAAAATAAACTCAGGAAAGAGGCCTGGACAGAAATGATTATACCCTTATTTTAATATTTTGCTGCATTACCTTTTCACAGCAATCACAGCAAACAAACGATTCCTTTAACTGTCAATGAGACTTCTGCGCCCACTCCTCATGAGCAAATTGCTCCAGTTGTCTCAGGTTTGAAGGGTGCCTTTACCAGACAGCTTTTTTGAGATCCTTCCAAAGATGCTCAGAGTATGTAAGTGGATGTAAGTGGATGTATGACTTTTGTCAGATTCAAGTTATTTCTCTGACCATTGTTGTTTTTTCTTTCTTTAACCGAGGGGTATCAACAAATTTGTAAATGTTTGTATATGTTTTTATCCGTGGATTAAAAGTCCTGAATACTCATAGAATTCCAGTTAGGTACATACTTTAAAACTCACACTCCCAATTAGAAACAATATTGTGAAATAGTTAAACTAGTACGGGTGTGCCATATCATATCATACGTGATAATATCGCCAACATTTTGACTTCAGTAATACTCTTATCACTGAATGCAGACAGATTAGAGACAGGACAGTAGAGACAGTCCTGGCAGAATCAATGAATGAGTAGGTGTCCTAGTACTTTTGTCCATATAGTGTATTTAATTGTTGCTAAAGCAATAGATAAAAAAATAGATAAAAGGGTGTATATGTTGTTCTTTACATATTAATGTTAGGCACAAACTTGTATCTAATTGAGACATCTTTGTATCTTTTAAACTGAATGAATGATCTGGGGGACAATATGCTTATAATTAGGGTAGCTAATACCAAAAAAAGTCATTGAATAATGTAGTGGATAACACCATTACTCTGAATAGTGTAAAACAGATTTGATTCCCCCTCCAAACAGGTGCTACTACCTCTGTTACAAAAAATATGCTGGACCTCCTTATGTTTATTAAACAAAACTATCTGACAAATGCATAAATGTCAATTCTCAAATAGCTGTCAGAAGTAATAATAAGCAGTTTATTGCAATACATCATATGACAGTACTTAGCTTATCACAAATCTCATAATAATATCATTACTGGTCAAGTGTCTGTGTAATGTGGTATTGTGGGGACACTTGTTATTCCCACTCCTATTAAACAGAATTCTGCAGTCTCATTTAGCTGTTCTACTGTAATATCTCTGTGTTTTTCTTTGTAACAAATCGTGGCAATATTGGCCAGGGCTGCAGGGAATAGCTTGTTTCCTGCAGAGGCTCTGAAGCAGGTGAGATCAAAAGATGGCACAGAGAACGCAGGCTATTTCCATGAATACATGAATTCCATTTGGCATCTTTTAGCAGGAAGCATGTTCAAATGGGTGCATCCGTAATCTTTTTTAGGTTTTTGTAATGGATGAATGTCGTTAGCGCGTTAGTGTTGAGCACTTCAATTCATTCATCATTGTTGTCATCGTAAACATGTGCAGTTTAATGGCTACAAGGATTATCGTGACCACAGTTATAGATATTAACCTTGACTTTTTTTTTTAGCAATGTCTCTTCCTCCACCTAATCATAATCAACACACTCAAAGTATGCAGAGCAGGTTATGGAAGTGCAATCACAAATGGGTCTATAATAAAACCCCAAGTAAGACCACAGGAGCTTCCCTCAGCCCCTGTGGTCTTACCTGGGGTTTTATTATAGACCCCTTTGTGATTGCACTTCCATAACCTGCTCTGCATACTTTGTGTATGGGTATTTGTATCTCAAGAGACTCATGTCTAGGTTGTCCAAATTCAGTTGCACCTCTACATGGTACAGTAAAGACCTAAAGAATTTATTATCTTAAACACATTTTGATAAAAATAACACCAGTACAAGCCTATTACAGAAAAGCACCCCAGGTAGCTTCAACAAAGCTACAGACAGAAAACGGACAACATTTCCACAAATGTCGTTTAGAGCATTTATTTGCAGACAAAAAGATGCGGAGCTTTTAGACCTCAAATAATGCAAAGAAAACAAGTTTATATTCATAAAGATTTAAGAGTTCAGATATAAATATTTGGTGGAATAACCCTGGTTTTTAATCATAGTTTTCATGCATCTTGGCATATTCTCCTCCACCAGTCTTACACACTGCTTTTGGATAAATTTATGCAACTCCTGATGCAAAAATTCAAGCAGTTCAGCTTGGTTTGATGACTTGTGGTCATCTATCATCCTCTAGATTATATTCCAGCGGTTTTCAATTTGGTTAAATCAAAGAAACTCATCATTTTTAAGTGGTCTTTCATTTTTTCCAGAGCTGTATCTGCTTGCTGCAAAAAACTGAAACATTTTCCTCGTCAGTAACACCAATCAACACACGGTTTATAACGTATAATGTACTTGTAATGTAAATAACTAGCTAGATGGCTAACTTGCATTGTACCATTAAATAAAGTTAATTTGAGTGATAATAAATGAATATGAGCATATCCAAGCTTTTCACTGGTGTATTGATTAACAACTAACATGATTCAGTAGAATAACAAAGTAATTTCCCATTACAAAATCAAAAAATAAAATAAAATAATAATAATAATAATAATAATAATAATGAACGAGCCAAAAGCCAAATAGATATGGTAAGAAAACACAATCTAAAACACTTCAACAGAGTGTGCTTTTCCTGCATCAATTTTTGGTCTACCCTCAGTGTGGGCCTTTGTATTTACAGTAGTTTATATCACATTTTATATGTGATATTCAGTACAAATGCAAGTTCTTTGTTTGTTCAAATTTTCTAAATGTATTTTGTATTGAGAGATTGATAATGAACAGGTGAATACAGTAGTATTCACTTTGTATCTACTCTTGTAGTTCTTACACACTTGTGTATAGCCTCACATTAAGATAAATGTGACTGCATTGCATAACATCGATTAAAATTCCCAAGGCATATCCGTGCTAACTGAACATGTGTGAGCATCTGGGCAAGGCTCAGGGGGTAAGAAAGGAAGCAGAGTATCAAAGGGACGGGGATAATGAAGAGGCATTGAGATCAAACCAGCGGATAAGGTAGTAAGCCATCAGTGGGAAATCACCTCCTGCCCCAAGACACTGTGGAGCGGCCACCTACTAACAGCACTGGGCCATGGGGTTGCTGCGCTTCCTCTTTATCTCTCCCTCTTTATCTACTGCCCTTACATTTTCCAAGGGCTTGCGGCCTTTAGTATTGTATTTATTCATATTAATAGAGAAACTACAGAAATTAAACCCAAGTCTGTGTTGTTTCTGGGCTGAAAAATACGCTCAGCCCACCCAGACAACATAAAATTGAGATATCACAATTATTTGAATGTCTGTTCTCCTTAATGCACATTCTGAATGTGTTTTTTTCTATTGTAAATCGTGTGTGTGTGTGTAAGTGGGTAAAGTTGTCTCTTTCTCTGTCCACTACTTGTATTGATCAGAGATGGATGGATGCCTTCAATGAACTCTAAAAGAACATCCCTGACTGTTGTTTCATTCACTGATGAGCTAACAGAGAGAGTCAACACAGCTCCACTCCTTTACTCTAAGCAAAAAATAATTTGGTCGAACATCTGCTGATCACTAGAATTATTACCCCCACGAGGCACTTAAATTGATTGATTTCACACCTTTTCTACTTGTGCAACAACAAGCGTCTGTACAGAAAACAAGCTTAATGAAACAAATTCCTTTGAGGAAATGTGTTTTGATAAAGCCCATTACAGCCAACCTGATCTGAGCTCTAAATGTGCTCACTACATTAACCTGAAACTGATATGATAGTGTTGCTATTATGGATGTACAAAGCACTGTGTAAAGAAAGATATGCTATCAACTATACAGTTTAGTCATTGTCATTCATACCATAGTTATGCTTGGTACTGTAGCATTTAACCCAGGGGTGTCCGAACTACGGCCCCTACGGTATTTTAGAAATAGAATGAAAGTTGGCCCGCTGTTAAGCAGGTTTTTATAATGTGAGATTCAAAGTTTGAACGCTAGGTGTCAAAAACGGCGCAAAAGAGTCTAAAAGCATAGAGAGTGCGCATTTCTAGCGCAGATAAATGGAGCAAAAGAATCTAAAAGCGGAGAGGGTGCACATTTCAAGCGCAGAAAAGCGAAGAGAGTGCGCATTTCTAGCACAGAAACACGGGCCAAAGAGTCTAAAAGCGGAGAGAGTGCGCATTTCTAGCACAGAAAAACAGGCCAAAGAGTCTAAAAGCGGAGAGGGTGCGCATTTCTAGCGCAGAAAAACATGCCAAAGAGTCTAAAAGTTGCCGTAATTAGGGAGTTTAATATTTAATTAAACTCCCTAATAATTAATAAAGTATCTATCTATCTATCTATCTATCTATCTATCTATCTATCTATCTATCTATCTATCTATTAAGAGACATCATGAAATTAAACATAAATTTGAAAAATCTTAGTTAATCTTAGACAACACTGTCAAAGATAAAGATAGTAAGTCAAGTAAAATGGTGCGTAAATGAAAGTAATCAGGATAAAAGTATTATTTAAACTGGTATATTTCATTATTTGTTTTATTACAGGGTGTGGCCCGCGACTTCAAATATATTTCTCCTTTTGGCCCCCAACAAAAAAGTTTGGACACCCCTGATTTAACCTGTCCTGTTGTACCTATAGTATAATTGCCAGAACACAGTTATTTGAACTGACCATTCTGACCATTCTGTAACTGACAAATGTTACAGTCACACTGTATGTTTATACTGCTAGCATCCCTTTTTAAAGAATCCTTCACTTGCTAAATGTGAAGTTAAGAAATGTACTAACAATATCCTGTTTATTTGTTTACAATGAGTCTTCAAAACCTTCCACTACCACATTTCCTCCCTTTTACTCCATCATGTCTTTTTGCTGATGCCACCTATCAGAGAGGAGAGACTGACTCTCTACGACTTTTCTGTCTCCTCCTGAATAATCACAAGCTGATGGCATGTCCGGAACTAGAAAATATTCTCACACAAAAGATAACTTGGGGGATGCTGCTCCAATCATGCGTTTAAAGAGTGGGGAAGGTTGTTGAAGGATGATGAGTGTTTTGTTTGGGGCCATGATGCCACTTATCTGACTTCAACAACCTTTCCAGCTCTTTAACTGTGTGTTGAAAGGGCATGAAGAGCTTTCAACACACAGATTAGGAGCTTGAAAGGTTGTTTGGGGATTTTTGCTAGTGTAAAGGGTTCAAAGTGACTAGTGGAACTTTTATTAAAATCATTTTTGTCAAAAAAAAAAGTATTACAAAATGTAATACAAAGTTTAATACAAATTTGCTGGCAAAACATGCACACAGGGAACACTACAGACAGTAAGGTAAATTAATTAACCTAACTGAGCCATTAAGACCCAGAAACAGACAGGCTGTTACATTTCCATTATATCAGTACTGAGAATTCCATATGGTAGCTCTTCATTTGAACAGTATTGTTCCCATAATAACAGCACTCAAATAAAATTGACGGCACCAACTCCAAGCACTCACCATTCAAATCCCTTTTTTTCTCCTCGTTAAAATAAGTGGTACAATTGATAGTACTATATTTTAAAACACTTAAACACAGTTGTTGTGTTGTGCTTGCAGACGAGTGCAGTGCTCTGCTCTGGAGGTTGTGCGCTGCTGGCAGTCAGCTCCCTGCTGGCCATCATCACCATCTTCTTGCCCAGCGGTTCCTGTGAGAGGAGGATTTGCACGCTGGCCGGCTACATGCAGATGGCTGCAGGTCAGTACACATTCACCTACGCTTCTGATTGTTGTATAACATAGAGTTACAAACCTTGCAGGAATGCTTCACTTCTAAATACCAACTTTCGTTATTATAATGAAACCTAGCAGGAGCCAATTAGCATTTTTGCCGGACAGATTCCCAAGTGGTTCTATTGTTGGCAGATGTTCCCTGGACAACTTTTAATGGGTGGTTTGCAACAACTGCATGCATCAGTTTTCTTTACTTTTGTAAATGTGTGCTTCGTAGGATGAACTTCAGCTGGGTTTTAGTATTTGTTGCTTTCTGTGACGCATAGGGATTAGACCTTTAGATACTTCTGTTGTTGTGTAAAGTACCTTATCTTGATTGTACCTCACTTCTTTCTTCATGCAGGCTAGATATTATCTGAGGCACTGTTAGTGTTCAAATAGCTTTTGGTGCTTTGCATCAGTGACACTGTGTTTCCTTGATTACAAGACTTCTATGTAAAAACAGTAATTAGACAATAGTGTGGGTAAACCGGGCCAATAGGTGAACTACTGTATTTTATATGCACTTACATGTATGTACTCCTAGTACTTCCTTTGTGTCATTCTGTGACATTCACTAATACCCATGTATTTTCACAACACAAAACTGAAAGGCACTCATGCTCACAAACACGACGTCTATTTGTAGACGTGACGTGCGGCACCCAACAAAATATAAAGGCAGGACGGGCCATTGTGGATGGTGGTTGCTAGGAAACGAATGATGCTGGCACGTCGTGTTGAGGCGGCGAGGGCACTCTGAGATTTAGTGGCCGCTGTAAAAAGGCAATTACAGACCCTTAAAGCGGGTCACCAGTTCACGGGCAAGAACGGGGCTCATGGAGGCGACAGCCTTCATTCAACAGACCCCATAAACACCCACGAGTGCATCTCTGAGTTTTATGCCTATGAACATAAAGACCAATGCCAACTAGCCCCTCACCATGCTTTAAAAGTACGTACAGTGTTTATGTGGCCCACAGATATAAGGGAAACCGACCGTTCCCAATAAACCCTGACATGCTGTAGTGATATTGCCAGGTCCTCAAAAAGTGCCTACACTCTATATAGGTAGGAATTTCAATTTAAAGGCCCGCCGTTCAGTCTTTTTTTCAGCCCACAGCCATTACAGTGCAACTGTAGATCATGTTAACAGCAGGGAATAGGTGCCGCCTCCTGATATATTTCCCCGCTCTAATTAGAAAGTAATGATATTGCTGTAAAACTATTATAATAAAGGGAGCACTCACAGCTGGCCCAGCTATTTCCACAAGGACGTTGACGGTGGGAGAGCTTTGGAGTTCATTGGTATTCTCTTTGCAGGCCCAGAAGCATCCAGTGTTTCAAGGGTAAGAGAGACGCTTGAAATCAATCTTAGCTCTGGTACAAGCCATACACAAACTCTTTCTGAGTCTGGCACCAAGCAGAAAGCCTGTCGTCGAGAGAAAACCATCCGAACAAGCGCATTACGCTTTCCAACGATAAGAAGCTTTCAAAGACTCATTGCAAAATGTTTGCTGTATAATGCTTTTTTTTTTGCTCTCAGAGTTCTTCTCCTTTTTTTTTAACAACACTGAAGTCTGGAAATTAATTAGCCTCTGAAGATCCAGTCTCTGTGTCTCCTGCTGTTTTGACACTCTAAGCCAAACGAGATATTGTAGATCCTAAATAATTCAGTCTGCTTCTTTTTTTTTTTGCTTACCCAAAAACTGATTTCACTTCACTTTTTTTGCATAAACCTCAGCAGATTTAGATCAGCATCCTTTTATAAATTAATGACTGCTTGAAGGTATCTGCTAGATAAGTTTTTTAATTAATGATTTGGCAAAAAAAATACACTTTCTGCTTTTCCTCTATGTAAGTTTGATTGCATAAAATATCTATGGTGTCCCATCTTTGCTACTTTAATTGCACTGATGCCACAAGGCCAAGGTAGCTCCCAAGTGAGAGAAATGTATATGCCTGTTAATTATGATATACTTACCTTAAACTGCTTCAAGTTGTACAGTAATCACAATCAGACTTGTGTATGGAGTTTGTAAAATGATAAAATACAATGTTATTTCTAAACAAATTTTATAGATTTTAAAGATAACAAAACTAAAGCTGAAAAAATATCTGATACTAAACCATCAGCTTTAGGTAAGTTATCCTTTACATTTGTGAAAATATGCCAGATATATAATGATTCCTTTAAATACTTATATAGCAGTTTTAGTAGACTGTAACCTGCATGTACTCCCAGTGGACACTTTTATAGATGCACTTGCCTTGGCTTGTTGCCAGTTCTCCACTCTGGCTGAATCCATAGGGAGTCTCCCTGTGTCTAAACCTGATATCCAGCCCAATTGTCCATATCATTGTCTGAATCAATGTCTTTTCAGATCAGGCTGAAATAATGTGTGTGTGTGTGTGTGTGTGTGTGTGTGTGTGTGTGTGTGTGTGAATGTTTCATAGATTAGACTAAGGGTGTACACAACACCACAGCCCTTTTTCACTTACAAAGTTGGGTGCAATACTCTTGTATTTGCTCTTGATACTTTATAGAAGTATCGTCGCACTTCTGTTCAGATCGGATGTCATTCAAATAAATTGTAGCCAAAATACAGCCAGTCATTAGTATGGAGGGCACAGGAGTAAGTGCTTGTTTGTGCCGCCATGATTGCAGTGCAGATCATTGGAAGTGGCAGAGCTGAAGGATAATGGCTGTGTGAGAACAATAGGGGCATTATGCTTTGGAAATGATACCACATCTTAGCAAATCTAATGTCACAATGGCGAGGTTTTAGAGTTATTCAAAACAAACTAGCAAGCTCCCCTGAAAGCGTGTGATTTACCTGTCTGGATGTGGGTGTGTGTTTCCAGCACAAATATCAGACAAAACAGGGTAAAGCTACATTGTCAGAGACTGTTCCTGATTTTGTAAAGTGCCTTTTACTAAAACGACATGACTTTTTGATGTATATACAATTGCGTTTGGAATTTATATACACTTACTTTGGATTTTATGTCATATTTGGACTTTAAATAATTTTTTTAAATGTTCTTTTTCATAAGGCAGAATTAGTGTACCAGTGATAGACAATAGTTAACCAAATCTAACCTAATCCAGTTAATTAAGTTACTGTTTTAGTGCGATTTTTAAAAAGTTGTATGTGTCTGCTACTGGCAAAAAAAGAGCAGTAAAGAGCCATTCTTTACTGAAAAATAAGGTTCGTTTGGCACCTTGCTCAATATAACAAGCTTGCTATTTAAAAAAAAAAATCTAAATCAAACTTTTATTTTATTTCGTTTTATTGTTCTTGCATGGTTTTGATGTCCTTGATAATAAATAAATGTCAATTAAACATTAGTTTGCATAGTTGATAGCGCTATTTGCTTACTATTTGGCTCATCTACAAGAAAACAAGAAAAAAAAACTTTTTCAGTAGCACAGTTGTTGAAAATTTAATTTGTATTAGTATATTCAAGTTACTGAAACATATATGCCTGTAAATTATCTTACGCTGCTTCAAGTTGTAACGTAATCACAAAATTGTATGTAATAAATTGTGTATGGGATTTCGGACAATGTATGACACAATGTTTTCCTCCAAACAAGTAGTGAATTTTCATACTAAACCATGTATTTACTATGTAGAAACAAATAATTTATAATAGAGAATTGCTCATATTTGCTCAAAATTTAAAATATTGCTCAGCCCTACAGTGTACTACATACATCTATAATAAACATGCGAAATTGGTACGCAACCCCATTTTGTTCTTAATTTAAACGCATGGTCAACAATATATGTTAAGGCAAAGCATGGACAAAACATGATTAAAACAAATGCTAAGCACAATATATAACAATGTGGTGGGACATTGTGTTGAATGCCCACCACAATGTTTTAGAACAGTGTCTTTGTGCTTGAATTACACTTTTACCTCTTATACCTCAAAGTAACTTGACAGTGCTGATATTAAAGCTTCCAGTTCATTGCAGGCCTCTGCTTTGTTGTTGTTCCTGACCAACCGTCCAAACCAATGTTCTCCCAGCTAAGGGTAAGAGTTTGGATCTTCTTTTATACTTTGGCAAAGTTGCATCATCTTCAAATAAGTATGTATAGTTGTTTAAACTTTTTTAATGATCTGCTCTTGTTTTTGGAAATGGCTCCAAGAGATGCATTTTTATGTGGGCACAGAGAAATACTTGGTGTAAGTTGAAGGTAAGGGGCATTGGCCCTGGCAATACATTTTGAAACTAACAGCATAACTAAATTAATCATCTGAGTAGGTACATGTATATTTCTTGATGTGGGGAATTCGGAGGCTAGACTAAAACCTTGTACTCTTGGTGTTATGTTTCTCAGACCATTTCCTAACACTCTGCACAATGTGGTGCATTATCTTGCATCAGAAAATACCACTGCATTGAAGGAGTGTATCTGGTCTCAGTACTGTTTTGGTAGGCACCAGATGTCCAGAGTATCAAACCTAACCACCAGCTTAGTTTCTTTAGACATTGCCATGTTTTCTTTAAGCAATTCACACACTGTGATCTCTCCTCAGACCACTGTTAGCAAACTAGCAAACCTTGCCATCTTACAGATCACCTGGAATAATGTAGAGTTATCTATAAGAATTATATGCTTTTATTTGTCCGCATATTGCATACATTGTACATAAATCTTATTATACACCAAGCATCTTTAGCAAAACATATATACCAAAAACATTGTATGCAACAACTAATTGGCAGTTCATTGATAAATGTATAAGAAGGCACAAATAAGTGCTAAAGGATATAATCAATAAGAACATTGTTTATGAATATATAAAGTTTACAAGTTCACAAACTAGCAGTAGAATGTCTAGATTTGTTCTTCTTTCTCTGTGAGCTGTTTTTTTCATCCTAATTCTAAATATTCATATTTAAAAAAAGAAAAAGAAAAGAGTAAGCTATGCCTGTGCACACAGTGTGTGTCTTATTGAATGTGTTAGTTCATTTGTATGCATATATAGGTTGAGTGAAAGTATGATTATGTTTCTATTAGATGAATCTGTTTTTGTATATCAGGTTTATGTTGCTGTGTTTTATGTGTCTGTGGAGTCCAGTTTTCATGCATATACCAGTAGTACACGTTTGCCTTTAAAAGACATATTCTCTATGATGCTGGAAGTGTAGTGAGTGCATTCACTCTCCAGAGGAAGGGAGGGAGGGAGAGTGGGAGAGAGAGAGGGAGGGGTAGAGCGAAGGAGAGAAGGAGAAAGGTGCATGGGTTCATGTTTCTTCTATATATCCAATGAATCTTTTAGCGTGAGTTGGGAAGAATCATATTTTATAAGCCAGATACGCACACTCACACTCTCAGTCTGTCTCTCTCTCTCTGTCTCTGTATCTTTTTAGGACTCTCTTTCTCTCTTTCTCTCTCTGTCTCTCTCTCTCTCTCTCTCTGTGAGACTGTTTCTTTCTCTTTACATGTATATTTTATTTGAATGTTTTTTCTCTCTGGATTTGTGCCAGTGATGCCATGTGCTGCCACAGAGTATGAGTAGAATAGAATTGTCGGACAGGGATAAGAACTGACACACACACACACACACACTGAAAAAGCTGACTGACATAAACTAATTGAAGTTATCACTGTTTGAATGGATCAAAAATAAGCCACCAGCAGAACGTGTTGACACCTGAAATTCTGAAACATTTAAAATGATTGTAGATTTACAGCCTGTTCCAGACAAATTGGTTAAAGAAGCTCTGGGACATGAATGTGATAATCTAGGAGAATAACTATTACGTCTGTACTTGTGGTCTGTGCTGGAATCTTTCCTCTGAATGCACATTATCAAGCATCTTTACTGATGTTGAGGGTTTTTTCTGTTGAATCTTAGTTTGTTTCAGAAGTTCTTGGAGATTCATGTTCTTGGAAAGTTTTTTCTTTTAAAGTTTTGGTTCCTTTCAGTGGTTCTTTCTCATTCTACTTTCACTAGAGGAGATTTTTTCCTTTCAAGTTATTTTTTTCCTTTCAGTGGTTCTACCCCTTTCTCTTTTGAGTCTAGATTTCTTTCAGTGTTTCTTGGTCAGACTTACCTTTTAAGTCTTGGTTCCTCTTAATGTTTTTTCCTCATGTTATTATAGGGTTTTCTCTCTTGGGTTCATTGTTACTCTCAGTGATATTTCCTCTTGGTTATGGAGAGTATTTACTTATGAGTCTTGGTTCCTCTCTGTGGATCCTCATCATGCCTCACCCTTCTGTGTTTTGGTTTCTATCACTGGTTCTTTGTCATGTCCTAGTGAAGTTCTCCTTTGGGTCGTATTTTCTCTCAGTAATTCTCATGTTATTACAGTTTTCTCCTTTAAACCTTGATTACTTTCAGTAGTTCCTCCTCATGCTGTTGAGGAGTTTTCCTTTCTTGAGTTTTGATTTCTCTCAATGGTTCTTCCATTTGCTGTAGAAGAGTTTTCCTTTCTACGTCTTGGTTCTTGGTCCTTTTTAGTAGTTTTTCCTAATGACTGTTGGGAGGCTTTATTTTTTATTCTTGGCTCTTTTGTGGTTTTCCTCCTCATGGTGTTACAGTGTTCTCCTTTAAAAAAAATAGTAGTAGTAGTTTCAGTAGTTTGGCCTTGTGCATTTGAAGGGTTTTCTTTTTTAATACTGGTTCTTTTCAGTAATTCCTTCATATCCTTTTTGCTTGTGTGTTTCACTTTATACTTTTCAAATGTGTTCAGATTTAACAATTTGTTCCTCTGCATGGGTCCTCTCCCTTATCAGTTTCTCTCTGGTTCTTTATTGTGCTTACAGATCACCTCAATTTCCTATTATTTTGAAAACTTAATAAACATATTTGTGTAGCTTTTCCATAAGACCTCACCCTTGCAGAGGTTGACAGAACAGGATACTTGTGTTTATGCAGGTACAAATATATGTATTTTGCAACTTTTCCAGTGTGGTGCTTTGATGAAACATAATGAAAATAGAGAATAAAATATACACAATACTTTCTCTTGTTTACATAGAAATCCACATAGAACAGCATGCTAATTGCAAGGTCACAATTAAAGAAATGGTGAAGAGAGAATGAGTGTTAGGTACTTGTAGTAATGCTGAAGGGGAATTATTAGAACTCTGATTTAGACTGAGATTCAATGGACAGGCTTGCATGCACCTATACAAGGCCAAAAGGACACTTTAGTATTATTGCTCAGAAATTAATTACCCTTGATTAAATTTTCAATGAGCAGGAAATCTTTTACCAAGCTTGATCACTTCTTTTACAAATGAATGGTGCCGTATAAAAAGAACAGTCTTTGCTTTTTATAATTCCAGAGCATGAAATGAAAATTGTTCCCCCTCTCGTGAACCCTTTGCAATCATATTTAATTTAGCCTGTTTTAATTATTTCCTCTTTGCATACTTCAGGTGTTTTGCAGTCTTGCACTTTGGCAGTCGTGTGACAGACCAGGCGCAGCGCGTTAGCTTATTAGAAGCGACTTTAAGCTTTTCTACCCTAATGATTTCCAATTTGGCCTGCATGTAAGAATCCCTAAGAACTAATTAATGCATGTACTGTACAATTCTCTTACATCTCTTACAGCTTGTAGCGCTTTATCCCTTTCTCCCGCTACATCTCTGCGCTGCTTTAATTCATCTCTCTGAGAAAGTTGGTGATTTTAGTGATTTTTTTCCCCTTCCCTCAGTTTCTTCTTTGCGCTTTCTTCTTTCATTCTTTTTTCCTCTACCCCAAATCCCTTTTTCCCTTCCTTGGATCTGCTTCATCTTTATAGATGTGAAACACATCATGCATCATGACTTTTACACACTCACTCACCCCTTTCACACTGTCTCACTCACCCACTCATGTTGAGCAGGTTGAGGAGATTCAGGGGGAGATATTAGCATTCAGTGCAGAAATGAAGGAAACTGGCATGATACTCACAGGTGTATGAAGTAATAAGCCGAACCCATACCAAACATACCCCACGTGAGGCAGTAACCACAGAATGTATTCCATTCTACTGCTGTTGCTATATACCAGTAAGTTACAAATACTGAAAACATTCTTTGATCAGTTTAATGCCATTCTGAACTGAAGTTGTTCCCAGAACCTTTCTCAGTACCCAACTGCTTTTTCCTTCCATTCATCTATTTAGAATTAGCACTCTCCTTTATAACACTTTGTGGTTTGCTGATTGAGGAAGATGTGTTCTAGTCAGAACCGATAATGGCACATACTAATGTCAAGAATGGTTTCTAGTAAACATTGTTGAAATGACGGAAAGATTTAAATGGCAGTGTTTCCTCTAGGAGACCACACCCACACACCTTTCAGTTGAATGTGAAAGGTTAACAAAAAGAGGAGGTAACACATAATAGATTAAATACAGTGTGTAGAGATCATTTAAGACTTGGTTGGGTGCCATCACATGTCTCCACTTTATTTTATGACAATTCTCAAGCAGTGGCAGCAATAATATATTATTAGTATATTATATAGTAATTATATACAGGGGTTGGACAATGAAACTGAAACTTCTGCCGTGATTTGTGCAGCCTTGGTTTTATGTTTTTTTTTAAACAATCCGGTTAGAACCCGAACATCCCTTTTAGACAGCTTCCTCTTTCGTCCACAGTTAATCCTGTTGGATGTGGATCGTCCTTCTTGATGGTATGCTGACATTACCCTGGATACCGTGGCTCTTGATACATCACAAAGACTTGCTGTCTTGGTCACAGATGCAACAGCAAGACGTGCACCAACAATTTGTTCTCTTTTGAACTCTTTTGGTATGTCACCCATAATGTTGTGTGCATTGCAATATTTTGAGCAAAACTGTGATCTTACCCTGCTAATTGAACCTTTACACTCTGCTCTTACTTGTGCAATGTGCAATTAATGAAGATTGGCCATGAAACCTCCCACACCAAAATGACAGGTGTATCAGTTTCATTGTCCAACCCCTGTATGTATACTTATTATTATGTACACTTATTATATGTATACTTATTATTTTTATATGGGAAATACTGGATAATTTTAAGCCCAGAATAAATGCATTATCTTAATTTATGTATCTATTTATTTTAGAATTTTAACCTTATTAACTTATTAACAAAACTTATAGTATTGTTTTAATATTTTTGACTACATCACTCTGCCCTACCTCCTCCCTTTATGAGTCTCTAGCTCATGAGTTGCTTTGTCTCTTGTAAATACAGTGTCGTGCTGAATAGGCAACGGTGTGCAGACTCAGCTGTCCCGCGGGCCGTATGTACACTGATGCCCCGCCATCAGCACATGCACATGAAAGCACAGCGCATTTCATCATCATCATCACCAGCGCCTCAGGGCTGCCGACAGAACTGTAGGGAGTTCTGACAACACCTCACTCTTAAACCCCTCATAGCTCCTGGAAATCCTCTTTCCATTGTTTTTATCAGCTTGCTGTAGTTGTCTTAGATTTTTATCGGCTTAAAGCACAGTGAAAAATATTTGCCCCCTTTTTCTCAAACTTACGTTTTTCAGATTATCAAACAAACTTTGATATCAGACAAAGATAACCTGAGTTAATACAAAATGCATTTTTAAATGAAAATAAATGCCCCCCTATGATTTAACTGTAATTAACCACATTTTTTGGGAAGCTGATTAACAACCTGTTCAACAACATAATGCAGGTTATTTTAATAACAGATGAGAAAACGATGTCACTTCTAAGTCTGTTTTCACTTTATATCTGGCAAAAATAACCCACATAATTTTAGAAAAAGAACACTATACAGAAAGTCAAACATGGTGGTGGTATTGTGATGGTCTGGGGCTGCTTTGCTGCTTCAGGGCTTGAACAATTTGCAGTGATATATGGAACCAGCTATTCTGCCAGAAAACCCTGAAGGAGATTGTCCGTCCAACAGTTTGTAACCTTAAGCTCAGGCGTAACTTGGGTTTTGCTGCAGGACAATAGGGCCCTTAATAAATTGAATTAACATTCACAACTCCTTATATACATGAATTTGACTTGATTTTTTTTTTCTAGAATTCTACTTGAAAAGGCACATACTGTTGCTGACATATAAAAAACATTTATAGCCTATAACTGTATAGGTGTTGGAAAATCTTTCTAACTTTACGGTAAATTGTAATAGCTATATTTATTTTAAGACAGTTTGAATCATTTATACTGGACTGCTTATCATTCAACAGTAAAGGGCAGCTTGTGTTTTTAATTAGTCTTGTTGCAAGGTTTTAACAGGGCAGTGATCATGCATTTATTCAGACATAGCCAATATAACCCCTGATCCATAACATATTTGATTATTTGGTGTAACATTATTGTTTAAGGGTTTCATCACGTTTTGGATGAAGTGTGATATTTAAGATTTAAATAATTTTCTCCCTATGGTCTCAATTACGTTAGATGAAAAATAACATTAAAAGGAAACTAGAATACATTTTAAAAGTATTATTATTTTACACATAGATCATTAGGGTCTTTGGGACCCTGAACAATGAGGAGGTAGAGTCTGAAACAAAACTTCAGAGCTAATCATCAGCCCTGCACTCAGATCATCCCACCTCGGGCAGCGCAAGCTGTCAATCACCCGCCGACTCACCGCTTTCAACCATGTCAGAGATGAGAGAGGAGGCACCAGAGACGGGGAGGACTCCTGCGATTGGCTGAGATGCGGCATGATTTGCATAACTCTGACAAAGATACCAATAAAGAGTGGGATAATATTCATGGTGAGGGAATTGAGGTATTATCAATTTGGGAGTGATGTAAAACCTCACACACACACACACACACACACACATTTACATTTTCTTTTTCCTCCCTTACTGTCTCTCTTCTTCTTCTTTCGCTCCTCCGAACTGGAGAATAACAAATTGTCAGACTCTTGCAGGTTTATTTCATCATACACATGCACACACACACACATATACGCAAGCACACATATACACACACACATACACACAGACTCACACTTGCATACAGGAACCGAGAACTGTGCCTCCAGACATATAGATTGGGTACACACACACACACACATACACATTTACACCCACACAAACACACATGTGAAACTAATAACACACTTCTAGCAGAAGACAGGACTACTTAGAGTCATCATTCCCAATCCCAAGTGACTACAGCTTCCTCATTTTCCCTTTCTTGCAAATAAAGCAAATTGTATTATTATGCTGTATATATTTCAGTGTTCACAGAGTTCTGTGGTTGAACAATGAGCTATGGTGGACTTTTAGTCAGAAACCAAGGTTCATAGGAGCAAGCTTAATCCTCATTTTTGTCTCTCTCCTACTTTCCTTCCCTCTCTTTCTCTCTCTCCTCCTTCCTTTGTTAACTTTCTATAAGTAAAATTGGAGGGAAAACACCTATTGACAGTTGTCCCCAGGAAAGATTACACAGATACACAGATATATTGGCAATACAACCCCTAATTTTAATAGAATTAAATATTTCTAATTCAGTTTTTCAATATGCACTGACATTGTTACTGTGTCAGAAAAGGACATTTTGAATGAATAATGTTGTCAGTGTTGTTTATTGCTGTTAATTGCTGTTATTATTGTTCACATCAGTTGCATTTTATTGTCTGTCCTTTAAAAAATACTTCATGAACCATGCTATGGTTACTAAATGGCCAAACTTAGCCACAGTGAGCATCTAAAAAGCAGATGATAGGGACAAAAAGTGTAGCTGATTATTGATTTTTGCATTCAGAGCATTATGTAGCATCATTTAGAGGCTTCAGAAATGTATGATTATAGATGTTATCCTTTGAACTTTAAGTGTTTCCATTGTATGTATCATTTCACACGCTCTGTTTTCTATTTAGTGTCTCAAAGAGACACTGCAGGCGTTTTACACCCTGCTGTGGTGCGTGTATGCTTGTATTTGTGTGCGAGACAAAGGGGTATATATCTTTATTATTGATGATGTGGCTTCAGATTCAATGGGGTCTGGCTGTTTGATGTGTGTTTTGTTTGATCCAGGCTGCTGTATTGATGGTGGTCAGCTTGAGCTGTAGTAGAGAAAGTACCGTGTTAATTAGCTCTCCTGTCAATTAAAACTTTCCCTTATATCTACTCCAGTGTCTCTGCTTATCTGTCGGCTACACCCAGAAGGCCACCCTCAAAGGCCTTGTTTTATTAAGTTAAAGTTCAGAATGTTTAATGAACTAGAATAGATGTCTGTGTAAGATGACTTCACTTTTATTCCAATGTGCAGCTTATTCTGTGTAGACCAAGTGGCTGGAAATATATGAGCATTAAAGACACATATTTTTTTTGTATTCATTTGTAATACCTTTGTTGTCCAGAGGAGTGTTTATCATATTTGTAATATAGAGAAGGATTTGAAGCAAAATGCAGTTGGTTAGCATCTCCAGAAATGATAAAAGTGAACTTGCTCAACCACAAGTAGAAAGATCTAGAAAGGCTGTAGAACAGGGTCTCAAACTCGCGGCCTGTGGGCCAATTTTAGTGTTAGTGCGACCCGTACAAAAGTTGCACTTGCACTCTCCATCACAGTATATGTACACTGGCACTTAAGTCTTGATACATACTTTTCATTTCAATGGAGAGAGCTGCTGCATGCAACAATGCATGCTGGGTTGTGTTGTGATGAACACAGCCTCGCCATTTATTGAAAAAATTTAAGCAGAGCTCAACCTTTTTCATGAATCTGGCCACGCTGTGTCCAGCCAATCAGGGAAGAGCAGGCTGCGACATTACCAACATACCAGCTACAACGCACGCCTTTTAACCAAAAAAGAGAAGCTGAAAATGGCGGAATATAGATTTATTGAACTATAGCTTACATTGAGGTTGATTAAAAATCGTAAACTTAATTGACTACATCTGTTGCTTTATTTGAATTAAAAAACGTCAAGGACACGCCCACATGGCGAGCCAAAAGTTCCGGCATGGCAGAATGGGTTGAAGAAATGTTCTGTGGACACATACAGTAGAAAAGTGCTAGTGGACACATACATTAAGTCATTGTCCTGATGCTGCCCAGCCTCACCCAAACTCTACCTCAAGCGGCCCCCGGTAAGATGAATTTAAGACCCCTGCTGTAGAATGTCTGTATGTTCTGCAAGACTAAGAGCAGTATTTCTGCACAGAACATCTGTTATATCATATTTCATTCAAACCTACATAAGTTGTCAGACATCTCATTTTAAAACTAATAGCATCAAAGCGATAGTCTGTATGTTTTGGGAATTTGCATTCCATTTACCCTAAAAGTTGAATGTCGGAGCTGAGTTTATTCCACTTAGATAATTTTAGACAAAAATTCATAGCATTTCCAAAAAACTTTGAAAGTTATCATAACTGGTACAACATTGGACAGAATTCAGCCCAAATACAGTATGTCCCAATTTGTATATAGTCATTGTTTGCATTGTCCCTGGTTACCACTGTTAGCAATACCAGTTGATAACCCTTTATACAGTATTTTGTACATTTAAAATCCATGGAAACATGTCCACAGTTAGAAGTTTGACAGTACTTTATGTACAATTTATTAAATTAGACAGAGATAGATAAAAGTGCTAGATTTATCTGTATAACTCTACTTCTTTTTCCATTGTTGATGTGCGGAACAGCTATTTTGTATTTTGATCTTGGGGTTGATGAGGCTTTCTTGACTTTTTTGGAGTATGAAATCTGACTTCTGGAGGCGTTTTAGTTAAAATGTCCTACTTGAAACTGGGGCATTTGAGGTCAAATGGAAGACAAACACAATTCACACAGTGCAGGCTAATGATGTTCCTCCACAACAAGCTTGTCGAACCATGTTTTTTATGGCTCTTTAGTCAGACTGTAACAGAAAAGAACCTTCTTTAAACTGTAGCCCCAAAGTGGCACTCTAAATTCTGTACATAAGTAGCATTCTGCTAGAGTCCACCAAACCCAGTTATGTTGATCAGACTGCCAGACAGTAAGGTGTGATTCATTTTTTTCGGAGAAAAATATTTCCAATACTCCAGAGTCCAGTGGTAGTGTGCTTTACACCACTCCAACTGACACTGCAGTTTCAGTTTGGAACTGGGTATGGAGCTATGCAACAGAGTACAGATGACACACTTCAGCACTTGGCAGCCTAGCTGTGTGAGTTTTTGTGGTTTACTACATAGTGGCTGAGCTGTTGTTGCTTCTAGATGTTTTTATATAAAAATAGCACTTAGAGTTGATCCTTCATTCAGGCATAGGAGATATTTCAGGAACTCTTTAGCGTGACCAAATCTACTGCTTTTGTTTTTGTTTTTACAATTTTTAGAAGTGGGTGTAGCTCAAACTCTGAAATTTGAAATCAGTTTTGGAGAATACTTATGGCCATATAGTGCAAAATATGACTTTTAAAAGACCTCAAAACAGCTCATTTGAAAATAATAAATAATAAGCCTTAATAACAGGATTAAAAACCAAATTAACAACATAAATACAGTATGTTTTAAAATGTTACCAGTTTTATAAGCAAGTTATACATATATATATATTTTTTTTAAATCAGAGAGTACTTGATATGACCATTTTTCTGCCAGCCACTTCCAAACTGCTACTACACAAGAAGCTAACATGCTAACATGTAGCTGAAGGAGCTACTCAAGCAACTTGTTTATCTGTCCTCAACCACAACATTCAGAAAAAATCCCAAAAGCGTATTATTATTATTTTTTTATACTCTGCTTGGTCAGTATGACTCCAATTCCTTTCCCAAGAGAGAAAAGGCTGAACTTTTTTTATTGTCAGCTCAGTAGCCCATGCACTTAGCCAGTAGCCAAAAAGCTGGCAGTGGTTTGGTGGAGTAGGAGTGGAGTCGAGTCATCTTGGCTCTATAAATAACAGAGTGTGAGTAGGCAGTCTGTACAATGCTTTTCTCCACCTCGCAGCCTCTCCATCTTTCTGCTGCTTGAGGAATCAGCAGATATGTCGAATGAGACTCAGCTTGTCTCTTATTCTTCTTGTTTTGTTTATTAACTTTCTTGTTTATGGCTCAGGTGCAGTGGGAAAGGACATGGTGTTGATTTGCCTGTATTATGAGAATTAGAATGATTAACAGTTCTCACTTTTCTTTGGTTGTTTCTCTCACTTTCACTTTGGGCAGAGAAAATATGAATCAGCCAAAACATTATCACCAAGGGCTCTGTCAGACTCGATGCTCTGTGCTATCTTATACCCCGTCAACAGACTATTTTCATGCCTTGCACCTGCTCTGTTAAAATAGTGTCAAAGTTTAGGAATGAATCTACACTTCTACATTTCTGTGTGTTGCTGTTTTCTATAGGTGTGCCATGCAGAGCGTAAAAGCAGACTTTTAACTATAGTAAACAGAACAAAGAATAAAATAACATTACTGTTCCTTTAAATGAGCTGCTGGCACACCTTGGCTCATTCAAGCCGCACAAGGCATGCTTTTTGCACCCTCAAGATACCAAAGACACACCGACATGCCCTAAATCCAGCTGCGTGATATACAGTAGACCGGTTCGTTATAGATCACTAAAATAGGGCCCCAATAATGCCTAATAATAAGTAAGACCCCTTGTGCCTGGACAACAAATCTAAGCGTTTGAGGCATGGATTCCTCAAGAGCTCTGAAAGTGTTATTTGGTATCTAATCCAAGATGTTAGCACGTTAAGTCCTGTAAATTAAGTCCAGAGTTGTGGCCTCCATAGATTGCATCAGTGGTACGAGGTGCCCATGACCATGTTACTGGTTCACTAGATCTCGTTCTTAGACCACCTTTGGTAGGTACTGTCATTTACAAAGAAGAAAACTACACAAGACCTGCCTGATGTTTCATACATGTTTTGACCCAGATATCTAGCCATCACTATTTTGCCATTCGGCACATTGTTCCTGCTTTTAACACATCAACAACTTCAAGAACTGATTTTTCAGTTGCTACTAATACATCCCTTGACAGATGCCACTGTTGTTTATCTGTTTGTGGTGTTTTCTGTTATGTTTTTTTTTTTTGTGTATATCATAGTATTTCGTCAGTTTTATGTATTTATGTATTTATGTATTTTATGTTTACAGTTTGGTGTATTTCTGCACATAAATTGTACTCGTTCTTTGTACTGTATAACTTATTAAATGGCCTCTCTTTTGAAGAATTTATGATTTGACTCAATAAACATAAACTATTTAATAAGATAAATAGAGAAATTACAAGATAACACATGACAAAGTGACATATTCAGTGCTATAGGAAACACAAATACTATTGAGTGCTTCTCCTTTTCAGAAAACCAGCTAATTTTACTTAAATTAGCACAACCCTAGATATCCCCTAGGGAGTGAGCACTGGCATTGCCCCAAATAGATCACTACTCCACTACACAGAACTATTTATGTCACCAGTAAGTGGGTATGATTCATGCTGACAGGCGCTCTAATGGCAGACCTAATGCTAAACATCATTGACAGCTAAACCTCACTCATGCTCCATCCCAGCTGGTGGTAAAACAGAGTAGAGGTCCAATTAGGGAGCCGGACCCTTTTGACTGACAGGTCTGTTGATAAGGCAGGGTTTGCTACTATTTTTAGGGCAGAATTGATTTAAATATGATACATTATATGCCCAATGTGTTTTTGGTGGCCACTATTGTGTACAGAGGTGTAAAGGTACATTATAGTCATAGTTAGGTTCTTGTCGTGATTTGGACCTCCAAGTATTGGTGTGCCATATCGTATCATATCAAACATTTTGAATATCGTGAATGATATTATACCCTGAAATATCGTGCCATATTACCCAACCCTGATTATCACATAAGGGTACTACTTTTTTGCTGTTTTTAGCAAAAGATTATATATCTAAAAAAAATAGATATCTACTAGAGACAGATTATATCTGTCCAGTATCATTTATTTTACTTTAATCCTGGATATATAGAGATATATGGAGTGCATTATTAGTATCTTGACATTCTGGATCATTGACTTCTGTTACAAATCTGATACAATTCTTGTATTTTTTAATATATCAGTTAGGGGTGTGCAATACCATATCATATGCAATAATAAAATAAAAAAAATATTTTGTTGTTTTTAGTTTAGTGTTTTGTCATATCGCCAAGAGTATTGTTATCGCGAAAATACCATAAAAAATCATGATATTATTTTATCATGATATCGCGCACCCATACCTCCAAGCTAGTTAATACAGCCTGTACTGTGTTATGAAGCAGTGAAGTGTAAACATTATTATAGTAGCTAGTATTTCCACAAATATATATATACACACAAATTCTGAAACATTCATTCAATATACCATGATTTTACAGATTTATATAAGATGTGACAGTAAAATACTAGTGATTTTTTTATTTATTTTCAGTCAGTTCAAATCTGGAGGTGAGGACAGTCAGAGATAAAGAATAAAGAGAAAGAATGAGGATTACAATTATGATCTTTTAGTGCCGAGGGAACCGAGGTGGCTCACTAAACTCAATTTTATAGAGTGCATGCTAGAGGAGTGGCAGCCAAGATATAATGTGAAGGCTGTCCTTCTTATTTGCTGCTGAGTTTTGTAGGAGACTGACTGAATAAGATAAAGGATCAAAAGGTTAGGACAGAAGGAATGTCATGTACATTTAATCTGTCAGATGATGTTAAGTTAGGGAGGATTCTAAGCACACCTGCAAAAGCCTTTTATTTTTTTCTACGCAGCCTCTTGTTATAACTTATTTTGCTGTAGTTTTCCTACAGCTACTCTGCTGTTTGTAGATTGCCTGGTGTTGTAGCATATAGTGAGTCAGATTAGTTTAGACAGGGTGGAAAATTGTCCCACATTAGTATTCTGGTGCCTTTTTCGATGCTTGACCAAATTTACAATGAATAGACTAGAGATAAATAGATACATGCATTTTCTTTGTAGTGATTTAGTTCTATGTAATGAGCTCCTTTAGTTTATCAGTCTCTACCTGTGTTAGTTTAATGTGTTTTTTGCCAATGCAGTAACTGACAGAAGGTCAGTGAAAACTGCTCTTCATTTTTATTCCATAATGTATTCAATCCCATAATCATGATGAGCATAGACCTTGAGCACCGAATTGCTGGTCTGCTGGATTATTAATGTATAGGCTAGACAGAGAAAAAGAAACTCATTCAGAGGACTGTAGAGGTACAAAGTAATCCTACAGACAGTAATTTGCCGTTCTGAAAGATGTCTGGAAAGTGATGGTCATTACTGGGATTATAAGAGTCCTTGTGTGTATATATAGATGTACTGATGACAACCTCTACAGCTGCTAATTGTTTTTTTTTTTTTGACGATGTTGACGTTCACAAATGCTTTTAAGAGCTGGCCTTCAGTGCATTAGACAGAACAGCAGGTGATTTGTATACAGGTGAGACATGACATTATTAGACCAAGCAACAAGGTGTAAGCAATCACACACCTACCTGCACACACACACACACACACACACACACACACCGCCTGAGGAAAAAAAGACAACCCTAGACTATTCATCCGTGACCCACATGTCCCCTTCACATCACAACACTAGGCAGGAGTGTTAGCCCTGTGTGAATGGCCTGGTCTTCAATGTAGAACAGACACCCAAGGTGCCAGAGCAGCTCATCCAGCCTTCTATGTACTTTAGCACTTGTTTGGCTTTTCAGATAAATTAATTGTTCACTTTCAACAACATTCATTGTGTAAAATGCTCAGATCAATGTTCTCCTAATCCAGCCTTTTTGTTAAGGTTAAAGGAGATGAGACCACTCTTTGCATCTGCTTTTAAGTTCGTCTTTTATTAAAGGAAACATTTTGCTCGTAATTGAGGTCTGTAACCTGTTTTAAAGTCAGTTAAACAGTTGAACAGTTTTATTTGCAACAAGCCAAAAGGTTTTTGGCTTGGTTGTATCCATTTTTTTTGTTCTTGTGAATCTTATTTACCATAGTGTTTGTTCTTTACAAAGTTTGGTACACTATATAATTTTAAAGAATGTATATGATTATATGTAGCATATGGACTACAATATTTACAGACAAAGAATTCAATAAAAAATAAATATGCAAACCTGACTGGGAACTACCCAAGTAAAAGAGAACAGAACAAAGTGAACAAAGTAACATAATCAAAAGTGGCAGAACACAAGGAGAACAGAGCAGCACAACACTTCCACAAACACAGCCTTAACAATCAAAAGGCAGCTTGTGTGTGTGTGTGTGTGTGTGTGTGTATGCACATGCAGTCCTCCAGTGCCTCCTGTGTGGTCACCTAAAATCCACCCCAAAGCAGTTTCATTCATACTTCATATTTCCTTCATATTTCATTCATATTAGAGATGACATGTTGGTGAGAAGAAAGAAAATATATGCACGTTATCTATCAAGCATTTGCTGGTGTTGATCAAGTGTGTTTTATCAAGTCCAAAATCAGTGCAGTCTTTTCCCAGAAAATCTTACAGCACTTCATGCTTCCCTCTGCTGATGACCTTTATGAAGATGCGGATTTCATTTTCCAGCAGGACTTGGCATACTGCCCACACTAACAAACGTACCAATTGGTCTTATATAATATTCAAATTTTCAAGATACTGACTTTTGGGTTTTCATTGGCTGTAAATCAAAATCATCAACAAAAAAAGAAATAAACACTTAAAATAGATCATTCTGTGTGTAATACATCTTTATAATATATGAGTTTCACATTTTGTTTTGAATTACTGAAATAAAGTATCATTAAGTTCCTAAAGCACAACTGTTTACCTAGACTTCATTGACTGATCGCAGTGATATATTTGTAAGGCTGGGGTGACTTGTTGATGCAACCAATATCATTATTTACAGCAATAAACAATGAAAGTGGAATGTGTCTTAAATTGCACACTACTGTAGAAGTACGATTTGGGACGTGGCCGTGGATTTCTCTGGAGAGCAAGCTGCGGCTACAGCAGCTACACAAAAGCACTTAAATGTGCAAGCATCCTTGAGACCCTTGCCAAGATGGCCACATAACAGCACCGTAAGTGCTGTAAGTTGCATCATGCATTATCTAACACTGTCAGTTAGTCTCTGTTTATTTTAATGGCCATGTACAGGTGAGAAAACAGCTTAAACTAACATTACATCTTGTGCATCATTTTAATTATTGTACAGTACAGTACAGTGTTATCCTAACTAAAAATTACTCCAATGAAAAATAAATCTTGGTGTTAATGACTTAAAAATGTTATGTCTAGTGTTTCAGTTAACAGGTATTATTGCTTCATTTCATGTAAAGATTTGGATCAAGCGCACACAAAAAATGCTTTAGAGTAATAGATAAATTATTCATTATATTAATCAACTCATCAGAAAAGCAATTATTTGATTAATCAAAACAAATATTATCTTTATAACCTAGATAACCTAGATAAACCTAGATAGTCATGACCTTCTCATGTTTTAGTAACAATTCAAACCACGTGGGTGCCTATGTGGGTTGAGCCTCTGGGGCTGTTAGTGGAAGCTGTTCAGCTTAGTTTAGCCTACTAGCAGACACTGACACACATACACATAGATCTGCTGATGACCCTCAAACTGACTGACCTGATCAAGTCCAGTCTACCCTGAGCAGGATGCATCATACACACACAGACACACACACACACACCTTTTTCACACTTGTCTTGTCCTCCAAGGGCTTTTCCTTCCAGTTCCTGCAGCATGATGAGTTTTGACAGAGTCAGGCTCTGTTATGTATTTTTAACTGCTTTCTGACACACATATGAAAGATACATCCCTGGCTTTTATGCCAGCTTCTATCAGCATCTCTCACCATGTAATACTGATCTTTCTAGCAGTATTAAAATCTTCATTTGTGCCTAATCCTGCTGCTCTCATCTGCTCCAGACTTTCGTGGGAAAAAAAATGTCACCTAGGAGTTTACATGGCCAGCTGTGTGCATTTTCCTAATGATTTCATAGGGGGAGGTAAATCCTGAAGGCGTATGCAGTTCTATGCAGCAGCAGTACACACACACACACACACACACACACAGACACACACAAGCCGTAGTCCCTCCTCATAAATATTGCGCACCCTGCAATCTTCATAAGCAGGTGCTGGAAGGGAGAACTTTTATGAGTTTTCGGTTATTGTAATGCCTGCTCACATTAGCTGCTTAACACTGCAGTTGCCTCCCCACTGTAATCATATAGTTATGTTTTATATATGCATAAAATCATTTAACACCTCATAAACTAGATGAACAGAAAGTTTTGTTTTAAAATACTGAATAAGTAAGAGTTTTATGGCTTTTTAATTGCGATCACTTTAAAGTGGTGCTTACATAAGAACACGAAGAGGGTGCTGGCCTGTCTGTCTTTACATACCAAAAGTTGACTGATAGTTCTCTAATGATTGCCAAGAAGGAGGGGAGATGTCCTCAAGATCCTAAAATTTTAGTCATCCTAGTATTAAACACAACACAAATGAACAACCATCCTTTTTAAGAGAAATTAAAAGATCTTAGGAACACACAATATATATTCACTATATACATTTAATAAGTCATTTAAAAAAAGTATGCTATCAAATAAAATAATCAAAGTCAGAAATCAGTCCAGAAGGTCACATTATATAAACTGTGCACAAATAACAAAGTGATTTTATTTTAGTATTATTAAGCAGCAAATCTATCATATACTGTGTGGTAGGAGGATGACGAAATCTCATGGAACGAGATTTTAAGATTAATAAAATTTTAATATTTTCAAGATTTAAACGGTATATTAATTCTTGACAGGTCTTAAATGTGTCTCATGAGACTTATGCACAGGTAACCAGAACAAATGTTTACATCTTTACAGTTTTAAACTGCAGAGTGACATGGAATCGCAGACACACAAGGGAGTCAATGCGTTTCGATTCGGTCATAGGTTGCCAGGTGTGTGTAGAACCCTCAAGAGGTATTGCCAGTTGATTACAGAACACGCACTGGGGGATTCTTACAATAATTCTAAGATCTGATGTGACTCATGTGAGATCATAAAGTACATAAGTTGTTGGGTTTATGGTAAAGCCAGCTGCAGTACTTGCATACTCTTCCGTCTTTAACTGCATATGATGTTATACATATGTCACATCTTGGCCTCGTCTCGTGTCTCTGTGTGTCTTCCCCACGTGACCTGTGCTCCCCTGTGTCTCCCGTCTCAGTACTTTTCCACCTGTTTCTCATTTGTAGCTCCGCCCCTTCCCCAGGTGTTTCCAATTCTAGTGTGTTTCATGTTACTATAAAGCACTCCTCTGCCACTTTGTCTCCGTCGGTCTTTGCACCTTCCCCTGTTGTTTTGTCTCTGTTGCTTCACCGCGTTTCATAGCCCTAGTCCTTGCTCTGTGTTTACCTCTGTTTATCTCTTGTGTATATTTCTAGTTTCCTATTTATTTCCATTGTTTTCTCCCTTGCCCTGCTTAGTTTAGTTCTCCTTGTCTAGTTTAGTTTCTTGTTTAGCTCCATGTTCCCTAGCTCCCTGTATATAACCTTGGTCATTTGTTTCTCGTTTATTTCTTGTTTTCACGTTTATAGTTTATTTCCCTTATATATATATTCCCTGTTTGTTTATTATCATCGCTCGTTTGTTATTGGTTATTTGTGTTTCTTTGTTTCATGTTTACTTGTTCCTCGTTTCCTTGTTTCTTTGTTATTTATTTAATAAATTATTTATTTATTTCGCCCTTACCTGCACTTGTGTCCGCTTTTCTCGTCTACCTGCCTGGGTCACTCCGTGACAACATAATTCATAATCATTGCGATTAGTTGACATTGACATCTATTACAAGATGATTACTTACAATATATTTAAACATTCACCTGTATTTTTGCATTTTTTAATTTTCATTTCATTTATTCATTTATTCACATATATATTTAAAAAACATTTTTTGTTTGACATTGTACATTATTTTGTGAGTTTCAGTTAAATAAAATAGTGTCAATCATATATTTTAAGCCTTCAAAGCAACACTGACTCTTTTCAAACTTTCAACCTCCGATTATGCAGTGTTTTTGTACAGGTTAACATACTTGGTGGGGAACACTAACTGCTGTTATATCTGAAGTGCTACCCAGACAGTCAGAGGCCTGTAATTAAATCCTGTATTAATAAATTCTTAATTTATCAATTAATTCTTAATATCAATTGTTATTATTAATGTGGCAAATGAATACAGACATCTGAAATCTCCCATGCACACACACATACAAACCATACAGCGCACATTTCGAGGAAGCATCTGCTTTGTTTCCTTTGTAGCATTTTGATTGTTGAGTGCTGTTCATCATGGCTGCAGTTTCCCTGATGACACACACACACACACACAACATACACACACACACACACACACACACACAGAGCATCCTTGACATTATTGTTCTCAACTCAAACCCACAGATCCACTTCATCAGTACATCAGTGTGTGTGTATGTGATTATAGGTCTAATGAGAAGAAGCTCTCAGAAAACAAATTCATTATTCATTTGCTTGCTAGCAGATCTGAGCTTCTAGCTAATGCGTGTTGCCTTCTGGGTGCCAGAAAGTGAGATTTGCAAGGAGAAAAACATGCTTCACTTGAATTTTCGTCATTTCTTAGTACGAAAGGAATATTTTAGTATTTTCTTGAAAGGTCATAGTAGTGATCTGGACCTCCATATTTGCACCCACTGCCACCCCTTTCACTCAATCACTTTCTTTCTTCTTGTCCACCTTTTCCGCCTTGAGATTCGAATGGCATGAAAAGCAAGATATTTCGGTCCTCTTTTGATTTCTATATTTTGCAGAGAAATGAATGCCCAGGGGCAAAAGCTGGCATATGTGTGTGTGTGTGTGTGTGAGTGTGAGATGTTTTCAATCCCCACTCTGCCTGTGCTATCTCATAGCCTGAGGCTGCACTCTCTGATGCTTTTTGATTCTCTGATGATGAAATTAAGAAACTCCTACTCAACCTGAGCTCCAGTTGATCTCCTGAATAGACAGCTGCGTCCAGCGAGACCATGCTCTCCTCAATCAGTCTTACTTAACGACAGGAGGAAAATGTACTGCAGACACATGATAAATGTGACACTGAGAATTAGATATACACTCATCCAGCATTTCATAAGGAAATTGGAACACTTTATTAACACTCGGTAGGACCACTCACTTAGCTCTCAAAATAATTTAATTTTTTTGTAATTCCTTTTGAAGGATTCCTTTGAGATTCTGGCCAGTTTTGAGACAATTCCTCTATGAGGACATGACAGTTAATAAAACTTTAAATTAACCCTTATTACTGATGATGTACAGGTTGTATTAAAGTGTTAAAGAACAGTCTACAGTGCCTATTTTAGATTGTAATCTTATTACAGTCAGATTATTTGAAACCTGTGAAGTACATTCATTATAAAAGAATCATTTTAGCATCTGCAGAACTAGTTATTTTTTTAAATTCTTGAAAACAGTGATTAGTGTACAAGACAGTGTACTTTATTAATATTAAAATATCTCCAACAAACAAAGTGCTGATTGCAATTTTTCACGATCAATCTCTTTGCTGTACACTTTCATGGTCATACTTTACCTTGCGGGGCAGAAATTGTCCAGTTCTAAAAGTGGACCATGCCCAGAGGCTGGAGCTGAATGCCCCGCTGCTCTAAAGCACAGTTCGCTTTGTGATTATATTTCATCATATCAGTGCTCAATAACAGTGTGCCTGCAGGGCTTTCTACGTTATGGGGCCCGCTTTGGCCAGAATGACTGAGATCTGTTGCTGAAGTCTCAATCCACACTAGTCTAATCTGGGTTTAAAAAGACTGGATGCAGAGTAAAATCCTGCCTCGGGGTTGTCAAAGAAGGCATAATCAGCCAGCCACATTTATCGAATGAAAGAGGTGAAGGTCACGGCCTTTGGGTTGCTCCTCTGAACCCAAAGGTCAGTGGTTGACTAGTGAAAGGGTGGCAATACGGAGGCGTCAACAAGGTAACAGTATAAAAGGTTTTGTTTAAATTTACAATTAATGTGCACACCATTTTTTAAATTCGAAAAATGTATGTTCCGCATCAGCTTACTGGCCACTTTATGATCCTTCACCTACCTTATATAGATCTAGTATAGCTACACCTTGTACCCTTACATACAGATTTAAGATTAGTTTATCAGTCCCTCTGTACCCCATATATCAATGGTCAGATTCTGACTGCAGGAATATTATTTGGCAGGTGGATCATTCTCAGTACAGCAGTGATGCTGATAAGATTTGTGGCACTGGTACACCATACACTGAAGTATTGCTGGCGTTTTCTGGAATATCAGGCCCCATCTATATTTTAATAACCAGATTTCTGATTGCATTAGGTCTCCTGAAACAAGGCCTCAGTGTCACGCCTTTGTTAAAAATGGGTCCACCACCCAAAGTACATCTCATTGTGAGCAAATTGTGAAATAGCACACTAATAATCATCAGTGGTCATCAGCCCTGCCCATGTTGATCCAATTTGCTGCAGACCTAAACTCCAACTCTAGTTGACCCCACCGGGTCTGTTTATTCTATTTTGCTTGAATGAGGTTTGTTAGATTTCTGGTGGAATGGAGATCTTCTGGAGGAAGAGTTGGTGACCACTATCCTAGAGTTTGACATCAACTTTTGATGTCGTCTTTATATGTACAGGAAAAAAAGCTATATTTTTGGTTGATATAAACTAAGACTTAACTAGCATACTATATTATCACAGTTCTATTTTATAGACCCCATGAATTTACATCTTAATCTTGAAACCATTTTTCAGTCTTGATTTTTTTTTCTCGTTAGAAGTAAAGAAAAAAAAAAGTGACGGATTGACCATGTAGAGTAAAAGATACCATTCAATACAACATTCAGGTCTGGAAACTGGATTTAAGGTCCAGATGTGAAGACCCCAAATCAGTATATACCTTACACAATTGCAAAATCATTTTTGTACTCAAGCCCCATTAATAATTTTTGTTCTGAAATTGACCAAGGTAAATACACCTTTCAGCATATTAAGAAATTTTAAATATTATTAATTTCAACCTGATATTTACTGCATTTTATACAAAGGGCATTTTATAGTGAAAGCTATTTTTATTTGTATTTGTGATCAAGATACTATTTAGTGTTTTAGTTCTTACTTTAAGTCTACTTAGTATACTTAGTCTAATTAGCGTCTCCAAGAGAGTCCAGCTCAGAAGTGTAGCAGAAACTTTACAATCTTAATCTAAGAAAGAGTTGTAAAAAAGTTGCACCAGATTACATAAAGAAAGATAGAGGTTACTTTAGAACTATCATGGTCATAATTATTGAGCTATACATATAAAACTAGTGTGTAGTAAATATGTGTAAAGCAACATGGCAGATGTTTTCGTGTGACATTATAGAGGTTCCTAATGGTGTTCTGTGAGGATCCATCCCATGTAGTTGGAATATTCATGTAGTTCCTGCAGATTTTGTGGTAGCGGTGAAGTGTGCACAGTAATAGGAGTGGATGTCTACTTAAGAGACTCCGGTATCACATACCAGAAAAATCTATCAAGAAATCTATGAGGAAACTAAACCTTGGAGTTATAGTATGTTAAACTGGTCTTGTCCTGTAAAACATCTTTGGTGAACATTATGTCCTGAACTGCTCAAAGACCTTTTCAACACTTTATTGATTCCTCTGAACCATGTACTACTGCTTGAACTTGATAGAAGCTTCACCCTGACAACAGTGACACACGGTGTACTAGTGCCTTCTGTACCTGTTGGTGATGTGTTTCACCTCTCGCAGACTGCAGCTATTGAGATGTCAGCGCATGGAGAGAAACTTTCACAACAGAGATTTGGCGCTCAGAGCTCAGGTTGTCACACCACCTGTCGACGTGAAAAGAGCGGGATGAACACTGATTTTCCGAGCAAATTTTGAAAGGCCAATGTAGACACTCCTCTTTCTGAAGAGAAGCTAGCCGTGCGACACAATTATCTGCACAGCGACGGGCCAATATGTGGGAGAGAAGAAAATTACTAAAATTATTATGACAAAGTGTTTTGGACTTGGTTGGTCTTGATTTTGCATTACAACTCTCTCTCTCTCTCAGTCTCTGTCTCCCTCTTTCTCTACCTCTCTCTGCACTAGCGCTCAGGGGAATTTGCCAGAGTTAAAATCAATCTGCGGCGTGTCTTGCTGGGCTGATGGTCGCTGAATGACTGACTGTGTAGAATTAGTGTAATTTATGGCGCTGTCAGTGTGAAGGGGAGCTCATGGAGGGAATGGTAATGAACAGAATGTAGTCTGTCGTATTCTTTTCCTTGCGGGACAGGTGTGCATTTGTGCGAGAGTTGTGTATGCAAATGGATTTGTGAAATCCTTTGTCCCTTTTTATCTGGATAGTCGCAGAAAATCTCTCAGCCAAGACTGATTTAGATAATACACATCCATGGCTGTAAGAATGTAAGCGGTGTTCGGGGACAACTTGGAAATTGTATTTAATTCAGTTGAAATCAACATTATTGGCATTATACCAATATGGTGTTGTATACCAACATGCCAAAAGTAATAGAACACACACTTGTATTCTTTCCAATGACTTTTGTCTTTGACTTTACCCCTTCAATGGTAAAGAAAGAATGTGTAGGTTTGTTTCCTGCATTGCATGTGGATGTGATTTCTGCCAAAGTTGCCTGTCTGTTCACTGCCAATCACAATCATTACCATTATTATGGGTGGTAGTGCCTTCTTTCTATGATGTATTCCCGGTACACACATCACTGTGAAACAGGGATGTCTGACACCTACCATCAGGCTTCGTTCAACCTCCAAACATTACTACCACAGTAAAATCTATAGCATTAAGAGAGGTGCAGTTATGGAAATGCACGATCATCTCTTTAGGCTAAAGAGGAATCTTTAGTCGAGTAATGGATAAGTAATCATGTGTGAGACATAATATGGAGAGCTTCAATAACTGTGTTGTTGGAGTTTTTAAAATAAATATTTAGTTCATTAGTTTCTCAGGAAAAAATTAAAGTGTCCTAGATATAGAGCCTTGTGGGACACCAGTATTAGTGACAGGCAGAAGAAAAGCAGGTGAATTGATGCCTTCAAAAAGCCCCTGAAGAAAGAACAGGAAATGAAACACTGAATAATAAGTGGAGGGACTTTTAAATTAATTAAATGTACTAACATAAACATTGCAATTACTGGCCCCTTCCAGGTGGTACAACAATTTATGTAATATTTAGAATGCAATACTATTCCCTGTGTTATCTATGACATACTTACATAAGCAACACCCAGTCCATAATAAGTCCTTAATAGTTAAGCTCTGTTGGATTAGATTTCTTAGGGACAGGGATGACAATAGATTTTTTTTTCCGTAAGGACGGCATAACGCCCATAGAGAGATCAAAGAGAGATCAAATTAGCCTGTGTGTGAAAGGGCAAAACGATCCATGGCATTCTGATATAGAAGATCTTATCATACTATACCATCTGTGCCTTGGGATCTACAATTTGTTCTCCTCATCTGCTCTGAACAAATATTTAGTTTGTACATAAGTCTCTTGTTTTGAATCAGGTAAAATCAGGTTGAGTTACATAGCCAAATCTAGCTGATCTTTTTGACTTTGAATAGGTTATTTCTGTATACCATTGCTATGAAGCAAAAACACAAGTGTATAGTTTTTTAAGCATCCATGCCCACATTTAAAGTTGAACTGAATGTCTAAAACTATGTGCAAAGTAATGACAGGTATTCTGTATGTATGAAACTCTTACAGATATTGAGAATAAAAAAAACAGGGAAACCATTCATTGGCCATGCTACAGAATCAAAGCCATGGCTAAGCAGGTGGTACTTAAAAACACATCCTCCCAACATTGCTTGGGGTTCCTTGTGTCACTACTCACAAACTAAAGCTTTTTGCTTTAAACTTGTAGTACAGTACCTGTAGCAGTCATACCGACCAGAGTCATAACACATCCACCCCCATGCTTTATAGATGTGAGAGATATCATGCTTTGAATCTTGGTAAGTTTCTTTTTTACCTCCACTCTCTTTATTTTATACTCATCACCAACAAACGAGTTGCAAAAATAGTTGTACACAGAAATAAGTATTGGATTGCGAACGATAGAGGTTACCTCACACTGATACTGGAAACTTATATGTCATATTTATCGAGCTATACTTACAAAAACTAGAGTGTTACACATGGGTAATGCAACATCAAAGCTATGGCTAAGCATGTGGCACTTAGAAACACATCCTCCCAACATAGCTTGGGGCTCCTTGCATCACTATTCACTCACTCTAGCTTTTTGTTTTAAAGTTGTAGTACAGTACCTGTAGCAGTGATAAAGACCAATGTTATAACACACCCCTACCCTCATGCTTCACAGATGAGATAATATGCTTTTAGTTTTGGGAGTTTCCTATTCATCTCCACATCTGGCCATTTTGTTTTTGGATCTGTATTTCTGTTCTGACGTTCTGTTTAGTTATTGACAGATCTACAGAGATCAGAGGGTACAGATGGTTTCTTTATTTACTTTGAACAGATGTTGAATCAACTATAGTGGTCTTCCTTGGCGTACCAGTCCCTTTAGTGTTACTAAGTGCTACTAAGCTATTCACCCTTTCTTTCTAATAATGTCTTAAAATGTTCTTAAAATGTTCTATAATTTTACAAAGAGTTCGGCATTGTAATGTTTTTGACATTCAGTGGAACAACACAGCATGAGCTTAATTTAGCTGTAGGTGAATCAAAAATATACATATACATGTAAATAATGAAATACCTGGCAGGTTACACAATATGAGTATTATATTCACTCTAAATTACTATCACTTATACATGTCTAACAAAACTTGTTTTACATTATTTAACACACTTATTCTAGTCAACTTTTGAAAAGTAGTGTATGTTTTTTTTGTTCGGCTTAATCAGAGCTAATTGAGCTTATGCTCTCTGTTTATGTGTGTCTGCAGGTATCTCTGGGCATCCATATGCTCTGTCATTAATTTCTCTTCCTCAGAGAAGTGCCGTTGTCTCCATAATGAGCCTTGCATATCGGTGCACACTTTCTACGCGCTTTAATTAAGACATTGTGACTATATTGAATATTTAGCCTAATTAGTTCTGTGCCCACAAACACGAGGGAGGAGCTAGTCAAGCTATTAAAAGCTTAATTGCTCAGTGGGTGGAAAATGGTAAGATAATGCCACTGCACTTTTTACAAACGAGGAATTAATCACAAAACTGCTCTTGAGAACGGCCTCCATTGAGATGTATGTAATAGAGAGGTGTAGAAATACCATTAGGCCCACATAAACATTTATGAAGGAAGGCTTTGGCTAATGATTTTGCACATGCATTTGCGTGATGAGTGCTGGAAATTGGCATACAGTGGGTACAAATGTAGAATGCAGAGTGTGTATGTGTGTGTTTGGATGTGTGTGTTAACATCCTAAGGTACACAGTGTGTGTATAATGGAGTTTGGTTAGTATCTGATGTCCCACGGTGCTGGAACACAGATAGAGCAGCAGGGATTCGGGCACTCTGCAGAGTCTGTATGTGTGTGTGTGTGTCCTTGTTGTATCCACTTTCTCCTCAAGAGCACATATCATTTT
Source organism: Astyanax mexicanus (assembly GCF_023375975.1). NCBI lineage: Eukaryota > Metazoa > Chordata > Actinopteri > Characiformes > Acestrorhamphidae > Astyanax > Astyanax mexicanus. Next base: position 29,926,872 of record NC_064408.1, read on the forward strand.
CTCATCGCTATGAGTCTGATCCTACAGTAACAGTGGCACCCTGATCCCCCTCTTTTAGGGCATCTTATCACAGCAGCATGCTGAAACAGAGACTGGCACTAAGCCTCTCTCTGACTGGCACCAGACATCAGACACCCCACCAGAGAGATGCATCGCTTTCAGCTTCAGTTTAGTTCTGCTCTTTATTAGCTGCATAAAAAAGCAGCTCAGTTTCCTCATATTACAGGAATAGTTCATCAAGTTCAGCTTTCTCTACCCTGAATGATGTCAGCCAATACATGTTTGGTTTCCAGTGTCTGTTTTTAAAAGGAGTTGTGCTGTAAACGTGACTCACATTTAATTGAGCTTAGCCTAAGGTTAACGGAGGCCTTAACCATTAATAACAAAATAAGTAGAACAACAAAAAAATCACCCTTTGGAGTAATGTGGGGAAAGAGCCACATCTACACACCCAGAGAGAGCAAGGTCAGTTGTGCTCTCTTAGGGCTCTGGCAGCTGATGGCTTTCCTGCTAAAATTTTAAAAGATGCAACAACTACTGTAAGTAGTGCTGAAGACCAAGATTTATCATATTCTCACCTACAACTTGCAAATATCTGTCTGTTCTGCTTAATATTGATTTGACAAATGAAAGCAAATAATTCATGCTGTTCCAATCATTCAGTCAGTCAGATGACCCACATACACCTTTATATGTTTCCCACATGTTAAGCACAGTGAAGATTGTCTAGGTGCTGGTGCCTTAATGACACTGTGTTCTTGTGTAGTCACAGAGACGTTATTGCTGAGGTGACCAGTCACTCAATAAAATGTGAATGCGGTTTATTGTTACTCTTATCATGATGTCTGTTTATGGATTAAGTTCCACCCTTCAACTAAAATAGCCAGTTAGCTTGCTGGTTGTTCTGAGAGCAGAGAAGGTAGGGTCAGCATGCTAGAGTGGAAAGCTCAATGTGGAGATCTGCGCAAGAGCAGTAGCCAAATAAGCAGAAAAATAACTTTTTTTGTGCATAATTAATCCAAATGCTAAAACTGTTCATGAGTTTTTTTAATCAGATTTTATCAGTGATTGAAACAGTAATTCGACCTTCAGTTTCAAGTATTTGGCCTCTCCCCATTCAAAGGGATGGGAGGTTAGTTTTGTATGACTCGATATAGCTGCCTAAAGGCATAGCAAAGATGGCCGCCAAGTGACTAGACTTTCCCAAAAGGACTTTGGTAGTAAGCATCTTAATTATTTGAGGAATTTTCAGCTTTCACATTATGCACATTAATAAATGTATTTATGGTTCACCATTACAAGGCACAGTATATACATCCATTAAGACATCACCACAGAGCTAACTAACTGACAGATCTAAGGTCTCATATGGAGTTGAGGCATTTGTTGAGTAGGAGTTGGACAATCCTACCCTTTAAATAGGCAGTTAACAAGAAAACAATAAAGAAGCAGCCTTTTGTACTTGCTGTTTTCAGCCACTGAGAGAAAGAGAGAAAGTGGCTCTTAAAAAGATAAATGACTTCCCATTTTAGAGTTATATTTCATTCTCTCAGTAACTAATGCCTTTGTATATCTATTGCCACCAATCTCTTCTGGAGACGTATATATACTCCCCACCAATTAGACATCTGAGTCACCATCAGCACTCATATAGACTCTTGGGAGAAAGGGACAGAGAGGAATGGGGGTGTCAAGTACACTGTAACTGTATCAACATCTATAAGCTTCTGAGTCAGAATCAGTGAGTACATTTTTCTTACACTGAATCCTACACACACACTACACTACTGCTGTGTTTGTGTTTGTGTGTGTATGCAGGCATGCAACCTTGCACGCAGGTCGCATCAAGGGGCAATTCAGAGTGACTCAGAGATAGCAAAGCCTACACTTTTAACACAGTCATACTTCTGGCAGAAGTGCACTCTTATCAAAACGCACACAGATTCATGCACGCAAGCGCACCCGTAATTATGATCCGTCATAGAAACGCGCAATGTTCCCCTACATAGTCTTGTATCTCTCTCTCTGTAATTATGTCTCTTTCAGGTAAGGCAGATTAGAGAGGAAAACTACAGAACGCGCCGAAGCAAAACGCTTTAGCTCGTGTGCGACCGAGCATGACTCCAACAAAGAGGCAACACTTATTTCCACAAAAACACAAGAACAGGCCAAACAATTCACGCTGGATTAACTCTAAAATGTTGGATCAGCAAGGATTTGCATTGTTTCACTGCTAAAGAAAAAGTCTGGATTTAGCAGAAAAAGTCAGATTTACTCAGCTTTGTAAATGTACTTATCAATCAAGAGGTTTGCACTGGAGTGACTGAGCACAAATACAGAAGCTCTTTCTGTATAGAAGCTTAGGTGCAACTAATAACCACTGTACAAACTGCATGCCGTAATACATATACTTAAATAACTTTAAGATGAGATGATTTAGGCAGTTGATGACACACTGTTATCAGCTGTGATTGCTATTTAGCAGAGGTAGACAATACTTAAATTAGTAACTTTAATGATTTACTTAAATTATTAACTTTAGGTACTTTGTTACTACAGTTTAAGAGAACCTATTGTATCAATTTTCCTCTATTTATCATGAAATATCTGCAACATGCTTTAATGAAAATACTGCAAAGATCAAGCACCCGCATTACCATTACCAAACACAGCCCTGGTCAGAACAGCTGGTATAAATGCTTAAATGCTAATAAGCCACTGCTCTCTCCCACCTTTAGTTTATCTATTTCTCTCTCTCTCTCTCTCTCTCTCTCTCTCTCTCTCACACACACACACACACACACAGTCCCTCTCTCTTGTCAGTTGCTGTGTTTCTCCGGCTCTCCTGTGTGTTCTTTCCCCCGTGCTCCCCTACATGTGGCCCTGTGTATTCCCCCCGCGTCTCTGCCTCAGTCTTTAGTGTTTTACATGTGTTCATTTTGTAGCTCCGTCCCTTCGTTACCTGTCCCTAGGTGTTTCCTGTTTCCTGTTCTCTTCCATGTGTATATATATAGCTTATTTGCTTCTGTTTTCTCTTGGTGGCTTTGTTTTCAGTCCAAAGTGTACTCCTTGTTTCCTTGTTGTTTAAGTTTTGGTTTATTGTTTGTTTATTTGTTTTCCCTGCAGAATCCTAACAAACAGAATGTTGGGCACCGTGAAATTTCGTATTTCTACAAATAAAGCCAACTAAATATGTAATAAAAACTCATAATACAATGCTAATTTGTTTTTTATGAGGACTATTTTAACCAATTAGTTCAATCACTTATTATGATTATATTACATATTACACATATATACGATAAAAAAGCAGCATATATGCAGGTGCAAATGTAGCCATCAACAAGAATGTGTGACAAGAAAGGAGATAAGGTAACCAAAACATAACAAAAGTATAGGATAAGTAGACATGAAAAGTCATACAGGGACACTTCAGACGTCAGACGCGTTTTGGCTGCTTGACTAATGTTGGTGTGGGAAGGAAACTGTGCACAACTGATTTGAATGCAAACTTGCTAATATTACCTCCAGCGCAACACTAAACAAGCCAGCTTCTCTAACCTGAGGTGTACAAGATGTTTTACTGATGAAAAGAACTCAATCAAGTCCCAGGGACAATCTCTGCCCGCAGAGCTATCTCAGATGATAATCAAAGAAGAATGCAAGTTCCTGTATTTTTGGAAACAGCATTCCTTAGAATGCCACAGTAAAAATACCTGCCAGCCAAACCAAAGCATAATTTCTTAATTACCGCTCACAAACCACACACATACTCTCAGAAGCACAAAAACGTCAGATCTCCGGCTGCCGTCCCTGATTCTCTCCAGGAGGTGTGAGCGTGGTTTTGCATGCATGTGTTTATCTTGGCCTCAATTGCACAAACAATCCTCAGGCAAAGCGTGAACATGAATTAGCTGGTGCACCTGATAATGGCGACAACAGCAAAACAAAGAAAGAGCTTTTAAGTCTTGTTCTTTCTTCTCTGAATTCAGCCACGTAACCGAAGAAAATGACTCTTAAAAAGACAAACGACTTTCATTTCTTGAGTTAGAGTGGAGAAAATGGGCTTGTTATCGCGGTACGAGGAGTGGATGTCACATCGCAGGACACAGTAAGTAATGGCTGATTAATAAATGGCTGGGGAAATGCTGCTGACCATGGCTGGGCAGGACGATCTCCTAGATTGAATGCTATAGGACTGTGTGTTTTATGGTACACTAAATCTATGTCTATGCTGCTGACCCGACTTTTGTTTCTGAAGACCTTTGTGGTGGGTGTGGATTGCCCCCTCCTCTTTCTCTCTCTGTCTCTCTCGACTTTCCTCTCTCTTTGTCTGTATGTATGTATCACTGCTTCTCTCTCTTTCTGGAAGAGGGAGTTGAGGCAGGATAAATTTGCAGAGGTGTTTATTGGGAATGATCCAACACTCATTAACACATCATGATAAATATGCAAGGAAATACGTAAAAATGCCCCAGAAATATTGGCAATACTCTGAAAACACAAACATTAAACTGTATGCTGAAAATACTGTATGTACTATAAGATTGTGTTAATAAATATGTGAACTAGATGTAGGTGTATGATAATGAACTGAAAATACCGAGCCAGGGTGGAGTTGAGGCTAGACTCCAAGTCCAGATCACTTTCACTGGAAGCTTTGGTTACAAAAAGTAGGAATAATAAAAGAAAACTGACTACAAATATAGATATGTGCAGTAAAATGGAAAACTACAACTTAATGAAAGAGAAAAAAGAAAAAAATCTAGGGCCCTATATATTTACTATTGGTATTACCTTTTGATTAGTGCAATCTGATTATGGTAATTTGATCAATTTCATTTTGTTCACCAGTGGCTTGTACACTTTGAAAATATTCATATCAATATTTCAATCCTGGAAATAACTGTGTCTAAAATGGCACATCCACACTGTGTGATGTTATATTGCAAGGGTACACTTATTAAAGCTTTTTTTAAAGGTGCTCCTTAGAAAAGTTTTTTTTTTGCATGATGCCATAAAAGAATGGTTTACAGTTATGGATCCATAAGGAACTTTCTTTGTAAATGAGAGGAGTATGAAGGACATTTAAATTGATAGGAAACATTTTACATTGACTTCTTTAAACCTTTAAAGGTTCTTCACACATATACCATGAGCACAAGTATTGGGACACTTTAACCACTTTAATTCTAGGTTTCATTCAGTCCCATTGGCACAGCAGTCTGCCTTTAGAAACATTAGTGAAAACTATGGCTGCGAATCAATTCGAATTTCCTGGATTTGATTCTGATTCATAAGGTCACAATACGATTCAAACCACGATTTGATTTAATCCGATTCGATTCGATATCGATCTATTTACATATTGCTGGATTGTCACTTTAAAATAAATACTGTCCCATAGACAAAACAGCCCCATGTGTATTTGTGACTGTATCTGTGTATCTGTAAGAGGGACACACAGAGAGAAGAGTCGAGAATTTAAAGTATTTATTTTGTTCTGTCTAGTTCGTATTTGTCCTCATAACGTTTGAATCTAAAGTACTACCAAACATCAGCCTTATTCCAGGCAGTGATTTTAGTGCTGTAGCTTTGGCCATCTCGCTCTCTCTTAAGTTTCGGTTTCGTTTAGCCGGCACCCACTTTTTATACTGCCCCTTGCACAACAAAGAAAATAGTGCCTATAGTCACCTGGAAAAAATTGATCAACATATTTTTGGATCGATATCCTATTTTTTGAGCGTGAATCGATATTGGATTGCGGCTCAATCTTTTGAACACAGCCCTAGTGAAAACATGGGTGGTTCTAAAGAACTCAATAATTTCCACTGTGGTTCTGTAATAGGAATAGGAAACATTACTACAACAAGTAAGTTGGTGAAATTTTTTAAGTCTTCCCTCCTAGACATTCCACCATCAACTGTGATTGATTGCATTGGAAACAAGTGCTGAGGCACACCGTGCATAAAGTTTCCACACTCTGCTGACTCAGTAACTGCTTATTTTGAGTTCCAAATGGGATGGATTTAGAATGGGATGTCATAAAAGCTCCTGTATGTGTAATGTGCAGGTGTCCCAAGACCTTTGCCATATAGTGTATATCTCTGTTATAAACAGAGTATATAAACATGTGGGGTAGGGTAAAACAAAAGGTGGGTTAAGAAGATTTCTGTTTAGTTTTCCCATAGTGATCAGCGATTTACTATTAAGTAATAAATAATTCTTAGAACTGGCTACTGAAGAGCATTTGTCTTTGTATTCCATTAAGACACAAACACATTTACAGAAACAAAACTGTTTTTTAAAGAGTAAATCTTAAGTACTTAGTAATTAACACGTGTTGCGGTGAACTATCACAACAGGCTTTTCTGTTTTTCACTATCTAAATGGTAAAAAATTGTGTTGTGTTGTTTTGTGCCACTGTGGGCCAGTATTGACAGTATTTCGGCCAGCACTAGCAGAGGGACCATGGTGCGGATTTATCAGAAGATAAAGGGGCGGCTTCAGAGGCAAAGAGACTTACAGTTGCTGTCCAGTGCCTCAGCCTGCAATGTCAGAGTGGCTTGTTTTATGCCACAGCAGAGAGAGAGAAGGAGAGAGAAAGAGAGAGAGGGAGAGAGAGAGAGAGAGAGAGAGAGAGAAAAGAATGAGAGTTGGAGGAAGGAGAGAGAGGAGTAATTGGATTCAGTTAGCCCCCCAACACGTATACGCTTGGAGATGTCTCACTTACAATCAGTTAGAGGTAAGTGTGTGTGTGTGTGTATGTGTGTGTGTGTGTGTGTGCATGCACCCTGGGGGAACTGATGCTATCTCTCCATTTGGCAAGAGAACCTGGCTTGATATCATAGCGATAGACACACAAAGATAAAAGAGGAAGGGGGAAAAAAATCAAGACTCTTTAATTTTTAATATTGGAACCATTTATTCAGGTGATTTAAGTGGGTGTTTGTTTTGTTTGTGTGTGCGGGTGTGTGTGTGTGTGTTTGCTACAGCAGACAAAGGAGCAGCACAACATCTGGATTGTGGCGATAGCAACACTCACACACATTACAAGGCAAATAAATCAAAGACAAAGTAGGTTTGTTTGAAAGAGAGAGAGAGGGAGAAAAGAGAGGACCAGAACACCAGAACAAGGAAAGGACAGAATAGAAGGAGAGGTGATAAAAAGGATGGAGTGTGGGATGGAAGATGAGAAGTTTATGTCCGGTGCAAAACCGTTGTAAAAGTAGTAGACGGGTAGAAGAGGAGGTGGAGGAGACAGCTGCTTTAAAGAAGTCACAAACAAGACTCTAATACTAGAGGAGAAAACATGCACTTAAAACATTGTAATAATGCAATACAAAAATGTCCCAATGTGACCAGGAAGTCTATTATGATGAGGTGTGTCTCAGTTGAAGGACTTCTCTCTCAAGCCTATTAGAGTGAAGCAGATAGACCTGCTGTTTGGCCATACATTCACATAGGCCAGGGGTGTCCAAACTTTTTTTTTGTTGGGGCCCAGAAGGAGAAATATATTGGAAGTCACGGTCCACAGACTCTGTAATAAAACAAATAATGAAATATACCACTTTAAATAATACATTTTCCTGATTATTTTTATGTACACACCATTTTACTTGACTCACTATCTTTATCTATCTTTTACATTGTTGTGTAAACTAAGATTTTCCTAATGTTTCATTTCATGATGTCTCTTAATATTAAACTCCTTAATTACGACAACTTTTAAACTCTTTTGCCCTTTTTCTGTGCTACAACTGAGCACTCTCTCCACTTTTAGACTCTTTGGCCAGTTTTTCTGCGCTAGGACTGCGCACTCTCTCCGCTTTTAGTGAATGTGAAGTATAGGAGTTGGTCTCATAATAAGGTCTAATAATGGGTGCCAGATGGATGGGACTTTCCTTCACCAACAAGTGACTAATAGTGTTCTTTAAATGGCATGAGACATGGTGTAACTGCCAGTATTTAGTTATGTGTACACTGTCCCTTTAAGAATCCCTTATCACAAGTGTTTATTTTTCTATATGTGTTTTTGGTGTCCCCTTAGTTAATTTATGAACAAATACATGAGTGTAATGGTGCCGGATTGAGTCAGAGAGTCTCATCTGCTCCATGCACCGTGCTTTGTGTTTCACCTGCCCCAAAGCTCCCTATCCGAGCTGGAGCGTTACAGTGGCAGAAGTCATTGGACATACTAGTTCCTGTCCCTTTTGGCATTGTGTCAGTGTATATCTCTAGCTTAACCTAATGCTGAGTGTTAACAGAGACAGATTAAATGTTGTCTTTACTTGTTTTTACTATGTTTTAATACAACTTGGCTGACCTCCACATTGTTACGGCTACCAGTTACTGTAATATATGTGCAAGGGTACACTGAATATATATCTTTTGGGAATGTTTTTTTGGATTACTTACAAGTAAAAGCTATTTTGCAGTTTGGTGCCATTATTTTATCACTCTCTGGTGTATTGGTTTTGGCCTTGTTTATTTCTCTTAGTATTGGAGTGCTTCCACAATCTGCCTCGTCTCAAGAGGAATGCATACATTTGCGACAAAAAGCCCATTCAGAATTCATACAATGGGAACTAAATATGGTTTGATTGTTGTGCACATGCATGAATTACCAACACAGCTCAGACAAGCTCAACCTAAACCTTAACGTAACCTACTACCAGTGATGGGAGTAACGGCGTTGAAATAAAAGGCGTTACTAACGCCGTTACTTTTTTCAGTAACGAGTAATGTAACTAATTACTCTGACTGTAACTATAACGCCGTTACCATTTCCGACACCCCGTGACTGCACGTTACTTTAGCAGCTGAGTGAACCTTTTTTTAACTTCGCGCATACAGACAAAAGCGCAAGAGTGTGTGCGAGTCACAAGGGAGGGGAGGATGAGACCAGGGTTTCTCTAGGTGTCCGCAGGCTCATCCTAAGAGGGAGGCAGTATTCTGTAGTGAGCACTTTAAATCAGGGATCTCAAACTCGTGGCCCGCAGAACGATATTAAATTTTAGTGTTAGTGAAGAAAGACGCACCCTCTCCCCGTCCACCAGCACAGCGCATCCTATTCATTTCAATAGAGAGAGCCGCTGCATGAGCGCAGCCCCGCCCTCCAGCAAAAAA